>NC_060210.1:193967500-194297500 GCF_021130785.1 Homalodisca vitripennis | reverse complement strand
ACACTTATTGTTCCTGAATATCAGATCGGAAAATTGTTTAGGTCACGTAAACTTCACTTACTTCATTTTTCTATTGCACATAGATTTTGGTAGATGGTAGCTTCTGAACTAGGAAATCAGCATTGACCACATATTTTGCTACCGTCTCGTTTAATACTAAGAAAATCTTTAATTCTAATCTCATATTTTGATAATAACGGAATAGTAAATAAATTTGCCCATTGAAACATACGTAATATAGTAATTTATCAGATATAATTGGGAGGACAGTTAATTCAGGACACCCTGAATTTTTGGTAAGCAAGTAGGAAAGAAGTGTCAGGCAGATTTTACTTAGAGCAAACTATAATACATTATAATTAGGGCAATATAAATGTGTTCTTACAGCAGATACTGGAAATCATAATAAGAAATAATGTCTTTCACTGTCAACAATTGATTTGGAAGTCACTTAATACATAACCAAGAAGAACCATAGGTCAACTATAGGTCAAGAACTATTTACCTACGTCGTTTTCCATACCGATTGCAGTAAGTTGTCGACATATTTCTTAATGCACTACAAGGACTTAAATACTTGTACAGTAGGTACTTCAATGTTATAGTTGTATATTAAATTGCAAAATTAACGTTAAATAAATTATTACAAAAATTCTTAAATTACATATAGAACACAATACATTCTAAATGATATAAAAATAACATATGCAAGACTATGTACTTAATATATGATCAAACACTCCAATAAATGAAAAATTTTTATTTTTGTTTTGTGAGGCCTTTCGTGCTCAATGAACACATCGTCAAACCGACATAACTGAATAAAAGTAAAGTAATAATACAAACAATTTAGACTTAAATAAAAACATATGTCTTGAAAAATACAAAGAGATAAGATTTTAAAGGCCAGGAAGTATGTCTACTGTATATGTATAAATTAATATTTAATTAGATTAAAGGCAGTAACGGTGAATTTTGTACAGGTCCAGGCTCATTATTTACTTAATAATTTTGGTTCTTCTGCATAAAAATAGTTTCGTAAGCATCGAGGAATTTGTTGTTTTTGATTTCTTTTAATAATTTGACTTGTGAAAAGCAGTGTCCCGTATGAAGTGCATGTATGTTAACAATTTTTCATTTATTGGAGTGTTTGATCATATATTAAGCATTTAGTTTCCAATAAGAAGAAGCTAGTAAAATGTACGCAAGACTAATTTAGATTAATTTTTTATTATATTGTGGAGTTTTAATTTGCCTAAACACAAAGAAAATCACAATAAAATAAATTGTTACATTACATCGGTAGATTCGATTTCCAATCATATACTTTATTTTGTAGTCTGTATTTTCCAATTAGCTAATAATTTTAGCTGGGCTAAGGGCTAAGTATCATTGCTGACAAAAAAATCCCTCTGCTCTTAATATTCATCTAGCTGTGACAGAAGATAGACAACGATAATGTAGGTCAACTGTAATAGTTTTGTCTGTTCAGTCACAAGACAGTCTGACAGCCCTCTCGATATAACGCAATACACGTCCAATATCGCATATTCTACATCATAGACTGACGACTCCATGTTTTATTTAAAGCAAGTCACGTTCGCTCAAAAAACATTCAATATCAATTATAATTGCTACTCACATTAACATTTAATAGTTAAGAGGCTCCAAAAATGTGTTTTTAACATTCCCTACAAAAAGAAAATAATTTGTTAAATTTGTAATAAATGGTAATATGATAAACTTTTTAGAAAGAATGAAACGCTTAGCTTTACTCCTATAAACTTTCTACTCTCACGATTAGTTCAAATGGTTATAAAAATAAAGCAATAATATAAATTTTAGTTGTACTCGTATTTCCAATTATGCAAAACTGTAAATAATATATGTCAATTACCAGCAAACAGAAATATCATCTTTTAATGCTGATGAAATGCTGAGTCCAAGAGTGTCAAATCCAGTTATTGGAAATCCGCTCAATAAAGTTAGCTCATGTTTTAATAAGCTTCAGTCTGATTTGTTGAAAATGTGATTACTATTCCTGGCACCAGTTGAAAAAGAACTTTAATTTCATTGTGTTACGAAAAGTATACAGCTTGTTTAAGAATGTTCTACAAATTTCTCAGTAAAAATAAATTCCTAAGCAAACGCCGTTTTGCTTAGGACAGTATCTATATATGTATAGTTTCAATAAACATTGAATCACATAAAGTACTTGCTCCGCTGGGGCGTACTTTTTTATAAGCAACCATAGATTACCCTACCTGAGCATTGTCGTATAAGTTTACGCCACGTCGCTAATCCATCCAAGGATTACTTGTAATTAAACCCTGCTTGTTATATTTATGTTGTGATACAATATGGTTATGTAAAAAAACTATTAATATTATTATTTTTTATATTTTAATTGGTCAAAGATCATATTTGCAACCGAGTATTACAAGAAAATTAAAGTGAGTAAAATAATATTTCTCACATGTAGATTCAAGGGTGATAAAAGCACTTTTATTCCGTTGAGTCCATATTGAAATGGGTTTAAACAATGTAGCAATTAATCTAATTAATTTCCTTGACTATGTATGGTTTTTTGTGCATATTTTTCATTTTAGTGTATAAATATTAACATTTTTCGTATTCATCTAAAACCTGTATGTTATTTTATAGAGGTTTTATCAACGGTTGGTATGAAGTAGAAATAGAAGTGGATTCTAACATTTTAGTTTACTTATATATTACAAAAATGTGATGTGATATTCAATATCATAGTATTTTAAAAGATTAAATTATCAATTAACATATTCAATATCGTAATAAATTAAACTGCATTTGTGGCAAATGTTAAATATAAAATCGTATTCTAAGGATACAACCGTAGGTTGTGCAATGAATAAACTTATCAAAACCTATCCTTTTGTTTTAGCGAGTTCAGCTGCACTGAAAAACCTTACGACTATTCAAAGACTGCATCTGCCTGTGGCAACAAACTATCTATTGTTTTCTATGTGGATGAAGATTTTAACCCCGTATACAATATTATATTGCTGTATTGTCTTCAAGTTCTAGACTAAAATAAAAAATATAAAGTATGTGAATCTTCAGGAGTTATGCTTAAAACTATTAAAATGTTACTTAACAGGCAGGCAATAAAACGGGTGTATAGAATCCTACTCCAACCATTTTAGCTCTTATAGACAAACAGTTTAGCTTTTCTAACTGTTATGAGCAAACAGTACAGCTAATGTTAAGATAATTTTGCATTAATATAAAAGTTAAAATAATAATAGGAAATCCCATTATCCTATCAAATCGTCCGTCTTACGTACATTTTAAAAACTATAAAGGTCTATAAATATTGTTTATCTGTTCAAAATAGTAAACTCCAATGTTTCGTCGCAGATATAATTAATTTGAACCAAAAAATGCTCACAAAACGTAAAACTTGAAACAAGAATTACTTGCCATCACGTTTGACCTCTGATATCCCCAACCGTGAACACTGAAAAATGGGTACTTGTGTACCTGTGTTTGATATATGACATTGAAAGCTGTGTACTTCGACTTTAAAGTTCCTCAAATTGGTCTAAATGTATTAAGAAAATCATGGGATCTATTCAATCAAGTAAACAGAATATTGCATGGAAATTGCGATCAAAGCTAAGGCATGTGCAAGTAAAGATTTAATATAACGAATTATAAAGTTATAATACCATTCATCACCATCGCAGTAATTATTACAAGCTACATTTAGCTGGTTTTTACTAGTAGAACCTACATTGGGTACAGAAAAGCTGATGAGTCCCTTACATCTGGAAAACGTTTAGAAAAACGTCATTAACTGCAAATATTCAGATAATAGATAAAATTAGTTTTACCATATTGTTGACATAAAATTTGGCTTAGTTTATTTTCCATATAACTGTTGTAATATTGTATATTAAATGAAGTCTAGAACCACTGCCAGTTACATTACGGTTGTTTACTTGCTATTATTTACCACGTTATTTTATTGATCTGCAATCCAAACAACCAATTCTTGCCTTAATATATTTCCTTATACATTACCCTGTACCGTTTTGTAAATAAAGGGGCCCCATATTTTTCCATTTATTTCCTGCCAACACTATAAGCAGGTTAAATGCTCTGAGTAAATCTGAAATATTTGGAAATAATATTGAATTCACCTGCCACGCAAGCCTGTTAAGTATAAAAAAATGTAAGATTTATCCTTAAAATTTAAAAGGACTAGTCACCAAACATGCAATAAAAGTATTCTGAAAAAGCTATGGTATTAGAAGTTCTCAATTGTATCAACTCATCATTACAGGCTATTTTCTTACATCATCGTCGTTTTATTTCTTTATTCTCTATGTTGACGGTAACATTTTTAATAAGCCATGAACGATAAATTCTTACTTTTTCAATATGTGTGGTCAATCAGAAAACTCTTATTTGCTTCTAAACAAAGTGGAGCAACCACATCAAATGACGCGTACCAGCCTTCGCTGATGATGCGTGCCAACTTTTGAGCCTATAGCTTATTTTGTTAGGCTACATCTGTTACTACTCAAATTTTTAAAATTTAATTTTATTTAGTTTCTTTTCAATTTTTTGCGACTTTCTCGTTTTAATCCCTTTTACCAATAAGACCAATTAAAAAAAAATCACTGACGCTCAGCCCATGGAGGGACATACACCATTATCATACACAATCCCAATGTTGCTCATAAAAAAATTACCTTCGTGCAAATTTTTAATTCCATGCGTTAGCTTATTATCGAGATATCCAGCAGATAGACAGACGGACAGAATGACATGTTATAACCTCAAGAGGTATGCTTCGCTAACGCTTATTCATTAAATATTTGAAGTAAGAAGATTGACATATACAAAGAAATATTTACAGTAATGTGCAAAATTAACTGCATATTTTGCATTAGCATCGTGGTACATATAATTTTGTATCTAAGATACTGGTTATTAAGTTACTATTTCAAATAGTGTAATTGTGTAAGCAGTTCAAGGTGTGAGTATTGACTGTACTTGTGGAACACTGCACATACAGAGTACAGACTTTCCCCACAGAGTACATTATCGGGCTGTACTAATATACTGCGCTGATGAAAAGGCAAAGTCAAAATGTTCCTTTCTCTTGATCTTGTTAGGGTTACCCTGATATGAACTAATTGTGCAATTTTCTCTTTAATTTAAAGACAAATATCCAATGAATTATTTTGAAAACATATGACATTTGTATAAGTCTGTCTATATATTAACAAGGATTATAACTTATTATTGATCAAATTAATACCTTTAAGTAAAAAAACCACATAATTATTTTCACCAACGTAGGCCATTTTATAATAAACCTCGGTTACACAAACTTTTTTCATACATAATCAAACATCATACGTTTATTTCACTCGTATGTTCATTAAGAACCATGTTCACAGAAGGATTCCATGCGCCTTCTGTAACACTGGTATCCACGTAATATTCATAATGAATACGTCCAAGTTTAAATGTTTTTAATATTGAGTAGTAATTGATCTTTATTGACAATGGCTTTCTTAATTAAAAATTAGGAAAGAAAGTAGCAAATATAGAATCTGGTTCTATAAGTCGAAAAGAGACAGTTTTAATAAAATTATATTATATGAAGATTAAATCACATCTTCTGTTTAAATTGTACTGTTAATTGTAAAATAGAGAGAAAAATAAACTTAAAATACTTATATTCAAACTTCCAAATGAACCAATTAATTACTCCAACGTATTTTTAATTAAAAAATTAATAATACTAAACTACTGCTAATTATCATCTCAAAAAAAATTGCACATGGGTATCGTTTATAAATTAACATTATAGGAAATTAACCTTAATACAGTAAACAGCCTAGAGGGACAGGCGTCTTTCTCTGTCGGTATACAGTACATTGTCTACATATAATTACCAATTGATCCCTGTTTGTACTCAAAGCAGATATGATTAGTGAACTAATTATGTTGGAAGCGAGGTGGCAGTTGACATACATACTTAATCTGACTAGTTCGTTATATAGAACTATCATAGTCAACATTGGTTATCAACTCAATGTATACTGTTAGATTCTATTTTTTTAACTCGCCTTCATCCTTCTAAAAAATAAATGAAATTTATTAGTTTCAATTTGTAAATGTTTTAAAGCTTCCGAATTGCTTATAACGTGCTATAATGAAAATGTTTATATACTTACGAAAATGCTTTTATACTTTAAGACAATCACAATATATATTTTTATATGGATGGTATAATAGCAATCAACAAAATAATATTTCTAAAGCATTCCAGTTATTACCACAAACAGAAAGAGATGTAGCGACAAACCATGTCAAATAGTAAAATTGACAAATACATAAAGATACAGATATAAGAACAGTTAAAATCATATTCCTATTAAAATGTCACAGAATATTCATTACCAATTAAAATACAAATTAATACAGTAATCCAACCGAAAAAGGGATATATATGCAAATAAAAACATGCCCATACAACAAAAAAGTATTAGAAATATAAAGACGATAAATACTCTAAAAGGATAGCAACAAATACAAATGTGAATATCGTAAATATTCCCTGAATAATTACCAATTAAAAGAATATATCTGTAATTAAATCTAATAAATAAATAAATAATTTGTTTTATGTCATGCATCACGTATACCCATAAATATCAAATCACAAAGTAAAAACTTATAACCAAGACCGGCACAATTTTAATAGAAAACATTAAATAATATAATTAAAATATTACACCATGTTATTATTTTGCACATGTATTGGCAATTTTAGTGGTTAATGTCAATAACTCAATGAGATAAAAAATTACAATATCCTTAAGAAAAATATTTCGATTAGATTCAAGATTATATTTCATGTGACATGTCATAAAACATTAAATGTATTATCAAAAGCTTCATTTACACCCTTAGTTCAAAATAATACTTTATTATTACTCAATTACAAATTCAGCATTTCCTAAATGGGTAAATTTCCATATAGACTACCAGCACAGTGTGCTAAGGAATGTATAATGAGCACAACCTCGCTGAAATTATGAAACCTGTATTGGAATTGTGATCTGTATATTGATGAAATCGGTTTACTGATAAACTAAACCAAAACTCTGTCAGATATTTAATATATACGGCACAACACTAATTATATTCGGTTTCATTATTCCACATACATTTTTTCAAAAATACCATTAATATTTTTGCATTCGTAACACACTAATCAACATGGGAGAAAAAATAAATTTGCATGTGAGTCATATGTTACCCCTATTTGTAATGTGACAATATCGTAATATTTGCGTCATAAACTTACTTCATAGAGACAATTATGCTTCACCTCTCGTACAGCACGATGGTGTGGGACACAGTATGCGGAATTGATTCAATAACCATCATGGATATAAGGAATGTCTTACATTATATGTAATCAGGTCTTAGAGAACTCTTTAACTGCAGCGCTGGTTCGTCCCTGTCTGGAATATTACTCACAGTTTGGTCAACCTTCCAATTTGGACACATCAACGAAACCAACCAGCTTGAGAAGGTACAGTGCAGCAGCGCTTTATTAGACTGGTAGGAATAAGGCTTGGGTACGAGTATGGACCAACTGTTTTTGAGCAACTGAGTCTACACTTGGGTCTCCCTTTCCTCTGCTATAGACGACAAGTTGCTGACGTAATTTTGCTGAGGAGAATAATGACTTAGTCAGCAGTCTGTCCTGAGCTTCTGAGTCTTAATATCTCCACTGTGCCACCTTAACTAATTAATGCCATTCCAGGACACTAAATTATGTCCACTCAAGTGCAATTCCTTGTTTGGCACTCGTTATGCCTAGTCAAGTGGAATTCTTCTTTTGGCACTAATTATGCCTAATCAAGTGAAATTCCTAGATTGTATCGTATCAGTAATTTTCTACCTGAGTCGGAGCTGAAGAAGAAAGTCTTAGAGCTGTTTGGCTAATTTTGCTTCCATGTTGAGTTTATTGCTATTTTGATATTGTTGTTCGTGTATTATAGTGTATACAACATTTTATTGTTTTATAATTATTTTTACTATCAATTGTTTTCTTTTTACATTGAATGCACTTTTTATGAGGTTCTGAGTTACTTTAGATTAGTTTTAAAATGACGGTGTTTCGTTATTATCATTTTATTGCATGGTAGTATTTTGTGTGTTTTATGTTATTTTTTTATTTTTAAAGGAGAGGCCGATCCCCTTTTAAGCCTTGTCCTGTCCGTCCTCATGGGCCACTGGCCTCTGCGAGGATATTATCAAACAGAATAAGGGGAGAATCGATACAGTAAGAGGTTGATGGTACAGATAAAACGTGCAGCGGTCAAAGACAGGATTTGAACCTGCGATATCTCCAACTCAGAGGTTCTTGTAATGTATAATACAAGTAATCTAATGTATGTAGTTCTAAATCTAAATAGTCTTCAAAAACCATCTTCAAAATTTTTTAATAACAAATCTTTTATTATTTTAATTGTATAGGTGAGTTTTTAAGCTCTTGTTATTGTTAGTTACATAGTTTTAATTTATGTTAACGTCACCTTCAAACTTTTGGTACAATAAAATTGAATATTGTTTTGCATGTTTTCTTAATAAAAATACAACATCATTGTTATAATTCAACACGAAATTTATAATCTATTGATATTGCAATTGTGAGAAATTATGAGTTTCATTAGGAAGCATGCTTCTTCAAAACTATGGCCAGTCATTCTTAACAGTTTTAATGTCCTCTTCTTGTATAAAATTTCTATACCATATTGTAAATGTATGTGAAATTGTGTGTACCGTAAATAAATAAATAAATAAGGCTTGAACAATGATTATTAATGTAAAGGTGGCAAAATTTACATCCATACTAGTGATGAGAGATTAGAAGACGGAAATGCCTCACCCTTAATGATCATTAGGGATGGTTGAAGCCATAATAATGATCCCTAATGGTGTATTATTAAAGGTTTTTGCTTGAGAAGGAAAGATAGGCACTCGTAATAGAAAGTATCATTATATTTTAAAGAAGAAATTAATACTAAATAAAAGTTAGACATAGTACAGAAATGTCATTTAATGTTGTACAATAACGTTTTAAATCAACAGGAGAAAGTTACCAGTTTTCTTATCTCAGCCTTATGATGATTTAATTTTTATATTTTAATATGGTAGTGTGAAGAAAAATTACCATAGACAATTATTATTTATATCTTTTAAATTCTTAAAAATTTTAATATATTCTATTTTTACTTTATAATAACTGCACTCATGAATCAAAAGCGCTTGGATGAATAAATTCATCCTTAAAGTCATACGATTCTTATATTATTCATCTACACCTTAGCACCTATTTCATGTAAAGGTGCCATTAGCAATATTTGTTAACACTACTTTATGATAAATGGTCATAATTGGGACAAAATCTGATAAAACCTAAATTATTTCATACATAGTAAAAATAATTAAACTGGTAAATCTTAGCTTATTGTGAAATTTAAGGGACCTAATTCATCCATACATATAAGTCGCTATCCGATATTTAAACTCATTTTCTGCAGTATTGAACATCCGTAACAAGTTCCGACTCATGACTCATTGCCCGCATTTCCTAAGAATACAATCTAAAAAAAGAAAGTTTGTGTCTACTTCAATCTCTATCTTATATATATATATATATATATATATATATATATATATATATATATATATATATATATATATATATATATATTGAATCACTTTTTGTGATTCAAAGTTTATTGAAATTAAATAAGGCTATTGCCATTTATACAATTTAATGTATATAATACAAATAATATCACACACACACACACACACACACACACACACACACACACACACACACACACACACACACACACACACACACTCGCGCGCGCGCACACACACGCACACACACACATATATAATTTAATTTAATTTCAATAAACATTGACATTAGCAACAGACAAGGTGAACCGAAGCTAAACTAAACATTGACATTGAACATAGGTACGACACGATAGATACGATTTTCAGTGATAACAACTCGATCACTTGTTTGAAATTATAGGGTGTAATTGCTACTTTTCTCTAAAAGAAATTCTTTGTTTTTGTATTTTGTGGATATAATATTAACAGTTTTTGCTCAAAGTTCAATTTTACACCAGAAATACAGTACATTCATGTTTTTAACTTTGTATTTTAAACCCTTTAACATTTATGTTACATTACAATATTCATTGAGAGTTAAATATTATAACATGTAATTTTTACTAAAAATCGTATAAAAATAAAACAGGTACAATTAAATAAATTGAATTTTATACTTAAAACACTTAATTCACACACATATTACATTATTCTTATAATTATACCACTACAATTGACAATCGTTGGCTTTTTTGGGAAATGATAATTAAAAGAAAGGAAAGTTTAGGATAACTTTATACAGCATTCATTACTAGAATGAAATATGAAAAATACACTTACCACATTATAAGATATTATATTCATTATAGATTTACAGACTTTGCAGTAACATAATAACCGTCCAGGCTTGTTTGATTTAATGACAAACACAAATAAATAACACCGAGTAGGATAACTTAGGGGATAACTTACAGCGTAAAACACGAGCTAACAGTGGAAACAGGTCTCATTGTTATCCAGTACAGAAAAAGAACGGACAGAGTGCACACTTAATAACATGACTCAGTTTGTTTTTCCGCAACCTGCTTTTATATAACAAGGTGTTAGCGAAGATATTCTAAATATAGCCAACGTTTATGTGGCAAATAAACTTTTTCAAACTTGTATTTTAGTTCATAAAGGGAATGACTCAATATAAATTCGAAAACCGGTAATCATATTCAAAATAATATTTTATTAAAAATCCATCTTAACAGTGTCAATGGACGATTATTAAAATTATAACTGACTCTTCCTACTTTGTGAAATTTAAGTTAGTCGTTCCTTAAATATTATTATTAACTCTCATAAGCTTTTGTTCTTAATGAATTCCTTATGAAGGCATGGAGTATGTTTCCTGTTAAAGGTATAAAAATCCCACAGTGTTAATAATTTTCGACGTGTATTAAAAAATCTAAAGTAAAATTTAACGGATTATATAATATAGTAAAAATAATTTCAAAATTTCTCCCGGTCAGTTTTACATCATTTCAACTTTACGCCTGCGTGAATACATATTTATATTTATCACAATATATTATCGATAGTTTTGTATTCCCGCTCAATTCGATGAAAACACAAGATTGCAGAAAATATATGGCTATTGTAAACTTTAAAATTTATAAAGAACATCGATTAATGTTTATCAAGTTATTTTTAAGAAGTACTTTTTGTATTATTATTACGAGTTAGAACTACCTCACACCACAAGTCCCGTAACGGGTTTCGCTTATTTCATTCTGAGTTAGGTCACATGTCATACTATGTAACACCTATTTCATATGTTGAAATGAAATGCTTTTTTTTTTATCGTTTTGCTCGCAATATTTTTTATTCTACTAATTTATTTGCTATTATAGCATTTTCCATCATATTTACCCCTTAATTAAAATGTAAATATGTTTGCTATGGCTCAGCCAAAACCATGGAGTGACATGCTTCACTCGAAAAGCATCATAATCGAACCCGTTTCCTTTATAGGAGTGAAGATCGTTGCAAAGTTTCAAGTCTATAGATCATTTAGTTACCGAGATGTCGTGTGAACAGACAGATAGAACAGCAGACAAACAGAATGATAGAAATAAAATATTTTCACTCCCTCGAACGATAGGCTTCGTTAACTTTCAGTGAAGCCTTATACTACTTAATACTAAAAGTCCATATACTTTAAATAATAATTAAATAGCCTACTTTCTAATTAAAATATGCACTGCTTAATAAAACACATAATACAACTAAAATGAAACATTCCAAAAATGAGAATTTCAAATTTAAACATCTTTTTAAAGTTCGATAAAGTTACAGTGCGGTCCTAAATTAGGTTACATATAATAAATTAAGGTTTACTATAAATTCCACTCAAAACATTACAGCAAAACCATAGTATCATAATGTACTTTGTGAAGAAGCACCACAAGTTATTAACAGTAAACAATTGTATGCATAAAAGGATTTCAAACACATGCCATCGTTATATATTTCACAAAAGGTTTTTAAAATTGAAATCTATCATCTTCGTCGTGTGTATAGATCGTTAGTGCATTAAAAAAGAAAGGAAAATCGGCCGGGAAAATATAAAAACAGGCGTGGTCACTGCGCAGGGTGCAAGTCATACCAGTACAGGTAAAAGTGGGATACATTATCGTTTCACCTGAAGAAGAGTATAGATTTCGAAACGTTGTGTTATATAATGTTTTATACATAAAACGAGAGAAAATGACCGTAATCATGATATCCTTTTAAACCTTCCCTCAACAATAACAAACTTTAAACAACGAGTATATTGTGTAAAATAAAAAACGCTACCAATATGAATAGTATTACGTATAGTAGTTTTAAAAGAAGTTACTACGTAGATAAACTGGTGTGATATTGAAAAGTGCATTGGTAATAGAGTCAGTGCAGTTGATAATGAATATTAAAACGTAGTGCAACAGACTTTTGTACTCTGAGTCTGTCAACGCCACACACACAGATACTCATTGTGTTTGTACTTGTGAAGTATATTTCCGTTTCTGTTCTCGTGTACTTTGAGAATTTAGAATCCAGTATTTAAACTTTTGTACGTATTTCGATATATAACACATTATTTGTTACATTATACACTTCTTACGGTCAGTTCATTTGGTTATAGATGTGCACCCAGTAAAAACCTTTTTCTTGCATATAATAATTTTGATACTTTGAAATATAAGTATCCAAGTGTATTCTTGCAATATAATATACCTCAATATTAATATAGCAATATGTTTGTGTTTAAACGAATAATTCATAATCATTTTCTTATAATATATAGGTTTTTAACTTTCTTATTACTATATGAGACTTCTTGCGTTAAACCTCTCTCTAGCAGACAGTTCCTAAATAAAAAAAACTCAAAACTCATTAAATATTAAACATATCAAGGTTAATGAACCTCATACAAATATTAACAAATTTTTTGAATTTTTAAAATCAATTTAGATCATAAAATAATTAAAAAAATGGCAACTATAATAGGTTTTAATGAATATCAACCTGCTTTCATTCACAGAGTCACGTACTTAAAGTATACTATATACTAAATAATAACTGTTGTGTAACGAATGGAGTACTGTTACCCTATCAAAGATTTAACCTTCCAGTTAACAAATTGTTTGATTATGAATATCTTTGTAAGCACATGAAATCAAATTGTGGTTCAGTGAACGAAAGACGTCTGTACGGTCTACAGTAACAATAGAAACAGGAACAGTAATCAATTTCCAATTTAGATTGGCCAGCCATTGTTAACGGCTGTTTTTGTATTCATCAGCCCTCCTGCCCCTTCAATAGTACCAATCAGAACAACCAAAGGTCCTTTTATTTTCTTAGAGACATTTCCTTTTAAAATACATGAAAATATTCGATTGAACGTATAGTTACTCAAACCTGTCGTTTTTCTACCTTTAACTTTTTACCAGCACAATGGAGTCCTATTCTTTCTTGAACCTCACTGTAGTTTACACACAAATCTTTATTTTCCTAATTGTCTTTTTTTAACCGCAGTACCGATTTATATTCTAATGTTTTCTACTAAACAGCGTCATCAAACGTCTTTCTTTTGTTCCTGTCTCAACAGAGGTTAATAAAAAACTCTGGCGATTCCCATTATCATCCTACCAACTGTTCACTCACAGCACTACAGATTGCAATTATTTTTGAAATTTAATTATAATTTTCCCAAAGCACATTCTTTTTCAATACTAACTGTGGTTCAGCCATAGTACTACAAACTAATATTCTTTTAAGATCCTGATTTTTTCTCAGCTCTATCAAAATATTATTCCTCGATCCTAATTGCGGTTCGCCCACATCACTACCAACTCCTTTTTCTCGATCCTAACAATAATTCATCCACAGCACTACCCATCCCCATTCTTTTTCGGTCCTAACTGTGGTTCACGAAGTGGTTAACCGACTCCTATTCTTTTTCCATATTATCATTATTATATTACCTGATAACAGTAACTTTAACGACTCTGAGTTTTATCAAATTAAAAATTCATTATTTTCATATGGGTGTATGGTATATGGTTAGGTGACACTGATTAATTAATTATTTATGTATGTATCTAATGTTAGGTTTTTAATATATTAATTAGGAAAAATTTTTATTTTAGAACAAAACTATCGTTGTATATTTAAAAATATATTTAGGTCCTTCCAATTTTTAACCTGAAACCAGCGTGGCTGATGATCTGCCTATCTGTTATCATAAAAACCATTTGTGGGTTTATAAAATGCAAATTTGCTCTCAGATTCTGGAAAATGTATGCTAATTAAGTTTAGTTCATTTAAAGATTTAAATGTGTTATAACATATAGCTGCTTAATTATTTAACCATGTTGAAGTATTTAGTATACTAAAATAACTTACTGGATTGTGCTATGACAGTGCTCGAATTTAACGTAACCATATCATAGTAAAGGAAATTACAAATTTAAATTATACAGTAATATAATTCATTGAAGTAAGTACTAAGAGGTAATATAAAGTGTCGAGGACCTTATAATTTTATCTTATGAAAGGCACTTTATAAAATGTTTCTTAGTTTACATTGTACCCCGTAGAATAAAATAGACCTATTGAATATCTTTGCGAACAGGCTGCACGTTGAGGTATTTGAAACAAAGTTGCAACATCAAAGATGTTAGCAAGTCTTTTGTGAGGTGTTAATCTCTTTTAGCTGGATTCGTAGAATAAAATAGACCTATTGAATATCTTTGCGAACAGGCTGCACGTTGAGGTATTTGAAACAAAGTTGCAACATCAAAGATGTTAGCAAGTCTTTTGTGAGGTGTTAATCTCTTTTAGCTGGATTCGTAGAATAAAATTAGACCTATTGAATATCTTTGCGAAACAGGTTGCACGTTGAGGTATTTGAAACAAAGTTGCAACATCAAAGATGTTAGCAAGTCTTTTGTGAGGTGTTAATCTCTTTTAGCTGGATTCGTAGAATAAAATAGACCTATTGAATATCTTTGCGAACAGGTTGCACGTTGAGGTATTTGAAACAAAGTTGCAACATCAAAGATGTTAGCAAGTCTTTTGTGAGGTGTTAATCTCTTTTAGCTGGATTCGTAGAATAAAATAGACCTATTGAATATCTTTGCGAACAGGCTGCACGTTGAGGTATTTGAAACAAAGTTGCAACATCAAAGATGTTAGCAAGTCTTTTGTGAGGTGTTAATCTCTTTTAGCTGGATTCGTAGAATAAAATAGACCTATTGAATATCTTTGCGAACAGGTTGCACGTTGAGGTATTTGAAACAAAGTTGCAACATCAAAGATGTTAGCAAGTCTTTTGTGAGGTGTTAATCTCTTTTAGCTGGATTCGTAGAATAAAATAGACCTATTGAATATCTTTGCGAACAGGCTGCACGTTGAGGTATTTGAAACAAAGTTGCAACATCAAAGATGTTAGCAAGTCTTTTGTGAGGTGTTAATCTCTTTTAGCTGGATTCGTAGAATAAAATAGACCTATTGAATATCTTTGCGAACAGGCTGCACGTTGAGGTATTTGAAACAAAGTTGCAACATCAAAGATGTTAGCAAGTCTTTTGTGAGGTGTTAATCTCTTTTAGCTGGATTCGTAGAATAAAATAGACCTATTGAATATCTTTGCGAACAGGCTGCACGTTGAGGTATTTGAAACAAAGTTGCAACATCAAAGATGTTAGCAAGTCTTTTGTGAGGTGTTAATCTCTTTTAGCTGGATTCGTAGAATAAAATAGACCTATTGAATATCTTTGCGAACAGGCTGCACGTTGAGGTATTTGAAACAAAGTTGCAACATCAAAGATGTTAGCAAGTCTTTTGTGAGGTGTTAATCTCTTTTAGCTGGATTCGTAGAATAAAATAGACCTATTGAATATCTTTGCGAACAGGCTGCACGTTGAGGTATTTGAAACAAAGTTGCAACATCAAAGATGTTAGCAAGTCTTTTGTGAGGTGTTAATCTCTTTTAGCTGGACTCGGCTTGCACAAACAAACATCACAAGAATTTCACCCCTGTCGCATTAGATAGGGGTCTTTCCATTTCTGAGCTTTGTAAAAGAACACGTCAAGCAAAACTAACTCCGTAGATCAGTACATGGAAAGTAAATATGTTTTTCGTAAATATGTCGTTTTCATACGTCATCTAGTGAATGTGAAACGTATACCTACCTCATGTTATAGGATGTTAGAGTGAAGCTATGAAATCACTTTAAAATGGTGATGTTTAAATAACGTGTATTTACAAAATTCTTAGTTTAAAAGTAGTTTTTGATTATGGAAGGTTTTTAAAGGTATCTTATTTTTTCCAGAAGTATGGAGTTTTCCATTAAAAATCAAAATAACACATATGAATCCTCGTTTCTGTAACAGAAAGTTAATAATTACTAATTTTGAAATGAATTGTTTTTATTAACATCTAGTAATATTTAAAAATTTCCAGTTGCTCCAAGAGTCTTCAAGGAAGTTAGTTGTAATAAAATAAACTAACCAAATGCTCAGTTAACCTTCAAGTATAGTCTGTGACTTTCTTAGTTGCGTTATTCACATAAAACGGCTGTAAAAAGACTGTTTCTTACTTTTGGGGGCTAATTGAATCACCAACGAAAAGGTTTTTTATTATTTTTGTGTAAATAATTATTATAATTACTCGAGGAGATGGAATAATTTCATTTTGTCTCTATATATGTCAGTCTGCCTCCACGAAATCGAAAACTATTCGACTGATGAGTTGAAATGTCTTATGAAGCTTTATTTCTGTATAGGCAACTCAGACTTCGATGACGGTATTTCATAGGGTTCGAAATATTATCATATAGCAAATATTTTCACACTGGTCGTATGGATAACCATTTTGACAACGGTAAATTAACATAAATAATCAATTTGTAATACTCTATTACGTATACATGTATAAATTTGTGTTTATTTTAAGTTGTGAAGTATAAGTATATTTCCTTATTCGTACTGTAAAAAGAAAATCATAACAGCGCAGAGTCAATTTTAAAAGTAGACGGCAAGATTTTATTTCAGCGTAGTAGTAACCTGCTATTTCACTAGAACGTTTATGATTTCAAAATCGCTATGAAGTCCAACTCAGGGAACAATAATGAGAATGTGTCACGTGGCAACTTCACTCTTGGCTGACACACATTCTCTTGTACCTTCAGGGGGTTAAATATATTTGTTCTGTATGATGCATACATCGCGTTTCCATGAAATCACATCCATATGCTGATCTTACGATGATTAATATAATATAGAAACTAAAGTTTATTATAATCGTGTAATTTTATGGTAGAATTGATTAAAAGATAATTTGAACTATAAGATTTGCTAAAAAAATCGTTACAAAAAATTTAAGATGCTTCAAAATAGACTCCTCCGATGCAGCAATAAAATTACAGTAATGTCTTGTAATTATCCCTATAGTTATATACAGCTTTAAATTTAACTACATTTGGTTCTACTGTAGTTTAGTAAATTCAAAAGTTATTTTTATAGAAAACGAATTACATTTTTCATAACAAAAGGTATTTGAGAGCTAAAGAAATTTTATTGGTAAGATTGGATTTTAAGCATTTTTCGGTTATGAATGATTCCTTGTCTTATATTTTAGTGAACATTCATTGCCACATAATGCAGATAATGTAGGCAGCGTACATGTATATGTAGTTAATAATTGTCTTCTAACTTGCAGAAGAGGATATATTTAAATCCTAGAAATGTTGTGTTATACACTTTGTAAATAACGATGGCAAGTTTACAAATGCCTATTATACTTTCGAGCCTTCCATCGTCGGTAACAAACTTTAAAGAGTTAAGTTGTAGGAATGTCTGTATACGATATAATATGAATGTAAAATATTTATATATATATATATAAGTTATTAATTTGTCAGTGAATATATTTTTACAAGCTGTTATAGTTACAGACAGAGGAGGCTGGTATTTCTGTTTGAATGACAAGTCTATTTCCGATGTCTTTACCTTGTCGAAGAAGACTTTGTCGGATGTTTTGTCAGGTTGACGGACTTAATCTTTGAAGGAAATGAGTTTTCAAGCGACGTCTCTTGTTAATAATAACGGATTGATGGACGGTATCTTTTTCAGTTTTTCCATCATGTTAAAGTATAAATTACTAGGATGATGTTTCTCGTGCTTAAAAAAATGCACTGAATAACTGCAATAAATTGATACGCTGCTTTTGGTACTAAATTAAAAGTTACGAAGCAACTGGGGCGGAATCACTTTTTATAACCGAAGAGCTTTTTACTTGAATAGTATAAGGCAACGACCTAAAATGATATATTGTTTTTCTCTACTCTCTGTCTCCTAAAGTTATCTATTCACTTTAGTGGGGTTAAAAATGATTACAACTACAACTTTGACTATTGCATTACATCACACTAACAGATGATAAAGTGTCTTATGCCAATCTTAACTTATGTCAAACTTAACCTAACCAAGGTTTGGCCTTGTTCTTCTGCAGATACAGTCTTCCCTCAAACCAAGCTCCCCCAGATGTTTATATATCCGCATTATCCTACCGATAAATATGAAACCTCGTTGTCTCTTTAGTTTTCACAATAGCAATACTCTAAAGAAAGTTGGGAGAAAGTTTTTTATTTCAATCACCATTCAAACTGCTTCTGCCAAGTCAGACACAAAACTTGACAAATGATCTCTTTTTTTTCTCAATTCACCACCAGCCATATTTCCTACATAGATCTTTGGCTTATCTCACTTGTTCGTTCTAAAATTTCCTTCTATAGTGAATTAAATTTCATTGATTTATTTTTGTTCAAGGAACGCAGTACTCATCTTTCATCACGGTTCACGTTCCTTGTGACCTAGTAGAAGGAAAGTTCTGTTATTGCACCGTGGACCTTGTTCTTAAATTCCTACATCCTCTAATCTCTGAATAAAGAATAACTCTTCTATCAGTAAACTACAGTAGATAAGTTATTAAAGCCAAACTAAAGCAAGTGAAATACAATTGCTTACATGTATGCATATCCATGTGATTAAGAACCTATATGAAAGCTAGATAAATACTTATATTATTTTTTTACGACCTTAAAACGGGTTTTAAAATTGTAGGAATTACTTAATTTATTTTCTTAAATTTAGGTTTGCCCATGGTTTTTGCGCATAGTTGCATATTAGTATTGATATATAATATTTTTAGTACCAATCTAAAAATAATAATGATTTAATATGGATTTTATTAAACATTAAAATTAAAACTAATCGGTTTATGAGATTAGTTATTGACGTAGCGAAGCATGCTACGTGACTAACTGTGTAGAGAAACCCCTGCCTTTTTCAGTTGTATGACTTATATAACTATTATTTTTCAGTGATATAAATATTACTTGCAATCTATAACTAATGCAAACGGGCTATAGGCCCCTAGACTATTATTCGTTACTGTAAGTATTTTTACTTATGTTAATGGTTTCTAATCATGGTATTTTTTAATCGATATTGGAAGTATCGATTATAATACAAACGATATTCTAAGGAATTGCCGTTAGTTTTCATCCAAAGGAAGCACTTTGGGAGCGCGAGTATGAGAAGTGTCAACATCGATGCTGAGACTCCTCCTCATTCATGTTTATCTTATAACGCTCTTACTGTAAACCTCACGTTTTCTCCCTCGTTAAATATTTAAGTACAGGAAGATATTTTTGGATTTCACTTTCCCCTTCCCATGTATGATAGAAGAGGAGATTTCTCATCTTCCATATAAAGTGGCTACTTAAAAGTGAATGCATCCAACAAATTATAATAATATATCAACATATTTGTAGAATGGTATTCCAAATATAGTGTGTCAAAGTTGTTAACTACATGTTATTTTTCATTGTATCCCAAGGTATCTTATATTACACATAGTTAAAATAAACATCAACACTAAAACATAACACTCTCTGTTGAATGCATACGACTAAACCTCATATATCAATGTATATGTAATATTAATTAATTTTAAGTTCCATATTCAAGGACTAATATTTGGTGAAGTTAATGAAATCTTTAGAATCTATTTGCTTAGACTTTTATGTTTTCAAATCAAATGTAACTATGTAGATCACATGTTGCCCTGTACATCATACTTTATTAGCGTAGGAGTTATGTATACAAGTATAATGCAACATCTCAACATCTGACACTAGTTGGTATCTCGTTATTTTCGTAACGAGGCAGATGGAGAGAAGACAGCTTTTTGGTTCAGCAGTAGATTATTCAGTGCAATCAATGACTTCAAAGTTTCCACTTTGTGTTGACAAGTTTCTTATGCCTTCCTCTGGAAAGCTAACTAAGACGTTCCAAAACTTATGAGATGTGTTTCATTGTTTTAGAGTTACTCCTAAGAACTTATTTAGTGGGTGATAATAAAATTTCTTATTTACAATTATTTGTTCAATAAGTTTTTGTGTTTAATTCACCCCTTAATGAGGTATGTTCACTAAATACAATCTCTATATTGTATTAAGAAGCTTACCCCTGTAATATAAAATATACCTTAAAAGTATTTCCAATATATTTTATAAAAATTGTCATCAAAGTATATTATTTTCGCCGCTTATTGTGTTATTGTGTTAAGTAGCTTAGTTCAACAACCAATTATAAAGGTTCCGTAGCAATAATGTCATAGTACTCTCTGAGTTAAACATAAGATTCTCTAACACAAATACTATTTCAACAAATGAAAACTGAATATTTGTAGAGTAGACCTCAGTGGCAAGCAGATGTTTGCGAAAATTGATCCTCCTAACTTATGTAACTCTGCTACTAATCGTAAACTCATTTACTGTTTACTGTTGATAGCTTTATAGATACAATAGGTTATCACCACATTATGGAATGCAAGCAGATGTTTACGAAAATTGATCCTCCTAACTTATGTAACTCTGCTACTAATCGTAAACTCATTTACTGTTTACTGTTGATAGCTTTATAGATACAATAGGCTATCACCACATTATGGAATGCAAGCAGATGTTAACGAAAATTGATCCTCCTAACTTATGTAACTCTGCTACTAATCGTAAACTCATTTACTGTTTACTGTTGATAGCTTTATAGATACAATAGGTTATCACCACATTATTGAATGCAAGCAGATGTTTACGAAAAATTGATCCTCCTAACTTATGTAACTCTGCTACTAATCGTAAACTCATTTACTGTTTACTGTTGATAGCTTTATAGATACAATAGGTTATCACCACATTATGGAATGCAAGCAGATGTTTACGAAAATTGATCCTCCTAACTTATGTAACTCTGCTACTAATCGTAAACTCATTTACTGTTTACTGTTGATAGCTTTATAGATACAATATGTTATCACCACATTATGGAATGCAAGCAGATGTTAACGAAAATTGATCCTCCTAACTTATGTAACTCTGCTACTAATCGTAAACTCATTTACTGTTTACTGTTGATAGCTTTATAGATACAATATGTTATCACCACATTATGGAATGCAAGCAGATGTTTACGAAAATTGATCCTCCTAACTTATGTAACTCTGCTACTAATCGTAAACTCATTTACTGTTTACTGTTGATAGCTTTATAGATACAATAGGCTATCACCACATTATGGAATGCAAGCAGATGTTTACGAAAATTGATCCTCCTAACTTATGTAACTCTGCTACTAATCGTAAACTCATTTACTGTTTACTGTTGATAGCTTTATAGATACAATAGGTTATCACCACATTATGGAATGCAAGCAGATGTTTACGAAAATTGATCCTCCTAACTTATGTAACTCTGCTACTAATCGTAAACTCATTTACTGTTTACTGTTGATAGCTTTATAGATACAATAGGTTATCACCACATTATTGGAATGCAAGCAGATGTTTACGAAAATTGATCCTCCTAACTTATGTAACTCTGCTACTAATCGTAAACTCATTTACTGTTTACTGTTGATAGCTTTATAGATACAATAGGTTATCACCACATTATGGAATGCAAGCAGATGTTTACGAAAATTGATCCTCCTAACTTATGTAACTCTGCTACTAATCGTAAACTCATTTACTGTTTACTGTTGATAGCTTTATAGATACAATAGGTTATCACCACATTATGGAATGCAAGCAGATGTTTACGAAAATTGATCCTCCTAACTTATGTAACTCTGCTACTAATCGTAAACTCATTTACTGTTTACTGTTGATAGCTTTATAGATACAATAGGTTATCACCACATTATGGAATGCAAGCAGATGGATATTCTGTCAATCTACTTGTGTGGGTTTAGTAAAATTGGATGTGTCTGAAGCATAGTCACAGACATCCCAGTTGCAATATAAACCCATATATATCGGCAAGGATAACCTCAGAAAAGTGGTTCCGTAATTATTGTATTACAAATATTATAATAATTAAAGCAAAAAAATGTTATGAACATCACGACGCTGTCTAGACCACTCTCCTTTATTTCCTAGAAAACCTTACTTCCATGAAATTCATTCAAACTCAACACAGAGTTTATAAAAAGGAGCGGACAAGGAGTTAAATGCTGCAGATTCATTATAAAATATTTCTCCAAGCTGTATCCTGAGCTATTGAGGGGTCCATAGAAGTTTCTGATATTGACAGTTTGTTTTCGTAAACTGCATCAACGAACAATGAGAGCGTTATGGTTCTTAGTGAACTTAGATTCGCTACTTCAGATAATTTACGTAACTGTATCATTGTCTTCCTTTAGGCTCAGCCAAATGCGTGGTTGGACTCAATCATCAAACACATTTTTGTATATGTGATAATTATATGTAACGCAAATAAAAAGTGTACTGATGAATCATTTCTCGGAATAACTTACCATAAGATATAATACCATTTTTTTCTGATTGAATTAGCTTTCATAGCAGTGTTCAAATAAAAAAGCTTCTTTAAAAAATTTCAAGATTATTGGCCATTTTTTCGAGATGTCATGGAGACAGACAGAAAGACGCTCGGGGCATTCACTAAAGCTTAACTAATGAACTAAACTACCACTTAAATTCACTATACATTCATAATCGTGTCTGTTACCTTCGCATTGGTACTATAGATCTCTCCATTTGTAATCTACTCATAGGATTTTTATACAGGCCAGTGGTTTATAAGGACCGGCAGAGAGACGGTTAAAAGTGAATTGGTCTCTAATTTGTTTTGGCGAAAACAAAAATTAAAAACAAAATTATTCAGTGATATATTTGATTAAAAAACAGTACCTCTTCACAGCAATTGGAACACCCGAATCGTTACAATAATGACCGGAAACGGAACCTCAGTCGTCGTCACTGATACGATATTTATAAAGCAAATTTGACTGCTCACCAGAATAAAATATAGAGTTCGCTGGTGACAACAGAGCCGCTCCCCGCCGATCTGCTCCGCGCCGCGCCGGTTGGGCCAATATCACTTAAGCCCCAATATTGGCATAACAAATTGAGCTGTTCAACCTAACAGCCTCACGTTCCTCTTTGTTTGTTTTCAAATTTCGCTATTGTGTTTATTTCAAAGTTTTCTGTTTATCATTGCAACAATGTGCGTATCTTTAACCAAAAAGGCAAAAAGTGTAACAAACCAATTTCTTGTAAAATATCTATCATGGTTGTAACATACTCACTAAAAAATATATCTCATTATACTGTACACTAACTGCAATTGATTTTGATGTTAATTCGTAAGTTAATAAGACACTAACCAAGTCAGCCATTATAACCAATGGTGAATCAGTTGGACACAAAAGAGGCTCACCGTTCTGACAGCCAAATTATTGAAATATATGCTCAGGTATTCTTCTATTATAAGCACTTAAATAGTTATTTTATCGAAATTGCCTTTGATTACATAAACGCATAAGGCATTTCTCCCAGTTAAACAGTAAATAAAATAAGATGTGTGGTAGCTTTAAAGTGTAAAATCTCCAAATTCTGGAATATTATGGTTATGTTTTATATTATGTTATGTTATGTTATATATTCTAACACTAATTAAAGAAATATATTTTACGTGTAACGTTATTTTTTACGTATCTATAAAGTGCTTTGTCTGAACGTCAAATGCTTCAATTCAGATCTACCATTACTGGAGTTACACTCAACATTCACATTGAATCAATCTCGCCCATCATACCTACGTCTTGTTGTTGATTATTAATTTAATGATAAAGTCATTTATCAAGAAATGTGGAAGTTAGAGGACATTAAACGTTTTAAGTCCGTCCCATCGTTCCTACACGGAACAACGTGAGAAAAATATTCCTGATAAAAATATACAAAACTTTCTCTACACTCAAATTTAAAACCCCCTCAAAACATTATATTTCAGCTACTGAACTGTGCTAATACATAGAAACGCGAGGATTTTTGCAAAACTGTATATAACTTTTGATCTACGGCCTTTAAATTTAGTCCAAGAATTACGTTTTAAAATATCTCAAATTGTTTTAGCGCTAGAAAACTGTTTAATATTAGTTCACACTTAGAATAGTTCATTTTTCTTTACGAACTCTCTTAATAGCTCGATGTGGATACAAAAATAATCATTGGTATTTATTGTTGTGAGTTAAAATGTGATTTTACTATAGAAATTCCTCCAAATTCCAACGGCCACATCGTACATATCAGCATTCGCATGATTCAATCACCGCTTCATCACTCCCCCGTGACACCCATTCACTTCCACAGTTATTACTCGCCAAACAATTCTTTCCAAGCACATCAATCTTTTCACAATATATTTTTGGACAGAGACAAAGCTAAAACTGACCTGAAAGCTTCAATATCAAAAAGTTCTTTTATAGTGCACGTCGTTATGATAACTATTTTTTTAATACGATTGCTACAACATTTTAGAAATTACTAATGATTGTTCTTTCATTTTCCATGACTTATTTATATGAATGAACCATGATGGTCCTCGAGTAGTCAATTATAGTAAAATATTTGTTGTGAAGAATAATGCTCACTAAGGATATTAACATGACTTTAAGTTGTTACATAGTGTAGATAATTCAATATTGGTGTAGGTGACTGAAGAAAATGCATTAAAATTCATTGTATTGCATTTTCTTCTAAATAGCATAGCTGATTTATTTTATATATAATATAATGATATTGTATCTTACCCTTATTTTGAAGTTCATTAGTTAACAAGGGTTATGTTACGTTATGTTATATATCGTGAATATTAACTAGGAAGAAAATTACTCTGCCGAAGTCACAAAAACATGTTTGATATGTAAGCGATATCTAACGACATTTTGTGATGGGGGGGGGTGGGGGGGGGGGGGGGTGGGGGGGGGGGGGGGTGGGGGGGGGGGGGGGTGGGGGGGGGGGGGGGTGGGGGGGGGGGGGGGTGGGGGGGGGGGACACTTTCTCATTACTCGCCCTCCCAAAGTGCTTCCCTTTGGATGAAAACTAACGGCAATTCCTTAGAATATCGTTTGTATTATAATCGATACTTCCAATATCGATTAAAAAATACCATGATTAGAAACCATTAACATAAGTAAAAATACTTACAGTAACGAATAATAGTCTAGGGGCCTATAGCCCCGTTTGCATTAGTTATAGATTGCAAGTAATATTTTATATCACTGAAAAATAATAGTTATATAAGTCATACAACTGAAAAAGGCAGGGGTTCTCTACACAGTTAGTCACGTAGCATGCTTCGCTACGTCAATAACTAATCTCATAAACCGATTAGTTTTAATTTTAATGTTTAATAAAATCCATATTAAATCATTATTATTTTTAGATTGGTACTAAAAATATTATATATCAATACTAATATGCAACTATGCGCAAAAACCATGGGCAAACCTAAATTTAAGAAAATAAATTAAGTAATTCCTACAATTTTAAAACCCGTTTTAAGGTCGTAAAAAAAATAATATAAGTATTTATCTAGCTTTCATATAGGTTCTTAATCACATGGATATGCATACATGTAAGCAATTGTATTTCACTTGCTTTAGTTTGGCTTTAATAACTTATCTACTGTAGTTTACTGATAGAAGAGTTATTCTTTATTCAGAGATTAGAGGATGTAGGAATTTAAGAACAAGGTCCACGGTGCAATAACAGAACTTTCCTTCTACTAGGTCACAAGGAACGTGAACCGTGATGAAAGATGAGTACTGCGTTCCTTGAACAAAAATAAATCAATGAAATTTAATTCACTATAGAAGGAAATTTTAGAACGAACAAGTGAGATAAGCCAAAGATCTATGTAGGAAATATGGCTGGTGGTTGAATTGAGAAAAAAAAAGAGATCATTTGTCAAGTTTTGTGTCTGACTTGGCAGAAAGCAGTTTGAATGGTGATTGAAATAAAAAAACTTTCTCCCAACTTTCTTTAGAGTATTGCTATTGTGAAAACTAAAGAGACAACGAAGGTTTCATATTTATCGGTAGGATAATGCGGATATATAAACATCTGGGGGAGCTTGGTTTGAGGGAAGACTGTATCTGCAGAAGAACAAGGCCAAACCTTGGTTAGGTTAAGTTTGACATAAGTTAAGATTGGCATAAGACACTTTATCATCTGTTAGTGTGATGTAATGCAATAGTCAAAGTTGTAGTTGTAATCATTTTTAACCCCACTAAAGTGAATAGATAACTTTAGGAGACAGAGAGTAGAGAAAAAACAATATATCATTTTTAGGTCGTTGCCTTATACTATTCAAGTAAAAAGCTCTTCGGTTATAAAAAGTGATTCCGCCCCAGTTGCTTCGTAACTTTTAATTTAGTACCAAAAGCAGCGTATCAATTTATTGCAGTTATTCAGTGCATTTTTTTAAGCACGAGAAACATCATCCTAGTAATTTACACTTTAACATGATGGAAAAAACTGAAAAAGATACCGTCCATCAATCCGTTATTATTAACAAGAGACGTCGCTTGAAAACTCATTTCCTTCAAAGATTAAGTCCGTCAACCTGACAAAACATCCGACAAAGTCTTCTTCGACAAGGTAAAGACATCGGAAATAGACTTGTCATTCAAACAGAAATACCAGCCTCCTCTGTCTGTAACTATAACAGCTTGTAAAAATATATTCACTGACAAATTAATAACTTATATATATATATATATATATATAAATATTTTACATTCATATTATATCGTATACAGACATTCCTACAACTTAACTCTTTAAAGTTTGTTACTGACGATGGAAGGCTCGAAAGTATAATAGGCATTTGTAAAACTTGCCATTGTTATTTACAAAGTGTATAACACAACATTTCTAGGATTTAAATATATCCTCTTCTGCAAAGTTAGAAGACAATTATTAACTACATATACATGTACGCTGCCTACATTATCTGCATTATGTGGCAATGAATGTTCACTAAAATATAAGACAAGGAATCATTCATAACCGAAAAATGCTTTAAAATCCAATCTTACCAATAAAATTTCTTTAGCTCTCAAATACCTTTTGTTATGAAAAATGTAATTCGTTTTCTATAAAAATAACTTTTGAATTTACTAAACTACAGTAGAACCAAATGTAGTTAAATTTAAAGCTGTATATAACTATAGGGATAATTACAAGACATTACTGTAATTTTATTGCTGCATCGGAGGAGTCTATTTTGAAGCATCTTAAATTTTTTGTAACGATTTTTTTAGCAAATCTTATAGTTCAAATTATCTTTTAATCAATTTCTACCATAAAATTACACGATTATAATAAACTTTAGTTTCTATATTATATTAATCATCGTAAGATCAGCATATGGATGTGATTTCATGGAAACGCGATGTATGCATCATACAGAACAAATATATTTAACCCCCTGAAGGTACAAGAGAATGTGTGTCAGCCAAGAGTGAAGTTGCCACGTGACACATTCTCATTATTGTTCCCTGAGTTGGACTTCATAGCGATTTTGAAATCATAAACGTTCTAGTGAAATAGCAGGTTACTACTACGCTGAAATAAAATCTTGCCGTCTACTTTTAAAATTGACTCTGCGCTGTTATGATTTTCTTTTTACAGTACGAATAAGGAAATATACTTATACTTCACAACTTAAAATAAACACAAATTTATACATGTATACGTACTAGAGTATTAAAAATTGATTATTTATGTTTAATTTACCGTTGTCAAAATGGTTATCCATACGACCAGTGTGAAAATATTTGCTATATGATAATATTTCGAACCCTATTAAAATACCGTCATCGAAGTCTGAGTTGCCTATAACAGAAATAAAGCTTCATAAGACATTTCAACTCATCAGTCGAATAGTTTTCGATTTCGTGGAGGCAGACTGACATATATAGAGACAAAATGAAATTATTCCATCTCCTCGAGTAATTATAATAATTATGTACACAAAAAATAATAAAAAACCTTTTCGTTGGTGATTCAATTAGCCCCCAAAAGTAAGAAACAGTCTTTTTTACAGCCGTTTTATGTGAATAACGCAACTAAGAAAGTCACAGACTATACTTGAAGGTTAACTGAGCATTTGGTTAATTTATTTTATTACAACTAACTTCCTTGAAGACTCTTGGAGCAACTGGAAATTTTTAAATATTACTAGATGTTAATAAAAACAATTCATTTCAAAATTAGTAATTTATTAACTTTCTGTTACAGAAACGAGGATTCATATGTGTTATTTTGATTTTTAATGGAAAAACTCCATACTTCTGGAAAAAAATAAGATACCTTTAAAAAACCTTCCATAATCAAAAACTACTTTAAAAGTATTTAAACTAAGAATTTTGTAAATACATGTTATTTAAACATCACCATTTTAAAGTGATTTCATAGCTTCACTCTAACATCCTATAACATGAGGTAGGTATACGTTTCACATTCACTAGATGACGTATGAAAACGACATATTTACGAAAAACATATTTACTTTCCATGTACTGATCTACGGAGTTAGTTTTGCTTGACGTGTTCTTTTACAAAGCTCAGAAATGGAAAGACCCCTATCTAATGCGACAGGGGTGAAAATTCTTGTGATGTTTGTTTGTGCAAGCCGAATCCAGCTAAAAGAGATTAACACCTCACAAAAGACTTGCTAACATCTTTGATGTTGCAACTTTGTTTCAAAATACCTCAAACGTGCAGCCTGTTCGCAAAGATATTCAATAGGTCTATTTTATTCTACGAATCCAGCTAAAAGAGATTAACACCTCCACAAAAGACTTGCTAACATCTTTGATGTTGCAACTTTGTTTCAAATACCTCAACGTGCAGCCTGTTCGCAAAGATATTCAATAGGTCTATTTTATTCTACGAATCCAGCTAAAAGAGATTTAACACCTCACAAAAAGACTTGCTAACATCTTTGATGTTGCAACTTTTGTTTCAAATACCCTCAACGTGCAGCCTGTTCGCAAAGATATTCAATAGGTCTATTTTATTCTACGAATCCAGCTAAAAGAGATTAACACCTCACAAAAGACTTGCTAACATCTTTGATGTTGCAACTTTGTTTTCAAATACCTCAACGTGCAGCCTGTTCGCAAAGATATTCAATAGGTCTATTTTATTCTACGAATCCAGCTAAAAGAGATTAACACCCTCACAAAAGACTTGCTAACATCTTTGATGTTGCAAACTTTGTTTCAAATACCTCAACGTGCAGCCTGTTCGCAAAGATATTCAATAGGTCTATTTTATTCTACGAATCCAGCTAAAAGAGATTAACACCTCACAAAAGACTTGCTAACATCTTGATGTTGCAACTTTGTTTCAAATACCTCAACGTGCAGCCTGTTCGCAAAGATATTCAATAGGTCTATTTTATTCTACGAATCCAGCTAAAAGAGATTAAACACCTCACAAAAGACTTGCTAACATCTTTGATGTTGCAACTTTGTTTCAAATACCTCAACGTGCAACCTGTTCGCAAAGATATTCAATAGGTCTATTTTATTCTACGAATCCAGCTAAAAGAGATTAACACCTCACAAAAGACTTGCTAACATCTTTGATGTTGCAACTTTGTTTCAAATACCTCAACGTGCAGCCTGTTCGCAAAGATATTCAATAGGTCTATTTTATTCTACGGGGTACAATGTAAACTAAGAAACATTTTATAAAGTGCCTTTCATAAGATAAAATTATAAGGTCCTCGACACTTTATATTACCTCTTAGTACTTACTTCAATGAATTATATTACTGTATAATTTAAATTTGTAATTTCCTTTACTATGATATGGTTACGTTAAATTCGAGCACTGTCATAGCACAATCCAGTAAGTTATTTTAGTATACTAAATACTTCAACATGGTTAAATAATTAAGCAGCTATATGTTATAACACATTTAAATCTTTAAATGAACTAAACTTAATTAGCATACATTTTCCAGAATCTAAGAGCAAATTTGCATTTTATAAGCCCACAAATGGTTTTTTATGATAACAGATAGGCAGATCATCAGCCACGCTGGTTTCAGGTTAAAAATTGGAAGGACCTAAATATATTTTTAAATATACAACGATAGTTTTGTTCTAAAATAAAACTTTTTCCTAATTAATATATTAAAAACCTAACATTAGATACATACATAAATAATTAATTAATCAGTGTCACCTAACCATATACCATACACCCATATGAAAATAATGAATTTTTAATTTGATAAAACTCAGAGTCGTTAAAGTTACTGTTATCAGGTAATATAATAATGATAATATGGAAAAAGAATAGGAGTCAGTTTAACCACTTCGTGAACCACAGTTAGGACCGAAAAAGAATGGGGATGGGTAGTGCTGTGGATGAATTATTGTTAGGATCGAGAAAAAGGAGTTGGTAGTGATGTGGGCGAACCGCAATTAGGATCGAGGAATAATATTTTGATAGAGCTGAGAAAAAATCAGGATCTTAAAAGAATATTAGTTTGTAGTACTATGGCTGAACCACAGTTAGTATTGAAAAAGAATGTGCTTTGGGAAAATTATAATTAAATTTCAAAAATAATTGCAATCTGTAGTGCTGTGAGTGAACAGTTGGTAGGATGATAATGGGAATCGCCAGAGTTTTTTATTAACCTCTGTTGAGACAGGAACAAAAGAAAGATGTTTGATAACGCTGTTTAGTAGAAAACATTGGAATATAAATTAATATAAATCGGTGATGGGGTTAAAAAAAGACAATTAAGAAAATAAAGAATTGTGTGTGAACCACAGTGAGGTTCATGAAAGAATAGGAATTGATTGTGCTGGTCAAAAAAGTTAAAGGTGGAAAAACGACAGGTTTGAGTAACTATACGTTCAATCGAATATTTTCATGTATTTTAAAAGGAAATTCCTCTAAGAAAATAAAAGGACCTTTGGTTGTTCTGATTGGTACTATTGAAGGGGCAGGAGGGCTGATGAATACAAAACAGCCGTTAACAATGGCTGGCCAATCTAAATTGGAAATTGATTACTGTTCCTGTTTCTATTGTTACTGTAGACCGTACAGACGTCTTTCGTTCACTGAACCACAATTTGATTTCATGTGCTTACAAAGATATTCATAATCAAACAATTTGTTAACTGGAAGGTTAAATCTTTGATAGGGTAACAGTACTCCATTCGTTACACAACAGTTATTATTTAGTATATAGTATACTTTAAGAATGTGACTCTTTGAATGAAAGCAGGTTGATATTCATTAATACCTATTATAGTTGCCATTTTTTTAATTATTTTATGATCTAAATTGATTTTAAAAATTCAAAAATTTGTTAATATTTGTATGAGGTTCATTAACCTTGATATGTTTAATATTTAATGAGTTTTGAGTTTTTTTTATTTATGAACTGTCTGCTAGAGAGAGGTTTAACGCAAGAAGTCTCATATAGTAATAAGAAAGTTAAAAACCTAATATATTATAAGAAAATGATTATGAATTATTCGTTTGAACAAAATAATATTATTTGTTTGAAGGTTATTTTTGACGATGAAAGGATTGTTAAGGAAAAAGGATTGTTTCCGGACATTTGCCATCGTTCAGTGACACAAGTTATTTTAACATAGTTTGTAATTAATTATGAATTAGGTTAGTTCTTCACATGAAGAAGAGATCAGATTGCAGATCTCGAAACGTAGTGTCACTGATTTCTTGTTTCACTGAACGATGGCAAATGCTTGGAAAACTCCTGTTTCCTTCAAAATAATATTGATATATTATTATTGAGGTATTTAAATATATTGCAAGAATACACTTGGATACTTATATTTCAAAGTATCAAAATTATTATATGCAAGAAAAAGGTTTTTACTGGGTGAACATCTATAACCAAATGAACTGACCGTAAGAAGTGTATAATGTAACAAACAATGTATTTATATATATATATATATATATATATATATATATATATATATCGAAATACGTACAAAAGTTTAAATACTGGATTCTAAAATTCTCAAAGTACACGAGAACAGAAACGGAAATATACTTCACTAGTACAAACACAATGAGTATAGGATGTTTTGTGTGTGGCGTTGATAGACTCAGAGTACAAAAGCCTGCTGCACTACGTTTTAATATTCATTATCAACTGCACTGACTCTATTACCAATGCACTTTTCAATATCACACCAGTTTATCTACGTAGTAACTTCTTTTAAAACTACTATACGTAATACTATTCATATTGGTAGCGTTTTTTATTTTACAATATACTCGTTCTTTGTTTGAAGGTTTTTTTTTTATTGAAGGATTTTCATATACTCGTTTGTTAAAGTTTGTTATTGTTGAGGGAAGGTTTAAAAGGATATCATGATTACGGTCAGTTTTCTCTCGTTTTATGTATAAAACATTATATAACACAACGTTTCGAAATCTATACTCTTCTTCAGGTGAAACGATAATGTATCCCACTTTTACCTGTACTGGTATGACTTGCACCCTGCGCAGTGACCACGCCTGTTTTTATATTTTCCCGGCCGATTTTCCTTTCTTTTCATTTTTTAATGCACTAACGATCTATACACACGACGAAGATGATAGATTTCAATTTTAAAAACCTTTTGTGAAATATATAACGATGGCATGTGTTTGAAATCCTTTTATGCATACAATTGTTTACTGTTAATAACTTGTGGTGCTTCTTCACAAAGTACATTATGATACTATGGTTTTGCTGTAATGTTTTGAGTGGAATTTATAGTAAACCTTAATTTATTATATGTAACCTAATTTAGGACCGCACTGTAACTTTATCGAACTTTAAAAAGATGTTTAAATTTGAAATTCTCATTTTTGGAATGTTTCATTTTAGTTGTATTATGTGTTTTATTAAGCAGTGCATATTTTAATTAGAAAGTAGGCTATTTAATTATTATTTAAAGTATATGGACTTTTAGTATTAAGTAGTATAAGGCTTCACTGAAAGTTAACGAAGCCTATCGTTCGAGGGAGTGAAAATATTTTATTTCTATCATTCTGTTTGTCTGCTGTTCTATCTGTCTGTTCACACGACATCTCGGTAACTAAATGATCTATAGACTTGAAAACTTTGCAACGATCTTCACTCCTATAAAGGAAACGGGTTCGATTATGATGCTTTTCGAGTGAAGCATGTCACTCCATGGTTTTGGCTGAGCCATAGCAAACATATTTACATTTTAATTAAGGGGTAAATATGATGGAAAATGCTATAATAGCAAATAAATTAGTAGAATAAAAAATATTGCGAGCAAAACGATAAAAAAGCATTTCATTTCAACATATGAAATAGGTGTTACATAGTATGACATGTGACCTAACTCAGAATGAAATAAGCGAAACCCGTTACGGGACTTGTGGTGTGAGGTAGTTCTAACTCGTAATAATAATACAAAAAGTACTTCTTAAAAATAACTTGATAAAGTTTAATCGATTTCTTATATAAATGTTAAAGTTTACAATAGCCATATATTTTCTGCAATCTTGTGTTTTCATCGAATTGAGCGGGAATACAAAACTATCGATAATATATTGTGATAAATATAAATATGTATTCACGCAGGCGTAAAGTTGAAATGATGTAAAACTGACCGGGAGAAATTTTGAAATTATTTTTACTATATTATATAATCCGTTAAATTTTACTTTAGATTTTTTAATACACGTCGAAAATTATTAACACTGTGGGATTTTTATACCTTTAACAGGAAACATACTCCATGCCTTCATAAGGAATTCATTAAGAACAAAAGCTTATGAGAGTTAATAATAATATTTAAGGAACGACTAACTTAAATTTCACAAAGTAGGAAGAGTCAGTTATAATTTTAATAATCGTCCATTGACACTGTTAAGATGGATTTTTAATAAAATATTATTTTGAATATGATTACCGGTTTTCGAATTTATATTGAGTCATTCCCTTTATGAACTAAAATACAAGTTTGAAAAAAAGTTTAATTTAACGGCCACATAAACGTTGGCTATATTTAGAATATCTTCGCTAACACCTTGTTATATAAAAGCAGGTTGCGGAAAAACAAACTGAGTCATGTTATTAAGTGTGCACTCTGTCCGTTCTTTTTCTGTACTGGATAACAATGAGACCTGTTTCCACTGTTAGCTCGTGTTTTACGCTGTAAGTTATCCCCTAAGTTATCCTACTCGGTGTTATTTATTTGTGTTTGTCATTAAATCAAACAAGCCTGGACGGTTATTATGTTACTGCAAAGTCTGTAAATCTATAATGAATATAATATCTTATAATGTGGTAAGTGTATTTTTCATATTTCATTCTAGTAATGAATGCTGTATAAAGTTATCCTAAACTTTCCTTTCTTTTAATTATCATTTCCCAAAAAAGCCAACGATTGTCAATTGTAGTGGTATAATTATAAGAATAATGTAATATGTGTGTGAATTAAGTGTTTTAAGTATAAAATTCAATTTATTTAATTGTACCTGTTTTATTTTTATACGATTTTTAGTAAAAATTACATGTTATAATATTTAACTCTCAATGAATATTGTAATGTAACATAAATGTTAAAGGGTTTAAAATACAAAGTTAAAAACATGAATGTACTGTATTTCTGGTGTAATAAAATTGAACTTTGAGCAAAAACTGTTAATATTATATCCACAAAATACAAAAACAAAGAATTTCTTTTAGAGAAAAGTAGCAATTACACCCTATAATTTCAAACAAGTGATCGAGTTGTTATCACTGAAAATCGTATCTATCGTGTCGTACCTATGTTCAATGTCAATGTTTAGTTTAGCTTCGGTTCACCTTGTCTGTTGCTAATGTCAATGTTTATTGAAATTAAATTAAATTATATATGTGTGTGTGTGCGTGTGTGTGCGCGCGCGCGAGTGTGTGTGTGTGTGTGTGTGTGTGTGTGTGTGTGTGTGTGTGTGTGTGTGTGTGTGTGTGTGTGTGTGTGTGTGTGATATTATTTGTATTATATACATTAAATTGTATAAATGGCAATAGCCTTATTTAATTTCAATAAACTTTGAATCACAAAAAGTGATTCAATATATATATATATATATATATATATATATATATATATATATATATATATATATATAATAGAGATTGAAGTAGACACAAACTTTCTTTTTTTAGATTGTATTCTTAGGAAATGCGGGCAATGAGTCGGAACTTGTTACGGATGTTCAATACTGCAGAAAATGAGTTTAAATATCGGATAGCGACTTATATGTATGGATGAATTAGGTCCCTTAAATTTCACAATAAGCTAAGATTTACCAGTTTAATTATTTTTACTATGTATGAAATAATTTAGGTTTTATCAGATTTTGTCCCAATTATGACCATTTATCATAAAGTAGTGTTAACAAATATTGCTAATGGCACCTTTACATGAAATAGGTGCTAAGGTGTAGATGAATAATATAAGAATCGTATGACTTTAAGGATGAATTTATTCATCCAAGCGCTTTTGATTCATGAGTGCAGTTATTATAAAGTAAAAATAGAATATATTAAAATTTTTAAGAATTTAAAAGATATAAATAATAATTGTCTATGGTAATTTTTCTTCACACTACCATATTAAAATATAAAAATTAAATCATCATAAGGCTGAGATAAGAAAACTGGTAACTTTCTCCTGTTGATTTAAAACGTTATTGTACAACATTAAATGACATTTCTGTACTATGTCTAACTTTTATTTAGTATTAATTTCTTCTTTAAAATATAATGATACTTTCTATTACGAGTGCCTATCTTTCCTTCTCAAGCAAAAACCTTTAATAATACACCATTAGGGATCATTATTATGGCTTCAACCATCCCTAATGATCATTAAGGGTGAGGCATTTCCGTCTTCTAATCTCTCATCACTAGTATGGATGTAAATTTTGCCACCTTTACATTAATAATCATTGTTTCAAGCCTTATTTATTTATTTATTTACGGTACACACAATTTCACATACATTTACAGTATGGTATAGAATTTTATACAAGAAGAGGACATTAAAACTGTTAAGAATGACTGGCCATAGTTTTGAAGAAGCATGCTTCCTAATGAAACTCATAATTTCTCACAATTGCAATATCAATAGATTATAAATTTCGTGTTGAATTATAACAATGATGTTGTATTTTTATTAAGAAAACATGCAAAACAATATTCAATTTTATTGTACCAAAAGTTTGAAGGTGACGTTAACATAAATTAAAACTATGTAACTAACAATAACAAGAGCTTAAAAACTCACCTATACAATTAAAATAATAAAAGATTTGTTATTAAAAAATTTTGAAGATGGTTTTTGAAGACTATTTAGATTTAGAACTACATACATTAGATTACTTGTATTATACATTACAAGAACCTCTGAGTTGGAGATATCGCAGGTTCAAATCCTGTCTTTGACCGCTGCACGTTTTATCTGTACCATCAACCTCTTACTGTATCGATTCTCCCCTTATTCTGTTTGATAATATCCTCGCAGAGGCCAGTGGCCCATGAGGACGGACAGGACAAGGCTTAAAAGGGGATCGGCCTCTCCTTTAAAAATAAAAAAATAACATAAAACACACAAAATACTACCATGCAATAAAATGATAATAACGAAACACCGTCATTTTAAAACTAATCTAAAGTAAACCTCAGAACCTCATAAAAAGTGCATTCAATGTAAAAAGAAAACAATTGATAGTAAAAATAATTATAAAACAATAAAATGTTGTATACACTATAATACACGAACAACAATATCAAAATAGCAATAAACTCAACATGGAAGCAAAATTAGCCAAACAGCTCTAAGACTTTCTTCTTCAGCTCCGACTCAGGTAGAAAATTACTGATACGATACAATCTAGGAATTTCACTTGATTAGGCATAATTAGTGCCAAAAGAAGAATTCCACTTGACTAGGCATAACGAGTGCCAAACGAGGAATTGCACTTGAGTGGACATAATTTAGTGTCCTGGAATGGCATTAATTAGTTAAGGTGGCACAGTGGAGATATTAAGACTCAGAAGCTCAGGACAGACTGCTGACTAAAGGTTGGGACACACATAACCGCACCGCGCCCGACACGTCAGTCGGCCGTATGCTGGCCGTCATACGGTGAAAGAATTGCAGCGCAGTTTTCAACCTGCAAGTCCACACAAGTCCGCACCGACACCAGACCGTCGTGGCCGCACCGTGCCCGCACCGTCACCGATATGTTTAGTTTGAATTTTGACGGGCACGGTGCGGTCTACGAGCGGCATCATATGTTGTTTACTGTCGCGTTCTTCTTTTTAAAACTAGTAGAAAGTAGTCTACACGTTCTATTTTAGTGAATTATTTAGTATAGCCTACTAACTCTACATCCTGTGTTCGTATACAAAATCATATTTATTATTAAAAGTATTACATTTTCTTACCTTACAGTAAACTAGTCATATTTTCTTATTGTGCATATTTTCTTATTACAACAAATTTGAAAACCATGTTGTACCTTAAGTGATTTTAAACAACTAAATTCGAATTATGAAAAATCTATAAACATTTTTCATTGATTAAAAAAATAACAACCATGTAATTATTTGCGCGAAAATCTATTTTTCTTTGATGTATTGAAGTTACTTGATACATTTATACGGGTATTTTGTAAGGGTCATATTTAGAATGTTTCTATGACATTTTTATTTTTTTATTCTTTTCACTTCATTAAAGTAAAAAAATAAAAATATTTTATTTACAATCAGAATTTTCAAGCAAGAAAAACCCATGTTAAAAATAAATAATAATAATAAATCATTTATTTCCCCATAATAACAAACTGAATATTACAAATAAATATTATTGCCAGTGCTTACCCTAATAATAAATAATACTATGACATAACGTATTTACAATAGCAGTAAATAACAAATAAAAAAAAATGTTTTCTACTTACTTTATTTCAAATTTATGTACTTAGAGTAATAAAATATAAAAAGTAGGTTACATCCTTTTAGATTTTTCTTTCTTTTTTTTAAACTAATAATTAGGCCAATAGATTTACAAAATAAAAGGGAAATTTAGGTACCCCATAAGAGGCTGTGCCTGTGTTGGGGATACTATATACAAAAAGGGTAAAAAATAAAAATATCGGAATCGAGTAAGAATGAAATGATAAAAATGAGTTATTGTAGCTTATGTAGTAAATAATGTACTCTTACGTTTCAAAGTTTAAATTTAGTATAACTAGTGTGCTGTATTAAACAAAAAGGATTTATGCATGATTTACAATTCAAATATTAGGCTTTACACATGTAACATTAAAATATTATATTATTAAATAATTATTTTATAATGGTCTAATGTGTCTATTTAAATATTATTATAACTTAGCAGACAAGACTAACCATACACTAATGTATTATCTTAACCAAATACTCAATATCATTTTGACCGATCAACCATACTCTAATTTTTTTATAAAATATATTTATGTTTCTACTATTTTTGACTAATTCTGGCAATCAATTATTTGTCCTCGGAGCTATAAAAGAAAAAACATTTTGTAAAATCTGTTTTTGTAAGTTCTCTAGTATATATTTTACAAATATATTTACTATGTTTTACAAATTATTATAAAAGGGCTTGCAACATGGCAAACTCTCTGGCATCACACTATAGCTCTTGGGGTTAATACAAAAAACACTAAATATACTGTTTATAGTGTATTTGACCGAAATTCATTGCAATGAAACACAATGAAACAAGAATTATAGGGATTAAAAAATATAACCAAGATAATGATATTTACAAATTTTTACATACTAGCTGATTGTACAAAGCTTTACTGTAGCATTACAATGTTTCATTCACCACAGCGATTAATAAAAATAACAACAATGATATTAACAATTTTCTCAAGCAATACTTAATCTTCCGAATATTTTTTAAGTATCTGTCACTTCGAATTCAAAAGAAACATGTTCTAGTACAAACAGTGAGATTGTTGCGCTCGGACTGCACGGACCTGTGTGGCCTCACGGTAACCGAGCCGAGCCCGCACTGACAATCGGTCGACTCACGTGTCGGGCACGGTGCGGTTATGTGTGTCCCAACCTTCAGTCATTATTCTCCTCAGCAAAATTACGTCAGCAACTTGTCGTCTATAGCAGAGGAAAGGGAGACCCAAGTGTAGACTCAGTTGCTCAAAAACAGTTGGTCCATACTCGTACCCAAGCCTTATTCCTACCAGTCTAATAAAGCGCTGCTGCACTGTACCTTCTCAAGCTGGTTGGTTTCGTTGATGTGTCCAAATTGGAAGGTTGACCAAACTGTGAGTAATATTCCAGACAGGGACGAACCAGCGCTGCAGTTAAAGAGTTCTCTATGACCTGATTACATATAATGTAAGACATTCCTTATATCCATGATGGTTATTGAATCAATTCCGCATACTGTGTCCCACACCATCGTGCTGTACGAGAGGTGAAGCATAATTGTCTCTATGAAGTAAGTTTATGACGCAAATATTACGATATTGTCACATTACAAATAGGGGTAACATATGACTCACATGCAAACTTATTTTTTCTCCCATGTTGATTAGTGTGTTACGAATGCAAAAATATTAATGGTATTTTTGAAAAAATGTATGTGGAATAATGAAACCGAATATAATTAGTGTTGTGCTGTATATATATTAAATATCTGACAGAGTTTTGGTTTAGTTTATCAGTAAACCGATTTCATCAATATGCAGATCACAATTCCAATAAAGGTTTCATAATTTGAGCGAGGTTGTGCTCATTATACATTCCTTAGCACACTGTGCTGGTAGTCTATATGGAAATTTACCCATTTAGGAAATGCTGAATTTGTAATTGAGTAATAATAAAGTATTATTTTGAACTAAGGGTGTAAATGAAGCTTTTGATAATACATTTAATGTTTTATGACATGTCACATGAAATATAATCTTGAATCTAATCGAAATATTTTTCTTAAGGATATTGTAATTTTTTATCTAATTGAGTTATTGACCTTAACCACTAAAATTGCCAATACATGTGCAAAATAATAACATGGTGTAATATTTTAATTATATTATTTAATGTTTTCTATTAAAATTGTGCCGGTCTTGGTTATAAGTTTTTACTTTGTGATTTGATATTTATGGGTATACGTGATGCATGACATGAAACAAATTATTTATTTATTTATTAGATTTAATTACAGATATATTCTTTTAATTGGTAATTATTCAGGGAATATTTACGATATTCACATTTGTATTTGTTGCTATCCTTTTAGAGTATTTATCGTCTTTATATTTCTAATACTTTTTTGTTGTATGGGCATGTTTTTATTTGCATATATATCCCTTTTTCGGTTGGATTACTGTATTAATTTGTATTTTAATTGGTAATGAATATTCTTTGACATTTTAATAGGAATATGATTTTAACTGTTCTTATATCTGTATCTTTATGTATTTGTCAATTTTACTATTTGACATGGTTTGTCGCTACATCTCTTTCTGTTTGTGGTAATAACTGGAATGCTTTAGAAATATTATTTTGTTGATTGCTATTATACCATCCATATAAAACTTATATATATTGTGATTGTCTTAAAGTATAAAAGCATTTTCGTAAGTATATAAACATTTTCATTATAGCACGTTATAAGCAATTCGGAAGCTTTAAAACATTTACAAATTGAAACTAATAAATTTCATTTATTTTTTAGAAGGATGAAGGCGAGTTAAAAAATAGAATCAAACAGTATACATTGAGTTGATAACCAATGTTGACTATGATAGTTCTATATAACGAACTAGTCAGATTAAGTATGTATGTCAACTGCCACCTCGCTTCCAACATAATTAGTTCACTAATCATATCGGCTTTGAGTACAAACAGGGATCAATGGGTAATTATATGTAGACAATGTACTGTATACCGGCAGAGAAAGACGCCTGTCCCTCTAGGCTGTTTACTGTATTAAGGTTAATTTCCTATAATGTTAATTTATAAACGATACCCATGTGCAATTTTTGTTGAGATGATAATTAGCAGTAGTTTAGTATTATTAATTTTTTAATTAAAAATACGTTGGAGTAATTAATTGGTTCATTTGGAAGTTTGAATATAAGTATTTTAAGCTTATTTTTCTCTCTATTTTACAATTAACAGTACAATTTAAACAGAAGATGTGATTTAATCTTCATATAATATAATTTTATTACAACTGTCTCTTTTTGACTTATAGAACCAGATACTATATTTGCTACTTTCTTTCCTAATTTTTAATTAAGAAAGCCATTGTCAATAAAGATCAATTACTACTCAATATTAAAAACATTTAAACTTGAACGTATTCATTATGAATATTACGTGGATACCAGTGTTACAGAAGGCGCATGGAATCCTTCTGTGAACATGGTTCTTAATGAACATATGAATGAAATAAATGTATGATGTTTGATTATGTATGAAAAAAGTTTGTGTAACCGAGGTTTATTATAAAATGGCCTACGTTGGTGAAAATAATTATGTGGTTTTTTTACTTAAAGGTATTAATTTGATCAATAATAAGTTATAATCCTTGTTAATATATAGACAGACTTATACAAATATGTCATATGTTTTCAAAATAATTCATTGGATATTTGTCTTTAAATTAAAGAGAAAATTGCACAATTAGTTCATATCAGGGTAACCCTAACAAGATCAAGAGAAAGGAACATTTTGACTTTGCCTTTTCAACAGCGCAGTATATTAGTACAGCCCGATAATGTACTCTGTGGGGAAAATAGGTATGTACTCCGTATGTACAGTGTTCCACAAGTACAGTCAATACTCACACCTTGAACTGCTTACACAATTACACTATTTGAAATAGTAACGTAATAACCAGTATCTTAGATACAAAATTATATGTACCACGATGCTAATGCAAAATATGCAGTTAATTTTGCACACTACTGTAAATGACGGTTGAGACATATTTCTTTGTATATGTCAATCTTCTTACTTCAAATCTTTAATGAATAAGCGTTAGCGAAGCATACCTCTTGAGGTTATAACATGTCATTCTGTCCGTCTGTCTATCTGCTGGATATCTCGATAACAAGCTAACGTATGGAATTAAAAATTTGAACGAAGGTAATTTTTTTATGAGCAACATTGGGATTGTGTATTATAATGGTGTATGTCCCTCCATGGGCTGAGCGTCAGTGATTTTTTTTTTTAATTGGTCTTATTGGTAAAAGGGATTAAAACGAGAAAGTCGCAAAAAATTGAAAATAAACTAAATAAAATAAAATTTTAAAAATTTGAGTAGTAACAGATGTAGCCTAACAAAATAAGCTATAGGCTCAAAAGTTGGCACGCATCATCAGCGAAGGCTGGTACGCGTCATTTGATGTGGTTGCTCCACTTTGTTTAGAAGCAAATAAGAGTTTTCTGATTGACCACACATATTGAAAAAGTGAGAATTTATCGTTCATGGCTTATTAAAAATGTTACCGTCAACATAGAGAATAAAGAAATAAAACGACGATGATGTAAGAAAATAGCCTGTAATGATGAGTTGATACAATTGAGAACTTCTAATACCATAGCTTTTTCAGAATACTTTTATTGCATGTTTGGTGACTAGTCCTTTTAAATTTTAAGGATAAATCTTACATTTTTTATACTTAACAGGCTTGCGTGGCAGGTGAATTCAATATTATTTCCAAATATTTCAGATTTACTCAGAGCATTTAACCTGCTTATAGTGTTGGCAGGAAATAAATGGAAAAATATGGGGCCCCTTTATTTACAAAACGGTACAGGGTAATGTATAAGGAAATATATTAAGGCAAGAATTGGTTGTTTGGATTGCAGATCAATAAAATAACGTGGTAAATAATAGCAAGTAAACAACCGTAATGTAACTGGCAGTGGTTCTAGACTTCATTTAATATACAATATTACAACAGTTATATGGTAACTAAACTAAGCCTTTTAATAATTACTGCGATGGTGATGAATGGTAATATAACTTTATCATCGTTATATTATTTTTACTAGTACATACCTTAGTTCTGACTGCAATTTTCATGCAATATTCCGTTTACTTGATTGAATATATCCCATGATTTTCAGAACACTTTTAGACCAATTTGGAGGAACTTTAAAGTCGAAGTACACAGCTTTCAATGACATATATCAAAACACAGGTGCACAAGTACCCATTTTTCAGTGTTCACGGTTAAGAATATCAGAGGTCAAATGTGATGGCAAGTAATTCTTGTTTCAAGTTTTACGTTTTGTGAGCATTTTTTGGTTCAAATTAATTATATCTGCGACGAAACATAGGAGTTTGCTATTTTGAGCAGATAAACAATATTTATAGACCTTTATACATTTTTAAATGTACATAATATAATATAAGACGGACGATTTGATATGATAATGGGATTTCCTATTATTATTTTAACTGTTATATTAATACAACATTATCTTAATATTAGCTGTACTGTTTGCTCATAACAGTTAGAAAAGCTAAACTGTTTGTCTATAAGAGCTAAAATGGTTGGAGTAAGATTCTATACACCCGTTTTATTGCCTGCCTGTTAAGTAACATTTTCATAGTTTTAAGCATAACTCCTGAAGATTCACATACTTGATATTTTTGATTTTAGTCTAGAACTTGAAGACAATACATCAATATACGAGTACTATTGTGTATGGGGTTAAAACCTTCATCCACATAGAAAACAATAGATAGTTTGTTGCCACAGGCAGATGCAGTCTTTGAATATTCGCAAGGTTTTGCAGTGCAATTAAACTCGTTAAACCAAATGGATAGGTTTTGATAAGTTTATTCATTACACAACCTACGGTTGTATCCTTAAAATGCGATTATATTATATTATATATTATTATATTATATATTATATTATATTATTGTAATCTGTAAGTAAACTAAAATTTTAAAATCTATTTCTAATCCTACTTCATACCAACCCATAATGAACCCTCTATAAATTAACATACAGGTTTTAGATGAATACCAAAATGTTAATATTTATACACTAAAATGAAAATATTAACCATGCACAAAAAACCATACATAGTCAAGGAAATTAATTAGATTAATTGCTACATTGTTTAAACCATTTTAATATGGACTCAACGGAATAAAAGTGCTTTCATCACCCTGGAATCTATATGTGAGAAATATTATTTTACTCACTTTAATTTTCTTGTAATACTCGGTTGCAAATGTGATCTTTGACCAATTAAAATATAAAAAATAATAATATTAATAGTTTTTTTTACATAACCATATTGCATCACAACATAAATATAACAAGCAGGGTTTAATTACAAGTAATCCTTGGATGGATTAGCGACGTGGCGTAAACTTATACGACAATGCTCAGGTAGGGTAATCTATGGTTGCTTATAAAAAAGTACGCCCCAGCGGAGCAAGTACTTTATGTGATTCAATGTTTATTGAAACTATACATATATAGATACCGTCCTAAGCAAAACGGCGTTTGCTTAGGAATTTATTTTTACTGAGAAATTTGTAGAACATTCTTAAACAAGCTGTATACTTTTCGTAACACAATGAAATTAAAGTTCTTTTTCAACTGGTGCCAGGAATAGGAATCACATTTTCAACAAATCAGACTGAAGCTTATTAAAACATGAGCTAACTTTTATTGAGCGGATTTCCAATAACTGGATTTGACACTCCTGGACTCAGCATTTCATCAGAATTAAAAGATGATATTTCTGTTTGCTGGTAATTGACATATATTATTTACAGTTTTGCATAATTGGAAATACGAGTACAACTAAAATTTATATTATTGCTTTATTTTTATAACCATTTGAACTAATCGTGAGAGTAAAAATTTTATAGGAGTAAAGCTAAACGTTTCATTCTTTCTAAAAAGTTTATAATATTACCATTTATTACAAATTTAACAAATTATTTTCTTTTTGTAGGGAATGTTAAAAACACATTTTTGGAGCCTCTTAACTATTAAATGTTAATGTCAGTAGCAATTATAATTGATATTGAATGTTTTTTGAGCGAACGTGACTTGCTTTAAATAAAACATGGAGTCGTCAGGCAATGATGTAGAATATGCGATATTGGACGTGTATTGCGTTATATCGAGAGGGCTGTCAGACTGTCCTGTGACTGAACAGACAAGACTGTTACAGTTGACCTACATTATCGTTGGCTATCTTCTGTCACAGCTAGATGAATATTAAGAGCAGAGGGATTTTTTTGTCAGCAATGATACTTAAGGGCCCAGCTAAAATTATTAGCTAATTGGAAAATACAGACTACAATAAAGTATATGATTGGAAATCGAATCTACCGATGTAATGTAACAATTTATTTTATTGTGATTTTCTTTGTGTTTATGCAAATTAAAACTCCACAATATAATAAAAAATTAAACTAAATTAGTCTTGCGTACATTTTACCAGCTTCTTCTTATTGGAAACTAAATGCTTAATATATGATCAAACACTCCAATAAATGAAAAATTGTTAAAATACATGCACTTCATACTGGACACTGCTTTTCACAAGTCAAACTATTAAAAGAAATCAAAAACAACAAATTCCTCGATTCTTACGAAACTATTTTTATGCAGAAGAACCAAAATTATTTAGTAAATAATGAGCCTGGACCTGTACAAAATTCACCGTTACTACTGCCTTTAATCTAATTAAATATTAATTTTTACATATACAGTAGACATACTTCCTGGCCTTTAAAATCTTATCTCTTTGTATTTTTCACGACATATGTTTTTATTTAAGTCTAAATTGTTTGTATTATTACTTTACTTTTATTCAGTTATGTGGGTTTTACGATGTGTTCATTGAGCACGAAAGGCCTCACAAAATAAAAATAACAATTTTTCATTTATTGGAGTGTTTGATCATATATTAAGTACATAGTCTTCCATATGTTATTTTTATATCATTTAGAATGTATTGTGTTCTATATGTAATTTGAGAATTTTTGTAATAATTTAATTTAACGTTAATTTTGCAATGTAATATACAACTATAACATTGAAGTACTGTACAAGTATTTAAGTCCTTGTAGTGCATTGAAATATGTCGACAACTTACTGCAATCGGTATGGAAAACGACGTAAATAGTTCTTGACCAACATGGTTATGTATTAAGTGACTTCCAAATCAATTGTTGACAGTGAAAGACATTATTTCTTATTATGATTTCCAGTATCTGCTGTAAGAACACATTTATATTGCCCTAATTATAATGTATTATAGTTTGCTCTAAGTAAAATCTGCCTGACACTTCTTTCCTACTTGCTTACCAAAAATTCAGGGTGTCCATTTAACTGTCCTCCCAATTATATCTGATAAATTACTATATTATTTTTCAATGGGCAAATTTATTTACTATTCCGTTATTATCAAAATATGAGATTAGAATTAAAGATTTTCTTATTTATTAAACGAGACGGTAGCAAAATATGTGGTCAATGCTGATTTCCTAGTTCAGAAGCTACCATCTACCAAAATCTATGTGCAATAGAAAAATGAAGTAAGTGAAGTTTACGTGACCTAAACAATTTTCCGATCTGATATTCAGGAACAATAAGTGTACACTATATATCTCAAAACAGTACTTGATATCATGTAACTTATACTGTTTCGCTGGAACCTATAAGCTTTTAATGTTTATATTTCGTTAACACCCTTGCTGTACTGTACGCAACTATAAAGCACAATTACTAATATTAAACAATAGCAATTTATGAGAAACAACGTCGCGATCAGCACATTCCGCGACACTACTACGTTTCAACTCTCTTTGCAACACTTCTTCAGTTAATAGAAGAGAAGAAATATACGGTACGTTTGATTCCAGAATCTTTTAGAATTTTACTGGACGGAACATTGATTAAAAGGAACCTGCAACACGTTACCCAGGTGATGGTGCTTCACGTACTTTGTCAGGGCTAAATTGTTCAGTTAAGAACAGCCCTTCCAAACAAAGCTGAGCGGGCTGAGTTTCAATGTTTAAACAGAGGCAGTGACAAAGTTACTAAAACAAGTCTTAAATAAGAGAGATCTAATCTTTGCACCTAATTAATTAAAGGAAATATTTCACTGTATTCGATATAAAAATATATTGGCGTTGATTATAATGCTTTGATATCCGTGTTCCAAGAACTAGTATTTAATACTGGTTATAAATTTATTCAGGATCTACTACTATTTACTGAGCGAAAGTGAAATTGCTCCAGAACTTGGGTTATGTGGCGTTAATGTAGGGTTCAAGTTTACCTCTATCCGGCGAAATACAGTGATCAGCCAAAAAACTGAAACCAACAAAAATTACAAAAATTTAACCTACGTGAGCTCGATTGTGTACTCGTTGGGCGTTTTAACATTAACACCTTACATACCTTTTCAGAGAACTATAAATAAAAATAATAAAACATTCGTTCACACCATGAATAATTTCAGACGTTTCAATTAGTGACAAGAGATATATTGTAATCAAGCCTCACTAAAAATTTGAATTTAGAATACATGTAATTTTCTTAAAAGTTCAATGTAGTAAAAGTATGTCCTTAATTCACACACACAAAATAATGTAAGACATATGTAATTATTAATAAAATAAAATTCATAGAATCGATGTATAGATAGTTGCTGGAAAGGAAGTCTTGTATTACAATTCGAGACAAACATCCTCCGGATGTAAGTGGATACGCACATCCGCCCAGACGCCGATGGTGAACAAACAGGAAATGCTTGCTTAAACAGCGGAAATGCTTATTTGTAAAAACCGTGCGACAATGTAAGGGACAGCCATGATGATATGAAAAATTGTTACTCACCAATTATGATGGAGAGATTTGGCAGAGGCGTGGTCAATGAGCTGGCGGGAGAAGAACATCAAAACTGAAGAACAAGGAGGAGAGGTGGAAGTCGAGGCCGGGAATTCGAAAAGTGAAGTTCGGGAGTGCTAGTGCTTGTGTTCGTGTGCTGAAAAATATCTCTAGGCGTAATAATTGTGAAGTGGAATTAAAATGTAAGTAATTTTAAGAACTTAGTATATTTTAGGGTTCATTAATCATTTTCAATTCCATATCCATTTAGTTGTTCATAATTTCGAAAATGTAAATTCATGTAAATGTTTAGCTATTTAAAAGAAAGTTTCTCGCGTTATTCCATGAACTCATAATTATTGCAACACTACAAAATTACTAGTAAATGTTATAATGAAATAATTTAAAATAAATTGTAATGAATAATTTAATATTAAATATGTCTTCAAAGTATTAAGACATTAAAATTTGTGCTTAATATATCGGTTGACCTAATCAATTGTTAATTAAAATTTTTAATCAATTTAAAGAGATGTTGTCAAAATAAAATATGTGTTGGCTCATTTGAGGGTATTTGTACTGCCAATCTAACCTATTATTAAATCCTATCACAGCAACCCTTGCTCATAGTATGTCACAAGCTTAATCTTAAACTAAACCAAACTTAAAAAACCTTACATGGTGGAGGCGCTAAAACTCGGTTGGCATTCAAATTCCTCACATGGGCAAGCACATAGTTTCATAGGCTAGGTATAAATTAGAACGAAATAATATTCATAAGAAAGTATTTAACTAAAATAGCCTACTTCAGTGACAAACCACTCATTTACCTAAAAGACAAATTAAATTTCCAATAACTCAAAAATATTTTCAAACCCGTAATTAGAGTAACGCCAAGTAAACTAACGAGGTACGTCAATGGACATGTATAATTAAATGGAAACCATACTACATGAAGATTTAATACCATTAGACACATATAGGACTTCCAAAAGTGACATAATAAAAATATTAAATGAAAATGGAATACTATCTAGAGACACAGACACGTAGCAGACCTCAGACCTATCCTAGCGGCACTTAAGAACTTAACACGTATAAGCGCAAGTCACCCTAATATTAAAACCAGATTTAATAATTTAACTACACGAAAAACTCACCTAAGTGAAGAGGACAGGGAAAACTATAAGGATCTAACTACAATCGAGGATTTTCTAGTGCAGAGAACAAATTTATACGACATAGTACATAACCCTGAGGCGGACATCAAGACACAAGCACCCCCAACCTTAGCACAACATTACGAGCCACTCACACTACCTGACAGAGCGAACACAGTAACCATGGGGGAAAACATACCGTTAATATCAGCTGGGACTTACACAGGTCTCCAGAGCGAAAATCCACAAGATTTTTTAGACAAATTCCTAGTGGCAGCAACTTCAAACAGATGGACAGACAACACTAAAGTTAATTTATTCCCAGCGCACTTATCAGGCACAGCACTAACTTGGTTCAAACACTACAAGCAAAAACAATGAGGGGTAGCCATACAATGGGATCAACTTGCTAAAAGTTTGATAGAGGCTTTCACTCCATTTCAGCACAAACCCAGAGTCTACAAATTATTTTAGAACACAAAATACAGGGAGAGAACGAGCCAACACTAACCTTTTTTTTTAGATATATTAACAACATGCCGAAGATATGACCCCACAATACAGGACAAGCAAATTATACATTTTATCATACAGGGACTAAAACCAGAAATCTGTGAACGAGTTATAGGCCTGAAAAACGACACCTTAAGTGATCTAGAGAATAATTTAAAAATTACAGAACAGCTAGTTCTAACACAAATGAAAAACAAAGAAAGGTACAATAGGGTTGCAGCAAACAGACTCTATAGTACACCCTTATATGAACAAAACATCATCCAAAAACTACAAACAGAAGTTAACACCCTAACCAATTTATTAGCTACCCTAACTACAAACCAAATTTCAAATCATAACCACAGGTACGAAAGGTCTCCATCCCCGTATGAAAACTCAAAATATAAGCCAAGATATGATAGAACACCTAGTCCTCACCAGAATAGATATATGGAAAGCTCAAACTACCCCAAACAAACCCAAAGGCCACCTATGATTAAACACGTTACTTTCAGTGATAGGAGAAGACAAAACCATTCCCAAATACAACCTGCTAGACAAAATAGGTATTGCACTATTTGCCGTAAAGACAACCATAATACTGAACAATGCTGGTTCAAGCAACGTTCATTAACTTCTCAAACCCAAAGTAACTGCTTGGCACCTAAAACCAACAATACACAAGAGCTGTTCTGCAGGTACTGCAAGCGAACAAACCACAATATCGAATCATGTTACAAGTCTAATTATTACAAACAAAATCATCAAAAAAACGGGAAATAGGGGGAGGTCACACTAACCCTTACCGAACTTCCCTCTTATCAAAAGCGAAAACAAATAACACCATAGATCTTAACCAAAGGAATCGACAAACTTACAAATGTATAAAGTCTATGACATTTACTCCAACTAACCCCAAAGTACTACCACTATCAACCCCTGGAAAGACCAGTTCAGAAGTGATATTTAAAGCCATAGATTATAATCAAGAATTCCCACCCTTAAAGAAGATGCAAGAAATTGAACAACCTATTATGCAGAAGCCTATACACACCATGAAACTTCAATCTGCGTTCAATCCAACCCCAACCCTAAGTGAACCAAACCCCTCGGGGACAGCAAATATAAATAAACCCAGTTGTACAAGAAACCTTGCAGTCTCAGAAAATTGTACAGGACAGATAAAACCTAGCGTATTAAAGGTAATAGCGCACGTAAACAGGACCCAGATTGTAGTATGGGGGAGGTAAACACACATACTGGATTGGAAGAAACCATTGAGATAGACACTATACAGATTTTAAATCACATAGAGCAACAGAAGAAACAGAATATGATAGATTGTACTAACCTGCAAGAAATAACGCAAGACAGGATACACAGACCGAGGAAAAATAAAACATTATTATTAGAGGATATTTATGAACTCATATTTAATTGCGAAAATAAAACTACGAAGAAGATACCTGTACTAACAATAGACGTAGCCTTGACCACAAACCCTCGACTTCCAGTACCCTGCATTATAGATACAGGATGTAACATAAAAATTATTAGAGCAGACCTAGTTTGTGCAACAAAATTAAATACTAGCAACATACCCTCGTTGATATCGGCTAACGGTATACCATTAACAGTTTTGGGTTCGACAAAAATCGCCATAAAAATTGGCAAAGTAATACTTGAAGACACGTTTTATGTGACACCTGATCTAAACAGCCCAATATTGGTAAGAAACATATTCCTATTTCAGAACTGCGTGGAGTTAAACTATAAAAATAAAACAATAAAAATTACCAAATATCAGATTGAACATATAATACCTATGAATGAACAGTGGCAGTTAGACATCAAGAATTTTAAAAACACACAGGAGTTAGAAGTACAGCAAATAACAGATGTAACAGCCCCACGAGACATAATTATAGCACCACATCAGCATATTAGGATTAGCTCCTTAAAAGGCATAGAGTCTCGAACAGCCATCGAAACAGATAGGAATCTAAGAATAAAAAAGAAATGTCATGCATATCTTTCAGAAGGGGAAGATGGTACAGATACAATTGTAAATATTTATAATGCATCAAATTTCCCAAAAAGGATACCCGCATATACTACGATAGGACATATACATTACCCAACTCTTGAAGCACAGCCTACCCTGGAACACCATCCCACTACAAGTGACACAGGAAAAACAATATTGACAGATAAGGACGGCATAGTATTTGATATTTCACCACATTTAACCCTCCAAGAACACAAAAAAGTCCTTGACGTTTTACTAAAATACAGACACATATTTACAACAATGGTAATCGATTTAACTCCTGCAAACATACCTCCTCTTAAACTTGAATTAAAACCGAATACGAAACCTGTAAACTCACCACCGTATAGGCAGAGTAAAACAGAAAGGGAAAAATTAAGCAAATTATTGGACGATTTAGTACAAGCAAAAATATTAGAGGAATGTCAGGATTACACAGAATATGCAAGCCCAGTATTTTTAGTGAAAAATAAAGATGGAAGCGACAGAATGGTAGCTGATCTCAGGAAGGTTAATGCACAGTTGAAAACAGATGCCCACCCCATTCCTTCAGTAAACCTGGTTTTAAGCTCTTTGAACAAAGCGCACACATTTACAAAATTAGACCTTAAAAATGCATTTTATTCCATGGAGGTTAGGAAAGAAGATAGGCATATCCTAGCCATAAAAACACCTGATAGACTTCTATAGTTTTGCCGACTGCCGATGGGACTTTCAACTTCAACCACATTATTTAGTAAAGCCTTGAATGCGATATTAAACCTTCACCTTTATAATAAAGTCATCTGTTACGTAGATGACCTAATTTGTTATGGTGACTCATTTGAAAATGACTTAAATAATCTAGAGTGCTTTAAAGAATAGGTATTATACTCCAGGAGTTGAGAGACCGGTTAACTTGATTACTGTTTGAATGATTAGTTATAACGTTATATAACCTTGAGAGTCACTGAAGTAAGTTTAACAAAAATAAAAATGTATATAAAAATCTCGATGTTGTGTCGGAAAACGATAGATAATAAAGACATTAAAGATTTACAAAATTAAAACACCTGACTGTGTATTTTAAAGTAATTTTAGTGTAATTTAGTGATTAAGTGATAGGTTAGACGTACCAAAGATATTGGTATAGGTAATCCCAAAACACAGGACACTAACACAGCACACACGACACGACACGAGGCTCTGTCTGTAACCCACGGTAATCGTACTTAGACTGGCTAGTAAGACTTGACCGTGACTCTGGTATGTCTCCCAGGCAGATAAGTTTTCTGCTAACTCAACTAACTTTCCACGCTATACTACACCGACTGTGTTGTGACTATGACTAGAGGGCATTGCCCTGTACCAGCGGTCTGGGTCGCCAAGGGCCCTGGTGGTTCAGACAGCTTAGTATGCCAGTAATGTTTCCCACGTACTCGTTTACTACAATAACAAAGCGTACTCTAACTTAATACAACGTACATATTAGACTTACCTGAGGGATCTGTGTGTATATATACATATACATATATATATAGCCTAGTAATAAAGAATATAAAATTGATAAAGTGTACTACATATATCATATTTATTTAAGTTAGTAGATAACAGTGTTAACGTAATATACCCTACAAGGACTCAATTTTCCTGAGATGCATCTCAAAGAAAGAGACATAGATGTTCTATATTATATAATCCTATGAAAAACAAATACTTCAATATATGACATGTAAATGACTTAAATGACATGTTTAAATATTAAATATCTAATATACCATTGAGAGAAAGTAACATATATCTAAATAGCATGTATTAACACGGCAATATTGCTCATAAACAAACTATACAGCCTTCATTTTGCAACATATATTATGATCATAATAATGACTATGGACAATAAGCACAAAGAAGGGATATTACATATTCCTCAGAAACAAAGGTGCGTAGTATCGTTTTGTAATACAATAAAATAACATAATTTCGAACCTTATTTAAGAACACTAGAGATTAAGGTGCTTAGTAAAAACATTATTACATAGAGCTTGGGAAATACGACACACCATCGAGAGGTCATTAAAAGATTTCTGTAAATAAAAACCTTAGGCATAAATGTATATTAATTATAAAATATTAAACTAAAATGTATATGTAACCTGTAGATATTAAGTTTTAGAATTATGACACCAGAAAAACCAACCACAACCTGAGACACCAATCTACAAGACACCAGTCTACAGCACTCTAACCGTCCCGACCACCCACGAGACAGATGAAGTCCTTACAGCACTTCCTACTACTACTACTGACACCACTTGCCATGCCTCTTTTGACCACCTTTGCCAGCACATCAACCCACAACACAGAAGAACCCAATAAGCCTCTAGTACAAATCTTCACAGGAGCGTACTTTACTCCAATGCCTCAGACACTACCTTATATCAGTTCCAACCCTGTTACATCAAAAAATTCCTTTCAACACACAGCAAAATTTACCTAAAAATGAACCCTCTCTAAATTTCTGCCCTATAAACCTCAACAACTCCCAAACCTATTGCAAGATACAGAACAACCTTTCCACATTACAAACCCTCATAAATCAACAAATGGTAGCAGAACACCTCCCATACATCCAAAAACCGAACAACACAGGAACTCTAGAAATCATCCTACCCTGTGAATGTTCTCTACACCAAGAAGAATTAACACTTATAAACACAGTAATACCATGTGGTTCCAAAAACCCTGACAACTATCAAATAACACATCTTCTGCCCATTTCTTGGTCAAAATTTCAATCTATAACTATATTACCCCTCGAATCAGAAACAAGACAAGAATTCCAACACCTGCATGAAATCTTAGATGAAAACTGGACCTTATCGACACCCACCTACTTCGTTCACAATCTACAAAGACAACACCACTTCCAGCTAAAGCACGACTACAAAAACATAGTAAACAACACGGAACTCATTTTGTACATTTTATTAGCCTGGACTTCTATAATAACACTACTTCTTTTTATAGCCCTCTACTTCATCCACATTAACAACATCAAAATAAAATTTCTGAAGCCTACAGTACATGAACGTGACTACCCAATGGATAACCCTAATTAGACAATAAGTACGATTCGTAGGTAGAATCGTCATTAAGCCAGGGGAATGTAAGACATATGTAATTATTAGTAAAATAAAATTCATAGAATCGATGTACAGATAGTTGCTGGAAAGGAAGTCTTGTATTACAATTCGAGACAAACATCCTCCGGATGTAAGTGGATACGCACATCCGCCCAGACGCCGATGGTGAACAAACAGGAAATGCTTGCTTAAACAGCGGAAATGCTTATTTGTAAAAACCGTGCGACAATGTAAGGGACAGCCATGCTGATATGAAAAATTGTTACTCACCAATTATGATGGAGAGATTTGGCAGAGGCGTGGTCAATGAGCTGGCGGGAGAAGAACATCAAAACTGAAGAACAAGGAGGAGAGGTGGAAGTCGAGGCCGGGAATTCGAAAAGTGAAGTTCGGGAGTGCTAGTGCTTGTGTTCGTGTGCTGAAAAATATCTCTAGGCGTAATAAGTGTGAAGTGGAATAAAATGTAAGTAATTTTAAGAACTTAGTATATTTTAGGGTTCATTAATCATTTTCAATTCCATATCCATTTAGTTGTTCACAATTTCGAAAATGTAAATTCATGTAAATGTTTAGCTATTTAAAAGAAAGTTTCTCGCGTTATTCCATGAACTCATAATTATTGCAACACTACAAAATTACTAGTAAATGTTATAATGAAATAATTTAAAATAAATTGTAATGAATAATTTAATATTAAATATGTCTTCAAAGTATTAAGACATTAAAATTTGTGCTTAATATATCGGTTGACCTAATCAATTGTTAATTAAAATTTTTAATCAATTTAAAGAGATGTTGTCAAAATAAAATATGTGTTGGCTCATGTGAGGGTATTTGTACTGCCAATCTAACCTATTATTAAACCCTCTCACAGCAACTCTTGCTCATAGTATGTCACAAGCTTAATCTTAAACTAAACCAAACTTAAAAACCTTACAATAGTTTAAATCACGTTATTAGTAAGCTCACAACAAAATATATACTTTAAAAACTCGCGGTTTTTTATCACCCAGTTGTCCTTCGACGTATTAACAGACTAGTCCAAAATTCTTAGGTTGAAGTCGTACAATTATTTTTCTCTTCTCTCTCTTTGAGAATTCTTTTTAATAGGAGTCACCCGGAAATAAATAAAAAAAACTTATAGCAAATTTGGCTTTTTAGTTGAACAGTTTAACCAAAATAGCGATTTGAAATAAATTGCAATCTGATTTCATTTGCATTACAGAAAATCTTTTTATATTGCTGATTTGACAATAAATTTAATTTTATTAATTTACAATTAGAATACTTGAATTTGAAATAATTATCTACGAATACTTACACACTTCTAGATTTAAACTCATGATTTATACGCTATTAAGATGTTTAGACGAAACCCGCCTCGGACAAAGAAATTCTCAAAGTATCCAACTGTAAATAAACTCCTGTCTTTTCCAGCATCGCTCTCTTTTGTTTCGTTCATCTGGTTAACAATCACATTCAAGACTCTAAGAAAGGAAAGCTTGTGCCAAGATGAATTCATTTTTAAACAACACAAAACAATCAGATGAGTTTTATACAATTCCTGTCTAGATAAAATTCTTCACTAGCAAACAATGGAACTTACCGATGCAGATAATAATGTGACAAATGAACACCCTGTCCCCGGATTACTACACTACACTGTGACGTAAGGCTAATATACGGGCACGCCTTACCACATAATCAGGCTATTATGTTTGCCTTTGCTATGTGCTAAAAATTCATATTCATGTACTCAGTATGTTTACGAGCTTATTTGTTCTGCGATTTGTAAGTAGGTTACCATAATTATCATGGTTAGCATACAAATAATTTAAATATATTTGCTAAAGTTCAGCCAAATTCCCTGGAGTAATATTCCCCATTGTCAAACTCGATGTTGCTTACATACAATTTACAGATTCATGCATCATAATTATTATATAGGTAAGTTTTTTCGATATATCGTGCGAATGTGTTACGATATACACCGTTAACAGATATTACAATTTTTTCAGCCTCTGGGGTGACAAGCATAAGAATATTAACTTATAATCTAAGGACGATATATTACATTACCGCGCAGTTAACTTAAGTCGGCGTACTCATAATTCAGTAAAAGAACTTCACTCTTTATAATAGGTCTTAAAATTTTAAGATGCCATATAAAACTGATATTGTCTTTTATTCAATGTTACGAGTACATTTATCAGTGGTTGATTAGGTATTTATCTAAGTTTTTCAAAATAATTGCAACATATGGGTAATGAAATCAATATGAAACAAAAACTGTCTTTATGATTGAACTATCGTAACAAATAAAATATTTATGTTCTAATAAATCTAAACGTATACATTTTTAAAAACATCCGTACTGTATCTGTCAACTCCATGGTTCAAACAAACATAACAAGAACATTTATATATAAATAAGAATATAAATCCCTTCAGAGAAGAGCAAGTAAAAGCTGGAGGATGTTAATGGCAATTAAAATGTTACGGTCCTTAACTATTCCTCGTTCCAAAGAGACGGTTTAATAGTTGATTATTGTAACGTAATAAATAGCGGCTGTTACAGATATAAGCTACTTTCAAGATTTATTGAAAATATGCTGTGTTCTTGGTCTCTGAAATATATATAGTGCATAAGTATAGTAATCTTGGTAAAGTATAATTCAAAGTTACAAGTATAATGGATAATTGCTTATACAATGTATAAAAATGGTGGTGTGTAATATTATAATTTATATAAATCTAATTTTGTCTATCTGTCGGTGTGTTTATGTGTGTGATGCTATTGTAAACGGATACTTTAACGACCCTTGGTTAACATATTTAAAAAATACCTGGGGTCTAAAGAGCAGAGAATTACATCTTGTCTCTAAAGCTGATTTACAGCAAATAAATATTAATTGAATGATCCTGTTAAATGTAATCAACTGCTCTATGTAAAGATTGCTTTACGAGAATACAACCATATTTTAAATAAATTTAACCACTATTTTTGATTTGTTTTCATTTATAGTTTTGAAAACATAGAGTGAGCTTTAACACATAGTAAACGGTTAACTTTGTACTATTGTGGCCCTTAGGCTATTGTTATCTTTGCCTTTGTCCATAAATACATTATGAACAGATTGATGTGCTTGGAAAAAATTGATTGGCGAGTAACAACACTGTGGAAGTGAATGGCTGTCACCAGGGAGTGATTAAGCAATGATTGATCGCAGATTGCGTGGCTTAACGGGGTGACCGAAGTGGCCGTTTGAAGTTTGAAGCAGTTTTCACGGTAAAATATAATTTAACTGACAATAATGAGGAACAATGACAACTGTTCACAGCGAGCTGTTAAAAGATTTTGAGACAGAAAACTACCTGTTTTCACGTAAAAACTATTCTTACGTCGGCTTGTATATTGTTATGTATTCAGCCGAGATTAGGCATCTTTAGCTGCATGAACTTTAAAACTAGTGGTAGATTTCTTGTAAGTTTTTTAATTCTTTTTTCTCACATTGCATAATGGTATACCGTTGGAAATAAAACAAATAAATAATTAATAAATAGTGAATTTGACACAAATCATACTGGTTGTGATTCCAGACTTGGCATGATTTGTTTATTTTAACCTAGTTGGTAATTTATGTGTCAGGTTAGTTATTTACCTGAAGAAGAACTCAGATTGCAGATCTCGAAACGTAGTATTACTGATTTTTTTATAACTGAAAAATGGAAAATGAAGAGTTTTCGCACATACGGACAGACAGCGACATGATTTCAAGAAGAACCTACCGAGTCTCTACTAAATAGCTTTGGAATTCAGGCTCAATACATTAATAGATAAAAGTGTATTATTGTACTTTTCAAGGAAATTTATAACGGAACCATAATATTCAAGAGCTTAGAAATTTTAAATTCCTTCTAGAGCTACCACACAATTTATGTTATTTAGTGTTTAACTGAGAATATAATTTATGTCAAATAAGGCAATTTAGTTAAAGTAACCACTTAAGTGCTTATGACGAAGATTCTCTGATTCAATATATTTCAATAAAGCCTGAGTAGGCCCTGTAAAACAAATTACATTACGATTGCCGTTAGGGATTGTCAGCGTTAACGAGTCGCTCGTCTGTCACTAACTGAGGTGAGACTCTGTTGGGACTACCTGATTCACCAGGGACTTCAATTCCTGACGCAGTTGTGCCTTAATAATTTAGGGATTGGAATCAGTACAGGATTAATTTAAAATACAAACCATGTGAATGAATATTTTATTCGTTTACTCGCTGTGCTGAGCCTGTATTCTTTAAATTAAGCGAAACAATTTGTTATGCAATAATGAAATAACAATATAAATTTAACATTATAACGTTTGTTCAAATAAAAAGATTGATAAAATAAAATTCTAGATTGTCATTTCTGTTAATGTTTATTGGTATATGCTTTGCTTCCTATAATAGTATTATATTATCCTTAAAAAAGTAACAGTAATCGTTAAAAATGCGAGACTATATTCACATTAACTGTTTTAAAGGCTGGGCCAACAATATGGGTGTTAAATCATTTCAAATTATCCGTGGTTGAAAAGAATAAAAATAACAAATACTCTAAATGTTTTATTTTTAAAGTTATTTTTATCTAATTTAAACAAATATCAATTGTTTTAAAACGTATTATCATAGCAATGACTGTTCGTAGTAACATTATGTGTTTTAAATATTGGTATGATTTCAATTATTATTAGTGTTCAATCGATACGGATAATGTTAATTATATGTTTGGAATTTATTTCACCTTCCTGTAAAAGACCACATTAAACTAAAAATTTGTTTAAAAAATTGACACGACAGATTTTAATCATTTAGTTCTTTTTCATGACTAATAAATATACACCATTCCTTATTTTAAACCAAAAAAGACAACGTGAGGCAGCAACACAAAATAAGTTAGCAGTGAGGACATATTTAGCCTCCGAGTCTATTAATATGTATCGGGATTTCCGATGACGTCCCTGTTTTAAATGGCGTGGTATCGTGGCCTCCAGGAGTTAAAATTAAGGCCCAGCCGGATTGGAATTTTCAAAATTTACTATACTAATCTTCTTGGTTTTAGAGAAAACTCATTGTTAATATCGTAATGTCAGTTGGCGCTATGCATTATAAATCCCGTAGTAACTTTTGTAGAACAGTAAGACAAATTAGTTTAGAGACTTGGGGTACAATTCAAATGACCATAATATATATTCTCAGTGATGCTAGAAAACATTTATTTCAAATTTAGTTCAAGAATATGAGGAATTCTTTAAGACATCGAATGGCATCGAGTGGGAGTTTTATTTTTATCCAGTATTCCAGGTTTTATAATCTGGCAAATCATCACTAACTGTATATAAATTATTTCTAAGAGATGCAAAAGCTAGAAAATTTATAACTAGACAAAACTTGAATTATTCTATAGGCAAATATATGGCTCCAATCATATCAATTCTTTAGGAGTTGTATGATAAGTACATAATTTTAGATAAAAGGCCAATTAACCACTCAACGTGTAGGTTTACTCTACTATATGCAAGCTAAGAAAACGATAAATGCTTTAAATAAGCTCTAAAAGCTACTAAGATACATTGCCAATACCGTGAATACCAAGGCTCTTGGGATTAAAATAATCATCAATAACTACACTGTCAACAAAAAGTTAGCTAAAATATCGTTAAGTAAATATTTGTCGAAATCCGTTAAGGAGAATATTAGGGTAAGGGTGCAAGGACATTCACTTCAAAATGGATTAGGATTCCTAAAATGTATAAAGGAGAAAATAAGGATAATTACTTACAAACATATAAAGAATTAGTAAGAAAACGATTGTTTTAATTTTAAGAAAAAATAATATTAAAAAATAATAGTAGGTTTGAGATTAGCAAGGAAAATAAATTAATAATAATCAGATAACAGAATTAATACCAAGAAAACATTTATTTATTTATTAAGGGGAGTGGGAAGGCCCTATACCCGCCATGTTAAATTTGTGAACTTTAGGTACACTTTTCTCAGGAACTATAAGAGATATTGAGTTAGAATTTTATATATGTATTCCCCTATGTATTGTAAAGCTACACTACCAGAATTATTTTAATATCTTTTTTAATTGTTGAAATAAATTTTTTTTTAATATGCTATTTTTTACTAACTTTTTTACATTTTTTTTTCTCAGCAACTACAAATTTAAATGTTATAATTCTAGTGCTGTTACTTGGTATTATGTAGTTGTACATGCATAAACAATTTCAACTCTGTATCTTTTATAGTTCCTGAGAAAAATGTACCTTTGTACAAAAAAAATCAAATTTCTGTTAACGAGCGTTAAAGAAAATCTACTCACAGTTCTGCTTAGAAGAGTCCTGCACCATAATCTGGATCATCAGCATCCATTTCCTTGTCTTCTTGCAGCTTCCTCTTAGCTCTCCTGGCCTGTCTAGCTCCTTTTGACATTTCTTCTGTTGCCTTTTCTGCTTTCTTCAATCTTATTCTGTCCATGGTGCGAAGTGCGTCGACCGACTTTTTAGACATTTTTAGTCCTAATTTATCAAACACCCTCAACTTACTGGAATAACCATCATTGAAGGTTAAAACTGCATCGTTGGCACCAAGCTTCAAAGTATCTAACCTAACAAATGTGTTTTTTGAAATTTTTGACCAAACTATGTTATTAAAACTTTCATTCTGGTTTTGTGTTTGGCCATGAAGGCACTTTTTTTAAAAGGTCAGGATTTGACAAGTCAGTAAATATTTTTTTCATGGCAAGTAAGATAGCTTCAGGAATGCTGTGATTATGGCTATAAGACTGCTTCAGTTCATTGATTTATTATAGGCACACCAAGAATCAGCTCCCTTTGGGCATAGGCCATGTTGGGGAGTTTTGTCGGTCGACAGCTTATGGAAATAGATGGCCCATATATTCCTTCTCATGCCTTGTACTCCAGTGTTATCCGACACTGCTCGTCTAATGGCTAATCCATAATATGTCTGCAACTTGTCAATATCTAGATCAGTGAGCCTATTTTTACCTCCAATCTTTTTACCGTCATCCAACATTTTGCCTTTATAATCCCTTTTTAGCTGCCGAAGTCTTGTCCCCATTCGTTTTTGTATGTGGCCGATACACTCAAGCAAAATACAGAGTTCACTGGTGTCAACAGAGCCGCTCCCCGCGGCTCTGATCCGCGCCACTATCACTCCCGGTTGGGCCAATATCACTTAAGCCCCAATATTGGCGTAACAAATTGAGCTGCTCAACCTAACCGCCTCACGTTCCTCTTTGTTTGTTTTCAATTTTGCTATTTTGTTTATTTCCAAGTTTTGTGTGTATAGTTGCAACATGTGTTTCGTTAATCAAAAGACAAAATAACTGTAACAAATAATTATTTTGTGTAAAATCTCATATCTCTGTAAACTGGCGTAAATCGTACAGTTACTCTAATACAATGTGGAAATTCTTAGTACATGAACACTAGTCGTTCATTGAACTTAGTTGATGGAGTATTCAGAGTTATCAAACATTTCACTTGCTGATCTGAGATAACCGCAAGCAGGTGTTGGTTGTATATTAATTTACACAGGGATAATAAAGCAATAAAGTAAAGTCATGTTATTGAAACACAATATGATAATATTATACAGTAAAATATTAAACATTTCGTTTAGAAATACAATGATTGTTGTGTTTCTTTAAAGAAACACAAGCATCCTATCCGTACGATTTCCTTTGCAAAATATTTTCTTCCAGCCTAGCCTTTCCTGATAAAGTTAATCTTATACAAATTCGATATTATTTTTTTAATAATTTAAGGGGAGTGGGAAGGGTAAAAAATTTTTTTTAAAGATTTTCTATTTTTAATGCAGTTTTGTAGAATGAAACTTCTTCTTTAAGTATCTGCTTTTAGAAATTAAATACGATAACTCTAAATATACTTTTTTAAATATAACAACATAGTATGTTTTAAGTTTTTTGCTTTATGGTAGCGCCAGAGTAAGCCTCACTTTGTATAGTACTACTTACACAAAACAGTTGGTGTGTTATGATTTTGTTATGTTTGTAGTACCAGCCAGTACTGTCTACTGCTAACATCTGTTGTTTTTCTGAATTGTTTGTTTCTATTACAACTGTTCTAGTCAACATAAACAAAATTAGTGTTTCTGAGTTTGTTTCGTTGTGAGTTCTATTCCTTGTGAGTTCAAGTCATTGTGTTGTGTTGTGTTGTGTTTTTAACAATGCCTCGTTTAAATGTATCTTATAAGAAGAAAAGTACTTTCAAAGGGAATAGGTACACAAAATTGCAATCAGTTGAGTTAGTGGAATCACATACACCGAGTGTTGCCTCGGAGCATAGGCCTAGCTCTATCACTAATCCTGAAGGCCTCAGTACTTCACAAAGACCAAGTTCTTCTTCAAAAAACTGAACTTCTCTGTTTATGACAGGTTTGAGCCCAAAGGTAATGGTAACTGTATTTTTAATGTAGACAAACTAAGTGAGGTTATAAAAGGTTTTGTGCGATGTAAACATTGCGGTGGCTATGACTGTGTCGAATTGGCTGTGTCACAGGAAGAACGACATGGACTGTCTGTAAATGTTGACATTGCATGTTCAAAATGTTCCACTTCAGTTCGTTTCAGGAACTCAGACCTCTGTGAAAACAATAAATATGACATAAACCTACTTATGGTATGAGAACTATTGGCCGGGGTCTTAGCGTAGGCAATATTCTTTGTTCACTTCTTGATCTACCATCTCCACCTAAAAAGTATTCTGTATACGCACAAACACTAAATACAGCTGTAGAAGCATGTGCTAAAGATAGTATGGCCCTAGCACGAGAAGAAGCAGTCACAAAAAACGGTGGTAATTCTGACTTGGCAGTAGCGTTGGATGGGTCGTGGCTACTTTTTTAAATAATAAAACAACAACCGACAATATAATAAATAATAACAATACAGCACTATATTGCAACTATAAAAAAAATAAAAATAAGTAGCAATTAACAAATATAAATATGATAAGTAGTATAATAATGTAGAATGGTGCAATAACAAACAAAAACTCGATGATGACTAGTCACAGATATAATAAAATGGATAAACAAGACAACAATAATGGTGATATCAAGCTTTAAAAAACAAAGCAACGTAATAAGTGTATCTTTAGGTAATAAATATGATAAATAATAAAACAAAAATGATAATAAATATTATTAAATAGATGAACAGAACAGGTATTATTAAATAGATAAATAACTCAAAAATATAGCGACAACAATCGGTAATAAATAATAAAATATATGTAAGATAGCGTTCATGGATCTTAATCATGCTGAGGCATCACCATCTCTCTACCCTGCTCACACCTCAAGGCCTGTCAGCATTGAAGAGAAATGGATCAAAACTATCTCCTGAAACCGACCTAGCTGAAGTTCCGAAAAAATGTCAAATTTAGCTGAAACCTTTACCAAGCCGCATATGTCTCGGGATAGCTGCGTGGTGTTGGTAGTTTGTCGCATGAGATCGGTTGGGAAATAACGCTTGGAAACCCCCCCTCCCCCAAATATTGAAGTGTAGTACATTCCAATGGAAGAGTACATAGTGTACTTGATTAGGTAATCGTTAGTGAAGCATATCACACGAGAGGCAGAAAACATTTCATTTCTGTCTGTTCATTTCTCTTTTTTTTGCTCCAGAAATCACATCTCGAAAACAAAATGACCAATAGAAATTTTGTACGAAGCTTCATTTCAGTATGAGAAAAACTGATTTTCATCATGGTGCGTGTCACTCCATGGGTTTTATCTGAGCGTTAGCGAATATTTTTACATTGATCGTATGTATAACCAAGATGGCAATTGCAGAGATTGTAAAGGAAATAAATACAATCACTTGATATTAGAACATGTGATATATTTATTTATAGAGAAAACAAAAAAATAATAGAGTGGGAAGTCAATGTTAAAAGGTGTCACAATATTTGATTTCAGCACATTTTTGCATTGTAGTACCCTCCATATTTTACCAAATTTAATAACTTTTATTATTTGATCACCGTTTTCAAACCTCATGTAATGAGAAAAACTAAATTTATGGTATCGTATGGCAAGTTACCACGAGAAATATTTCATCTGTACACATTTAAGTTTCCATTAGATGTAATTTATACACGGACAAGAATGTGTTTCATGAAGTAGTCCAACTATAAAATCTGGATTCATCATAACACAATGATGCAGTAACGTAAATCATCCAAAGCAGTACATGTACGTTCACTAAGAACCATAACGTTCTTACATAATTCATTGAAGCAGTGTAAGAAAACAAACTGTCAACTTCAGCAACTTCCAAAGGATTACTCAAGAATTTATGATAGTGAAACATTTTCTAATGAATCTGCAGCACTCAATTCCTTGTTCACTCCTTTTTTTTAAACTCTGAGTTAAGTTTTAATACAGTTCAGGATAGTAAGGTTTTCTATTAAATAAAGTAGAGTGGTCTAGACAGCTTTATAATGTTCCAAACATTTGGTTTTGAATTTTTCTTATGATATTTCAAATACATAAATTACTGAACATTTTTTACTGAACACCTCAGACTTTATTCGTGTCGATGTAATTGTAAATAAATTACTACGGGAATGTCTGTGACTTTGTCACACATATATAAACACTTTTACAAAACCCAAACTCATACAAGTGATATAAACTGATTTTGACGAAAATACATAGTATTCAGTAACCAAAATGTCAATAATGGGCGAATTGAACACAAAAGCATGCCAAACGAATAATTGCATGTAAGAAATGTGTTATTGTCACTCACAAAATAAGTTCCTAGGAATCACTTTTAATGAAAGGAAGCACATCACAAGAGGTCTAGAATATCTTAGTTCGCTTTTCAAAGGAAGACATTAGAAACTTTTGTCGACACCAAGTGGAAACTTTGAAGCCAATGATTACGCTGAAATAATCTACTGAAATACCACAAAGCTGTCTTCTCTCTATCAAGCTCGTTACGAAACTTAACGACGTACGAACTAGTGTCGGATATTGTTTATTACACTTGTATATCCTACACTACTACACTGTGGTCTAGAGATGGTTACATGATAACGAGTCTTGAATGGACACATAATAGTTAAAATATACTAAGAAAATAGGTTGTATAGTTTCATTAACGACAGAAAATTTTAGTTCCTTAATTTAATGCTTAAGATTAGTTAATATTATATAAAAATCAATATTAAAGGTTCAGTTCAGTCATAAGAATTAAACAGAATTTTTTATGTTTTAAAAATAAACTTTAACACCAAACATAAAAAATAACTTAAACTTTAACACCAGAGTTCGAAATATATGTGACCTCAGGCTGCAATAAAATAAACTTTACTTAACTTAAACTTTGAAAAAATTAACATTTGATAAACTGTATTTAAAGTACTATTCACGAAATATAAAAAAATATCATTATAATCTGTGTTATATTTATAGTCTTAAATAGCCGCTTTAAATACAAGTGGGGGAAATCCTTTTTTTACCTTACATGGAGAGGAAAGTGAAATCCACAAAAATATCTTCCTGCACTTAAATATTTAACGAGGGAGAAGATGTGAGGTTTCCAGTAAGAGCGTTATAAGATAAACATGAATGAGGAGGAGTCTCAGTATCGATGTTGACACTTCTCATACTCGCGCTCCCGGAGTGCTTGTCGGCAGTACCTGAATCGTATGTATTATAATCGATAAATCAAATATCGATCTTTGCTTTCCCGTTTTTGAAAATGTTTAATCTAAGGAATAACATTATACTAAAAGCATAATAGTGGTGGATTCTAGAACCAATTTACAGTAGTTAAGATATTTCTTTCTATTAGGACAAGAAGCTTAGTAACTATGCGCTGCTTTCGGAGTGACAGAATATTCTGGATATGTAAGGTTGGGAACTGGGGCTGCCTCTTGTCAAAATTCATGAGGAAAAGTTTAGGCCACTAACCTCAAGTCATGTACTTTAGGAAAAGGAAGAAGCTAGCTCTCAACCAGCCAATTAAAATTCTTGATTGTATGTGATTACTTGTAACCAATTATTTTGTTCTCTTAGGAAAAGAAGCTTAGAATTGCAAATAGTCCTACAAGGACCTTTGTGCGGCTTCCGGATATTTTGTGAAAGGATATTTTGGATGGGTAAAATTGGGATGAGGAAAGGTTTAGGGCACTAATCTCAAGTCATGTCTCTAGAAGAAGAAGAAGCCAGCTCTGAACCAGCTTCTCCAGTCAAAGCTGGGAGGGGGTGGCACACCCTTGAGTCTAGGCAGGCAAGAACCTAATAATCAAACTTATGGAACAAACCCAACCAACTCCAACAGTCATCTCCCACATCTATCGATCTATCGAATTACCCTGGCGCCCGAATCTCAAAATTTGCGGTTATTAATGTGCCGCTCCTGGACATCCATAAGGTTGCCCAGATTTAAATGACACATTGGTTTCGTAACACATTTTTATTGTGACACATAAAATTATTCTTACTGTTCTTCATATTGTATAATGTCTTACTCTACATATATAATAATTTCTATCAGTAAATAATACCGCGATATTATTATCTTTATCCATATGCTTTGGCCAAGTTTTAGGCCATTTAAAGTCAACAACTTTATTTAGATATACTTTATTATTACTCAGTCACAAATTCACCATTTCATAACCTTACATAATGAACAAATTTCCATATAGACTACCAGCACAGTGTGCTAAGGAATGTATAATGAGCGCAGCCTCGCCCAAATTATGAAACCTTTATTGGAATTGTGATCTGCATATTGATGAAATCGGTTTGCAGATACATCAACTGAGACCCTATCACATATTTAATAAATACAGAACAGCACTAATTACATCCTGTCCTCGTTATTTTAAATCACTTTTTCATAAAACCCATTCATTTTGTTGCCATCATAAACCACTATACAACGTGGGAGAAAAAGAAGGGTAAATGTGATTTATGTGTACACCTCTCCATTTGTAATGAGACAATACTGTAATGTTCGTGTCATAATGCTATCGTATAAAAAGTATACGTCCGTAACATCAGACAATCGTACAAAAAAGGTTCACAAGTAGTTACGCATCATAGAACTCATTCGTGCAGATATAAAGTCGCATGTAAATTTTAAAGTTTGCATATGATTCAATTGGAATTCATATCACAGTTCATATAACCAAGGTCTACACACCAAGTTACTTTCAATATATGTATGTTTTAGGATATACGTGTTAATAGGTCACATGTTTTTTATGACTTATGTGTGTATTGTTTGTTTATAAATGTATTTATTCTGATATTTTGTCTTTAAAACTTTAATTACCCTTATGATCACTGCAGAAATATAGATTTTGAAGAGAAAGTTAAATTAATGACTGGATTCCACCTAAAAGTAGTTTTTAAGGTACTGAAAAGGAACCAAACGTTATATCTTTGTATGAGAACGCTCTTACTTATATGTGACGTTAGTGAGCATAGGTTAATACGACACAATGTGTTTTTAATTTATATTAATTAACTCCAGCTCGTAATGTGATAATGGCGTGTGATTGTGGCGCAAACTCTCAGACAATTGAGCACATTGTAAACGACTGCCCTTTGCGATTGTTTTTTCTGGTGGTCTGGCTGGTCTGAGTGGTTTAGAGGATGGGGTCTCTCTAAACTGGCTCAGTAATTTGGATTTAGCTTTGTGACGGGAGATTTTAATATTATTTTTTAATTTATGACTCAAGAACTTTGTTCTTACGTACTTTTTAATAATTGTAATTTTTAATTTATTTATTTATGGATAGCTGCCTTTGTCCCCCATACGATATATATATAATGTGATAATAAAGCGGAGTGAGAAAATCCTAATTAATAGTTGATTACCGGTATTACATGAGGTATTATAAAAAAACACATTGTAGCTATCTTTAATTAGAAAAGTCAATCAACTAGTTGTTTATTGAATGTATTATCGGAAAAAATGTGATGAGGATTCTATTTATGTCAAAGTAACAACTAACCAATTAACATATAATCACAAAGATAACACATTCAGACGTTGATAACAACAAGTAATTTTATGTACTTGTATTTTTTCTACATTTTCAAGTAAAGAGTTAAAACAAAAATGTTGTTAATTAGATGGTTATGAAAAGCTTATTTTAACATTGTGAACTGTAACAAGTCAATTATTGCTATATAAAACTCTCAGCTCCAAGCGTTCATGTTACTCTACAACAAGTGAAATAATAATAATATTATTCATATCCTTACAGTGAAACTTAAAGCGAGGCTGAGAGTGGTTAACTGTGCCAAACTGATGTTTACAGTTTGGCTCTGCATTCTTTGTGGTGTATTATTGTGATGTACACAGCAAGAATATAATGTTAAGTAAGGTACTGAACATTACACTAATGAGGTCTACAGAATATGTAACCGTTATAATATACAGTGAAACGTCTCTAGGTTTTTGGCCTCTAATTTGAGGTGAACTTTTAAATGACCCTAAAGTGTGACTAATTTTGCTTGTATGATTCAAACACAGAGATGTCAAAAAAGATTCAATACTCACCAAAATACCTTGAGCAAAGCACCGGCCATGCCACCGCACAGAACAAGTGCAGTAACCACACGCACGTAAAATAAAAAGTCCGTACTCCACTAGTAACGGTGAAAGACTTACGAAAATTCAATATTGGCACTTTCTCTCCATTTTTTAACACACAAAGTTTTCAGTTGCTATCTATTACTTAGATAGATTAATACAATTCCCACATATTTAATAAGGGTTTCCATCTGCATGCTTAACCTTTCCTAAACATTTTCGTAATTGTGATTATAGTTTATACGGTACGTGGCAATTAATTTTTTTTCCTATTGTACTTAGACTTTATATTCTTTCATCTATTGTATCAAGGTGTATTTGTAATGCTTCTGATTTTCTTCCATAGTATTTCCATACATTTTAATACATGCAGCTTCTGATATTTACTTGTAATGATTAAATTCATTATCTCATTATTTATATTGTATAATTATTAAGTCATCTAAGTAGCAGAACGTTATGTATTTCTTAAATAATACCCGTAAATAAATATATGACATAAAGAAGTACAAGAAAACAAATATGAAACGCTATAAGTACAGGAAATGTCTTTAAAAAGCGTAGAGACGTAAGCAGGGGAAAAAATAGAATAAATAAAGATTTATTGAGTTAATAACGAATGTTACTGCGATAGTTTTTATATAACGAACTAGTAAGATAAAGTATGTATGTCATGTGTTACCTCGGTTCCAACATAATTAGTTCACTAATCATATCGGCTTTAGGTACATGCACCGATCAATGGGTAATTATATGTAGACAATGTACTGTATAACCGGCAGAGAACGACGCCAGTCTCTCTAGGCTGTTTACTGTATCAAGGTCATCTTACGAAAACGTTATAAACGATACCTAAGTGGAATTCTTAGTGATGATCATTATTGGAAATAATATAATATTATTGTTATATTATACAGACGTTGGGATAACTAACTGAGTTTTTTAGAAGTTGCAGTTTTGTTATTGTAAATATATGTCTTATTCTTTGTTTTATAATTAACAATGAAACTAGAGAAGGATGTTTTTAATTTCCAATGTTCAGTTTATTGAAAACAAGATTTATGATTTCACAGAATATGATTTATTCTAACTGTCTCTTTGGGACTTATAAATAAAACCAAGTTGTGTGATAATTTTATTACCTAGTTTGAAATGAAATAACCACACATTGACTAATATTTCACTTGAATCATATATTTAATAACAAATTTAACAAGATGTTTAGAATATTACCGGGATATCAGTGTTAAAATAACGCTTACTGTTGATTAACTATATGGATTAAGTAAACGTATAATACTGTTATATTAAAAACTCAGTTTATGTGTTCTACTTTTAATATAAAATGCCCTGGGTTAGTAAATACAGAAAGGTGATAGTTTTCCACTCCAATTTATTTTTTTATCTGTAATCAATTCTATAGCATTTTAAAATAATCACCTATTAACACAAATTTTACTATTTCATTAAATATGTAAAATATTTTAAAAGTAATTAATTATGTTTAAATTTTCTTCTAAATTGAAATTAAAATGACCCAACTGCACGATCAATGTATACAGGTGACAACCACAATAAGTTAAATTGAAAGAACACTTTTATTTTACCTTTTCAACTGCGCAGTCCATTAGTGCAGACCATTAATGTTCTCTGTGGGAGAAGTTTCTGCTCAGTATATCCAGTATTTCACAAGTACAGGAAATTACCACACCTTGATAAGGTTTTTCAATTGAAATACTTAAAGATTAGTATTTTAATAACATATTTTTCTTAGATATATTAATATAACCTCCAATTATGAGTTTTACACGTTATATCTTCTTTTGTTTTCGATCATTTTATCTTACCGCTATTGAATTTCTTATGGGTGGTATGCATCATAAAAATACTCGAAATGATGTCTGCTTTTCTATCCAAAACATAACTCGAGGACGACTGATCTACTGACTTGAAAGTTTGCAGGAACTTCATTTTATATGCATGAAACATCAAGTGCACTCTAATGGAACTTGCTGGGTGTTAGCGAAAATATTAAAATTAATGTTATGGACAAACATGGTGACAACGAGAAACTCATAGTTAAACTAAATATGTATTCCAGTTGAATCCAATCATTTTCCACTTGTGACGTTTTATTTATAGAGTTAAAGAATAAATAATGGAGTGAAACGTCAATGCTATGCACCATCACTGAATGTTCGACTGAAATGCACCAAAATCTAATTCAGTGTTTCCTATGTACAGTTCGTTTTCAATAGATTTTTTATAAGTCAATATCATGCGGAGCGATAGATGCAAAAATAAGCAGAAACGACATTTTTTAGTCTCTCGAGTTGCTAATGATTATCCTAAAATTGAAAACTAATTTTGTTCTCCTTTAATATATAAATTTAAATTAGTGCAGGTTCTTCAAAAATCCCCGAATGTACATGCAGGAATTATTTATTTGTTGTTGTGCTTTCAGCAACATCGCAAATATTTCTGCCGTCTTTAGAAACTCACTTACTAGTATGTCAGTTGCCATAACTACATTTACATGGTGAAGCATATGAAAAACTTGTGCAAGTAAAAGAAAAAGTAAATAGTAGTAGTACAGCCATAGAAACGATAGTGTTTTCGAAGTAGAGAAACCTGCAGATATTAGATTTGTTATCTTCTCAGAAGGGTATTTCATGGAAGACTGCAGGTGTTGATGACATATCTCGCCGTGGGCTTTTATATTTCCAGTTTGCGGTATTTGTATCTAATCGTACTATCAGACTTGAATATTTAAACATTTTCAAAGTGAAAAGATTGTAAAAAAAATAATATTATATCGTTTGGTATTTGGAATACGGTATTAAATAGAAATATATTTATTGTAACCTTATCAAATTATTGTTCGAAGTTTTAAAACGTTCTCGTCTTCTTAATTAAACTTTGAAAATCACTCTTTATCATATAGTGTTTTGTTTTGTAATTTTTACAAGTTGGATACAGTAAAATGCTTATCCAGTAAGGACTTAAACCAAACGCTGTCTATAGTTGGTCCTTGGAAAGCAGGAACAGAGTTTTAACGGTTCTCACATAAGTATGAAGTGGTTATCTATATTATTAAATATTAATCATAATGAATTTGTGTACATTAACAAGCAAACTTAGGTAAAATAGTTTAAATTCAAAGGGCATTATAAAAATACATGCATGCAGATAAATATAGTATTAAAAAAATTTTAATTATCTAGAAAAAAACTGTTATGATTAAAGTTAGCCAAAACTAATTTTTAAAACTAAAAACGTATAAATCTAGGGCTTTTTTAAATTTAAAATTATGACAGGGCTTATCCCAACTAACACTAATTTCAATTTAAGGGGCTGTTTAATACGGTAAGAAATCCTGTAACTATTACTTACATTTAAAGCCCTAAAGGGGTGACACTTCTTATTTTTAATTATTATATAAAAATATTATAATCGTTAAAAAACACATAGTTTTACCGAATTTGAGGATATTTTAAGGCTTAGGTCTACTGTTGTTAAATATTACTAAATATAAGGTGCTTATTTGTTTTGTATTGCTAACTGAAATTGAAAAATTGTTATATAATTATAACTAAAATTTAACGATCAATTAAAAACATTTAATGGAATAATTTATGGTTTTACTGTTGTTATACGACCCAATTTAAATTTAACTTTATACATGTTATGGTCTTTTGAGAGAATGAAGACTTGCAACTCTACAGTACTTATTTAACCTTCAATCGGTAACGGAAAAACTCGTTAGATAAATAATGTTAGTTAATATTTATGTTGTATAGCTGTAAAAGTGTAAGGAAACGTGTTAAAAGTTACAAGTATGTTTACATTCCATGATTTTTTTTAGCTCGGTTCACATTTCTGTAATTTCAGTATAATTTAAACTGACGGGTTACGTTTTAAACAAAATGAATATATTTAAAACTCCAAATTACTGGTAAAAGGTTTTTGCACATGTTGAGTTAACAACGAATATAACAATATACGTAATTGCATGTTCCTCGAAGAGCTTCAAAAATTATTCCCTGTATGCCTGTCTGTCCCTCATTCTTTTTTTCCTCTCCGCGGGATATTTCAAGAAAAAAGTGACCTTTATACTTGAAATATATAGGCAACATCGAAATAAATGACAGTGTATATCACTCCTTAGGTTTTGGTCCTTAGCTAGCTTAGATGATGTGTCAAACATGTAGTTTAATGAGATGGGTTATTGAAATTCTGCTTATATCCTTAGAGAACAATGCTACGTGGGTCATTGTATGGGGTTTCTCTACCTTGTTTAGTTGTAAGACTGTGATATAACTATTAATTGCAGACTATAACTAATGTAAATTGGTTTTTGACTCCTGTTTTTTAGATGGAATACTCGCAAACCTGGTACGTAATAATCGATATTGTAAGTATCGATCATAATACTTGCAATATTCTCAGGTATTGCCGTTAAATTTTCACCCAAAGAGAGCACTCTGGGAGCGCGAGTATGAGAAGTGTCAACATCGATACTGAGACTCCTCCTAATTCATGTTTATCTAATAACGTTCTTACTGGAAACCTCACGTTTTCTCCCTCGTTAAATATTTAAGTGCAAGAAGAAATGTTTGGCTTTCACTTTCCTCTCTAAAGTAGACGAAATTTCTCCCACTTGTATCTAAAGTGGCGGTAGGACAATGGCATTTTAAATACAGTGCATCAAAGATTAAGTAAAATTTATTTTGTTGCAGCCCAATTTTTATAAATTTTATTTATTATTTCATACCGTTCAAATAAATATCTACACCAAATGTCTATATTTCTGTTTGTTATGACTGAAACTTGTATAATATTTATGAGCTATTATTTATTGTAAGTCTTAAATTCAATAAAACAATATTTTCAGTTTTAAAATGAACACATATCTTTTTTTAATATTTGGACTATTTGGACTTCAATGCAAGTATTGCTTTCATTTAACCCTCTAGATCACAGTGCTGTAAAGTAGGATTTACAAGTATTATAACAACTTCAGAACATCTGACACTAGTTCGTATCTCGTTATTTTCGTAGCGAAGCAGATGGAGAGAAGACAGCTTTGTGGTATTCCAGTAGATTATTTCAGCGTAATCATTGGCTTCAAAGTTCCAACATAGTATAGACAAGTTCTTTATGACTTGCTTTGAAAAGTGAAGTAATATATTCCAGACCTCTTCGGATATGTTTCATTTTAGTAATTCTTAGGAACTTATTTTGTCGATGATGATAGATTTGTTATTTGCTATTATTCGTTTAAAAGTAAAGTAAAGATGTTTCAATTTACCAGGCAAATTTAGGACTAAGGCACCCTCTGTAATACAACTGGAGGACCAAAGACTTAAAGGTGACATACAAACCACCATAGGCAGGCGGACTACTCGCAAAGGCAATGTCGCTCCACGGTCACCCATCCAAGCAGCAGCCACTTGCTTGATCTGTTTATCTTGCGATAACCGTTTTACCCACTAAACGCAGCATTGGCATAGTATATGCTTTTGTCTTTAATTCACTTAATAATGTAATTTGGTCAATAAATACAATCTATATTTTTAGCAAAATCGCTTTATATATCCGCATCCCTTTAACACAACAAAATAGTCCTTACTCTGAGTCGAAAGACTATATTTTTTATACAAAATCTAACTAAAAATGTATTTGTTCGAATATAACAATAAGAATAACAAAAAAGAAAAACAACTACAGTAATCCATTTATACTTTTACCTATCTAATTTAAAGTTTGATATATTTAAGTGAATATTATATGTAAATTTTTACTGGTTTAAGCAAAAAACTGGGAAGTATTGTTTTACATATTTGCAATGTTTGCTATAAATATTTTCATCAAAATTTATTATCTCATCTTATTTTGCTTCAAAAAATAGTTTGGAAAAGATTTTCCACTCACTTGAGTTATACATCGACTTCTCTTACACGAATACCATCAACAAATGGATACGCATTCAGTAGTAGAGTAGATCTTGCAACCTCGTGTCGTCGCAACCGGAAGAGGCCACCTTCGAGAGGAATAATAACCGTGGATCCGTCACTAGATTCCCTCTATCCAAAACCTAACCAGCTTTGATGACTAAAGATTAACTAATAATGGATATGGTTCCGAAAGGTTCCCTAACAATTGTACTAAATCCTAGACCACGTACGCTCACTTCTACCCGTCCACTCTACCCGATCGCTGCACAACGACTGCCCGCACAACCTCCGGTCTCAGCTTGCTAACCTAGCAGGACTCATCCTACCAGAACCTGTCCAGAAGAATTCCGGATGGTAGGAGGCTCGCTAAGAGCTAGAGGTCGGCGCAGCTGGCTATCGCGTTCGCGACTACTGAAGGATTACGCGCGCCAAATTCAAATCTATAGCGGCACTCGCCGCAATCTCAGTGGCAAGCAGAAGTTTGGGAAAATTGATCCTCCTAACTCGAGTAACTTCATTACTAGTCGTAACCTCATTTACTGTATACTGGTGATATCTGTATAGCTATCATCATATTATTGAATGCAAACAGATGACTTCTTCCATTTATTTGTGTAAGTTTAGGTTTTGTAAAAATTGGAGGTATTCGGCCAGTGACAGACATGTCTTTTGTAAAATAATAACAACGATATACTGTAAGCACGAATGAAGTCTGAAGATTGAAGAGGATCGGTAATTTTGGTATTAGAAATATCATAAGAAATGAAGCAAACCAAATTTTTTTTATCAGTATGAAGCTGTCTAGACCACTCTCCTTTATTTACTAGAAAACCTTACTCCTTGAACTGTATTCAAATACAGACAGAGTTTATAAAAAATGTGAGAAAGAATTGAGAGCCGCAGATTCATTAGAAAAATTTTTTGCCAAACTACATCCTAAGCTCTTGATAGATACTTCGAAGTTTCTGAAACTGACATTTTGTTTTCGTACCCTGCCTCTATAAATTATGAAAGAGAATGATGGCTCTTTGTGAACTTGCATTAGCTGCTTTGGATCATTTACGTAACTGTATCATTGTGTTACTTAAACTCAGCCAAATTCTAAGTTTGAACACCATCATGAAACACATTTTTGTGCATGTATAAATTATATTTAACTCAAGTACCTGGTTATAAGATATAATCACATCTTTGTTCATTCAATTAGGTTTTATAGTAGAGCTTAAGTACATCATTACGTTGGGCTATAAAAGTCAATATAATAAAAAAATTTGCTGAAATCAAATTTTTGCGATCAAATTTTAACATTTACTTTAAGCATAAATTAAACAATCCCGTCTTTAAATTTCATATGATTGTATTTTTTCATTTACAAATTTATTTATTATGATTTTTTTTCTCGTTGCCATTTTGGTTACCCATAAGATCAATGTAAGAATATTCGCTAGCGCTCAGCCCAAACCCATGCAATGAATTGCTCCATCAATGAACTCAGTATTTCTCATATTTAAATTAAGGTTCTTGCAAAATTTCATTTCGTTTCGTTTTGGAGATAAAATGAAGATAGATATACAGACGCTCAGAAAATCAAAATTTTCTGCCATTCATATTATTATAGGCTTCGCTAAATCTCAGTTAATAAACTTCCACTCGAATTCAATTCAAATCTGTGACCCTCGCATTGACATCAGTACTGTATCAACTCTCTTTCTTATTTCACTTCCATTTCACAGGTTTTTGTACAGTCCAATGGTACAGGAAGACAGTCCGAATGAGGTGTAAAAGTGGATCATTCACTCATTTTATTTGTGAAAATAAAGAGTATAGGTTAAAATTATATACTGATATATGTTCCAATAAAAAACTTCAATATTTTACAGGAAGAGGAACACCTAAATCTTTCGAATAACCACTGAAAACGTAAGCTCAGTCGTGGGTTTGGATAAAACATTCATGAATAAAAAATTTGGCTGCTCACCAGAATAAAATATAGAGTTCGCTGGTGACAACAGAGCCGCTCCCCGCCGCTATGCTCCGCGCCACAACGGTTGGGACAATATCACTTAAGCCCCAATATTGTTATAACAAATTGAGATGTTGAAGCTAACTGCACTACTTTCCTTTTATTATTTGCAAATTTTATGTTTAACTATATAATATTATGTATATCCATAATATAAAATATAGAACTGTAACAAATGTTGTGCAAAACGTCTCTTAGGGTTGTAATTTACTCACTGAAAAATCTATCTTATAATCCTGTACACTTACTGAAGGGCTTTCCACAGATTTCGTTGATAAATTATACAAAGTGATAAAATATTTCACTTCAATTAGAAAATGCCACAAGGAGGCGTTTGTTCTAAATTAGTCTGTACGGGGATAAAATGATATGGTATCAGTATATTATTGAAAGTTAATAAGATAATATTATGAGGTAACAAGATAAAAAGTCGTAATACAAACTAAATGTTGTATTTTCCATTAATAATTAATGCCATTTTACCTATTTTGATGCTAGTGAAATAACATGTTATCCCACATCTAACATTTCCTAAGTTGTAAGAATATAAATTATATATAGAACTTTGATATATATATATATAGTACATTATTCATTTTCTTGGGGTATGTAGAGTAGTTTGGTATCCTATTGTTATTGTCTTAAAAATCCCAAAAGATCAGTTCTAAGATTACTTTTTTGTCCTTTATCAAAAACTAATTTCATACAACCATATTTTTGCCAAATTAAATTCTTATAAACACTTGCTAACGTTTTATAACATGTGTTGTAACTTTTTGAAGTCTAATATAATGTTAGCGAAAGAAGCACAACATAAATAAATATACACACTTGAGAACTGATCATATAGTATTCAAAGTTTTATAAATTCTTTTATTTTTCCTACACCATATATATAACAATATTGCTTCTTTCCTTCTTACTTAAAGAATGCCATGTTTAGCTTAGTTTTTAAAATATAGGCTAAAGTAATACATATAGATATGTTTAATATAAACTATTTTAAAATAATACTATGTTTATTCCATTCGTAAGTTAATTGGACACCCACAGACTAAAATATAAAAATCACTGGTGAATCAGTTAGTCCCAAAAGAGGCCGGCAGACGAGCTACTCGTTAACGCTGACAATCCCTAACGGCAATCGTAATGTAATTTGTTTCCCAGGACCTACTTAAGTATTCTTCTTCGCAAGCCCTTAAGTGGTTACTTTAACAAATCCACCTTTGTTGACATCACAAGACGTTAGATATATTTCTCTCAATTAAACAGTTATTTAACATAAAATTCATGATAGTCTTAAGAGTAATGTAAAATGGCTATGGGATATTTTGTTAAAGTTATATAATTTCTTTAAATGATAGAAGGAAAATTTATTATTGTTTTATTTATAGGGTATTTTGTATGAATCTTGTACCAATCTCAACAAAGCTCTCAGGTATTTTTTGAAATTGTACCACGGTCAGTCCGTATGTTCGATAACTCTTGATTAAAAGATCCTTGACTCGTGAAACTTGGACCTTATGTACCTGTTGGACCAAGAAAGAAGGCTAATTTTGTTTGGAGTAAAGGGCAGTAAAGATATAGTTAGATTTGTTAGAAGTTAAGTTTCTTAAGGGGAGCAGGTCGATGAAAATAAAAAAAAATTAGAAAAATTTTTTATTGCATTTTTTAATAGTTTAAAGTGTGTATTTTAAAAATATGTAAGTATTAATGCTCAAATAAATTTATAAATTACCAAAAAAAATTCACAAACAAAAGATGTTCACTAGTTTTTTGCAGCAGTTCGTAAGATGTTGGCTGACACAATCATATATATCATGTGTGTTAGTTATAAGTATGTTATGGCTTTGCTCTGTTGGTCAAGTACAGAGTCTGTTGGTACAGATCAAACAAATTTATAGAGATTTAGCCAATCCGGATCTTCTAAAAAAATGCCTTGGCCAAAAGACTCAAAACCAGAACGAAAGTTTCAACAATGCCGTCTGGTCTAAGGTGCCTAAAAATGTTTTTGTAAGGCTAAACACTCTAAAACTTGGCATATATGATGCAGTTTTAACTTTTAATAATGGATTCACCAGCAAATTGGATGTGTATAACAAGCTAGGAATCAAACTGAGCGAGAAGTCTGTTGCCGCATTGCGAAATTTTGATACAATACGATTGAAAAAGGCAGAAAAATCTGCTTTAGACATGACCAAGGAGGCTAGAGTTGCTAGGAGGAAAAGAAAACTTGCATTAGAAGAGGAAAATGAAGACCCAGATGACCCTGAGTACGGAGCTGGGATGTTTTAGCAGCAAAAGGTTAGTTTAGCAGTCATTTTTGCCTTTACCGGACATTTCCCGGAAACTTGGTTTTTTTCATATAAAGGTACATGTATCTCAAAAACTATAAATGCTAGAGAATTGAAATTTGGTATGCATATAGAACAGTACAATTCCAAATGGTGTTGCATCTTTTATCATTCTATCTAAAAAAAACAAATGAGAAAAAAAGAATTTTTGGTATAAAAAAAATAATGTTTTTACACACAATATTTAAAAATTCCTAAAAAAAATTTTTTTTAAAGTTTTTTTACTAAAGTTGCAAGAGATGTTTATAAAGGAGTACTCTTTGCCTACAAAAAATTTGAAGGTTGTAACTTACTTAGTTTTGACAATACATGTACCTAAAGTTTGTAAATTTAACATGCGCGGGATAGGAACGACCCGCTCCCCTTAAAACATGGAATTAACGCTGCCAGTCAACCCCAAAACTTGTTCTACCTTTCGTAGGCATAGCCTGTAACTTTCCACAAAGGGTAAAATTGGTATGAAGACAGAAAGATTAGAACATCGATAATAAATTTTCTTTAACTAGACGACAATTACAGTCAGTTTTGGTTATGAACTTCATAGAGTAAAGACTTTACGACTTCATAAAACAATTTTTTTAATCCTGACAGCGTTGGAAATGTTAGGATCCAACATACACTCCTTCTACACAAACTGCTTCTACTATCCTGGTTTTCAATTTTATATACCTACATAGTTCTATTTAAGCTTTGAAAAGTACAGTAGTGTATTATTCGTTGGTCCAAGCAGTTTTCCCTCTATCTTGAACGATAGTGGATATGTTCTAGACTTTGAACTGTACGTACAACTGGCTACAACGAATGTGTCTTATGAAAATTACCGGTTATTTTTCAATTTCAGTATTAAAAGAGAGGGCCTGATACCGAGCTGCTTTTTTGTAAAACCATCGTCTTATAAGGAAAAATCTACAAAGCAACAACGGGATACGTGGTGATATACAGCATGCAGGTGTTCAACAGACGGGTTTCAATTCAATTATGGGTGGACAGTATAGGCAGATTTTGCTTGCCAACAAGTTTCTTGTCGGAATCACATTCAGTTTGTCTAAAACTCAAAACCCACGAGAATACGAGTGAAAGGGGAATATAAGGTTAAATGATCCATTTTATAACAGGATACCGTACCACTGTAAATCAGGCGATTTATTGATACCACTTATATTTATACATAAGTATCATAACAGTTATTTATTTATACCCACTGTACTGCTATTTTTGTAAACACTTATTATATTTGACAGTTATTATGGTTTTGTGTACATCTTGAAGATTCACTTCCAACACTTATGTGATTCAAAACGAAAATATATAATTAGTTGAATAGTAAATTAGTAATAATAAAAACATAAAATGACATTTATTAATAATAACAACAGTGGTAATGTTAATAACAAAAAGCGTAAAATAAGACATGATATTTGACAAAGATGATTTCTTTTATAGTTAGGTTCTTTTCATAACTACCAATTCAATGTGTAGCTAAACTACTTCTCTACTCTAAATTTTATTTTATGTTTCATGGCACTTTATTAAACATTATGTAGTATGTAGTATAAATGTTGAGTTCAGCTGCAGTTCACCTTCCTATGATGTTTTTTAAACACGATTCTTAAAACGATTTTAAGCACGTAGGAGCAACCGAGTTTTCAAGAAATAACGTAACTATGGTAAGAATGGTTGATTCAATGTGAATGTTGAGTTTAGCTCCACTTCAAAGCTGCCACAACCGGAGCTAAACTCTGCACTTTCATTGAATCAACGCTGCCCAGCATAGCTATATCTAGTTGTTAACCAATTTAAGAATACATTCAGTTTTGCAAGAGGTTTCCAAGTAAGAAGACATTTAATTTTTTGGATTCCGTCTTACACGGAAACCCCGAGAAATAATTTTGACACAAATTGTATATATTTCTTCACAACCAAAAATTAAAAACCACATCGGACATCCCGTTACGCGATCAATCACCGCTTCATCACTCCCCGGTGACAGCCATTCACATCCACAGTTATTACTCGCCAATTAATTTTTTTTCCCCAAACTCATCAATCTTTTGGCAATGTATTCTTGGACAAAGGAAATGATAAAACTGTTCTAAAAGTTTTAAAGGTATAAGGTTCAGTTATATTGAGCGTCGATGTGATGACAATAGTGATGTAAAAGATTGGTACAACAACTCTGAAATTATTAATGAATATTCTTTGATATTCTTATCCTTATTAATATGGATAAATGTGTTATCATGGTCTTTGAGTAGCCACTTTATAGTAAATATTTGTTAAGGAAGAAACATCTCTACCCAGGAGATTTAGATGATATTAAGTAGTTCCATAGGATGGTAAATTACATTGGTACAAGTGACTGGGAAAATAGCCTATGTCAGCAATCACAGGCTTTAATTTTACTCTCAATAGTATAGCTGGTTAAGGTTTTATTTTATTTAATGATACCATCATATCGCCTTAATTTTAAATTCCCGTTAAATCCATAAAGTGTAACAATAATTAATTATGTAATATATCGTGAGCATATACCAGAATAAAACGACTACCGAAAAACTCGTATTATATTAATTTATTTCAAATATTGTAATTACGCATTAATTTCCAAACATACCTATGACACTTTGGTTATTCAAAATCTTTTATAGTATACTAAAATTGTGGAGATTCCTGTTTCCATAAATGGTAAACAACAAATATTTTTGAAAAATATCTAGAATTATGTGATTACATTTTTAAAATTTCAGTGTTTTTTGTCTGTTCTGTTTTAAAAGAATCTTTTTGAACCTTGTAAATTTGACTAAGAATAAACTTAGTCACATTTAAAAGTTATGTAGCATTGTTTGAGAAATTGATGTAATATTAAACCAATTAAAACCCAGTGTTTAGATTAAAATAACTATAAGAAACCTCTATAAGAACACAATATTATCAGTGGGCTATCGAAAGAAGTAATACACATTTTATTTTCATTCCGTTGTCTATGTATGAGATTCATAAAGGGTGTGTGTTTGATAGCTTGCTTCTCCATTGGTCACAAATCAATGTTTAACAGAGTTATAAACAATAACCATTGTATTGATATAATGTATTAGCAGTTAACCTCGACTTAGAAACGCAATTTTTTGTTGATTTTGTATTATTGACACGATCAAGAATATATTTTGGAAAGTGTATAAATATAATAGCCATAAATGTTTATGGCCATTGGGATTTGATCCAGTATTACAATATTGTGTGTTAGTATACTTTGCTTTGTTCCTTGATCAAAACAATAAGGATATAGCCTATATGCACATGTCTGAGAAGCCTACTTCTCTCAAAATATAACTAAGATGGTTTTTATAACTGTCTTCAAATTGATTATAAAACTGCGATACTAACTTTGTATTTTATATCTGCATTACAGTTCTGACCAAGCATTAATACCTAAGTTTTTATAAAAATTTACAATCAAAATTAAATACTTACATAAAGTAGCTGTAAGTTTGCATGCAGATATTGTTTAGTCTGTGCTAAACAGTGGTTGCAAAAAGGGTGGAAATAAAATGCGTTATTACGATCAAGCCATTATTACGATTGGGTTATGTTTTTAAATGTAAACCAATTGAAAATATTAGTTAAATTAATTAAAAATATTGTTGTATTGCCAAAATACAATTTTGAAATAGAGTTGATTAAATTTAACAAGTTCTTTCAATTATATAATATTTCTTTGCTATAATGTAAGTTTAGAGAATAGGATGCAATTTTTCGCACTTTAAAGACCAGTGGGACGTAGACCAGAGGGATTTAAAAATTAATAATAGGGTTTTATGCTAACCAGAGACCGTGAAAGTGGTTATTTAAAATTAAGTAACACAAAGAAAGACAGACACGATTAGACATTTATACAATATGATATATATATTATATATATATATATATATATATATATATATATATATATAAACGTAGTATTAATAATTTTGCTTTTAAGAAGTTTATATATATTAAATAACCAATATTATCCATTTTATAAGTAATTTTTAAATATGGAAGCAACAAAGGGTACTTAATGAATTTTATATATTTCAGAGACAAGAAAAAAGCATATTTCAATAAATCTTAAAACAGCTTCTCCTAAATAAGTAGGTTAGATCTGTAACAGCCGCTATTTATTACGTTACAATAAGCAACTACTAAACCGTCTCTTTGGAACGAGCAATAGTTAAGGACCGTAACATTTTAATTGCCATAAAACATTCTCCATCTTTTACTTGCTCTTCTCTGAAGTGATTTAAATTCTTATAAATGTCCTGTCTTGTTTATTTGAACTATTAAGTAGATAAATAATTACAGTAATATCTTTAAACATGTATAGATTTATATTTATAATTTGTTATATGTTTATTCTTTCATATGTTGTTATATGAATCATAAAGGCAGATTTGGCTACATACTAAATTTCATTACCCATATATTTCAAAAATTTAGAAAAAACCTACATTATTACATAGCCATTTAGTGTTTAAATACGACGTTAAATAAAAGACAATATTAACTTACTAGTTTCATATGGCATCTTAAGAGTTTAAGATCCATAATAATGAGTGAAACATCTTTAACTGAATAATGAATACTCGGAATATAGGTTCTTACTGTTAAGCTTATATATTTTATATATAAAATAAGCTTAACAATACGAACCTATATTCCTATATATATGACTATCACTCGCAGGTCTGGAAAATTTTCATTTATGTTCATACTATATGTTGAAAACAAACTAAACTATTTAATTGAAAAATAACATCGAGTTTGACTATGGGATATATCACTTCATGGGATTTGGTTGAACCTAAGCAAATATATTTAAATTAGTTTTGAGCTAACCATGATAATTATAGTAACCTACGTGTAATATTCGCACAGTATTCATTTCTCACTTTATTATCTGGACTAATATAGGATAATAGAATATACGTTCAATTACTTGCTCGGAACGGAGTTTATTTCGACATTTAATTATTTGAAATTCATCTGACTGTTTTTTTTTTTTTTTTTTTTTTTTTTTTTTTTTTTTTTTTTTTTTTTTTTTTAATGAATTCATCTTGGCACAAACTTTACTTTTAAAAAGTTTTGAATGTGTTTATTATTGAAAACAAATGAATCAAAGGATGCTGGTAAAGGCAGCTGTTTATTTTTCAGTCCCAAGGTCGGTATTTATCTAAACAACATAAAATATTAAAAATTAGGAATTTATAATCCGGAAGTGTGTAAATCATCCCAAGTGTAAGTGGTCATAGATGAATATTTAAATAATTCATATTTTAGATTAATACAGTTAAATTCATTTTAGAATCAGCAAGATTAAAAGTACTTGCGGAGATAAAAATGAAAACTTATTGAATCGGATTTTGAAAAGCCTTTCCGTTTCAATGATGCCCACGAGCTAACGCAACGTAATTTTTTAACTATTGTTGGCTAGAGTATTTGAGCTGATCACTGTATTTTGGCCGTCAGTATATCCCTAAAAAACGAGTTTTAAGCCCTAATTTTTAGAACATAGCTATACAAAAATTACTAACAACAACAATCTTTTTTATTTAGATTACAGTGAAATATTTCTCGTGATTAAGAAAAAAGAAATGGTCTGTCTTATTAAGGAATTGATTTAGTAAATTTCCCTCTGATATCGTTTAAAAATTGAAACTCCTTCCCACTCAACGCACATCGTTTTATAATTACTGAATACAGTAGTACATAAATCTGCCCATTGAAACTGTCTTGTGAATGTATCATTTACCAGAGTCCAGTGGCAGCACAGTTAAATGGAATCTCTGTATTTGGTAAACAAGTGAAAAAGAAATGTCCTGCGGATTTAATCAAAAAAATATTACATTATAATTAGGTAAATCCATATATGTCTTTATAAAGGATACTTGCAATCATAACAGGATATAATCACTATTTTAATGTTATCAATTAATTTGAAAGTAACCTAATTTTAAAACTCTTTTTAACATAATCCATGTTCGCTCGGAAATATTTACATCATTCTCTGCACCTATTTCAGTAGGGCCGATGTATAGATATTTCTTAGTACGTTACATATAAAACTAAAATACTTTACATTACTCGAATGTTGTATTTACATAATAAGTTGCAAAACACACGTTATATGTTATCTAATGCATTGTTATACTGTTAATTAAAGTCACACTTTCATATTTAATATAAATACAAAATACACGTAAATAATTTAGATAAACTTATAAATATATTGCATGTTTTTTATTTTACCTAATACCAAAAGAAAGCATTATCACAATTAAAACACTTTTTTATAACACCAATATTTTTAACTAGCTCCAAAGTACCATTGCTGACACAAAAATGTTATACAAAATAAAAATGAATCTCTTTGCTTTCAAATTCCCCTAGCCGTGACAGAAGGTGTAAAACGATGATGTAGGTCAACTGTAATAGTCTTGTCTGACAACCCTCTCGATATAACGCAATACACGTCCAGTATCGCATATTCTACATCATAGACTGACGACTCCATGTTTTATTTAAAGCATGTCACGCTCGGTCACCAAGAATGCATGGAGACTTTAGTAGCACCTAAAATTGCTATCGATATGTTGACAATGAAAATGTTTTCGAAACCTTAGATCCAAAAAAAAAATCTCATTAAATAATTGTACATCAATAACATCATAACATTTTTGGATAGAACTGCTACGCTCAGTTCAAATAGATATCAAATTAAAGCAATAATTGAAATTTCAATTACATGCCCAATGATGCAAAACTATAAATCATGAATTAAAGAGCAAAACAGAAAATATCATCTTTTAATACCAATGAAATGCTGAGTTCAGGACCGTCAAATCCAATTATTGAAAATACACTCGTTAAAAGTTATCTCAGTTTTAATAAGCTGCTTTGTTGAAAATCTGTTTTCCCATACCTGGCATCAAATGAAAATAACTTGGTAATTTAATTGTGTTATGAGTATAAATCTTGTTTTAGAACATTCTGAAAATTATAACACACTATTTCTGAGTGAAAATAACTCCTAAGCCCAGTGGCCCAACAAGGACAATTTTGGGTTCTTTTATTTCTGTTTTTTTTTTTTTACCGATTACATTTATAGTTTTGACACTTTGTATGCACCTATATGATAGATAATTCTAACATACATGTATCAATATTTCCGAAAACAACATCTAAAATAGGGAGATTATCAATATGTTTACAAAAATAAATTATTAAGGTCTAGTTGTATCAAACCTTTGACTGAATAATTATATTAGATTTATAATTATGTATTAAATTAATACTTGTATTAAATCACGCAATGTATGATATAATTAAAGTAGTAAACTAGATTTATATTGTACACAGCGGTAGGAATGTTTTTAATTATTAATTTTATTAAATATTTCTATCGATATAAACGTACTGCTGTAATAGCGGCTATGCACAATAGCGATATTGCCATCAGCTGGTTATTGTGGAAACATAAATAGCTGATACGTGATACAGTTTCGATATCGGTTATTATTTTTAAAGACATGTTATTGTACTATAAAGTAGATTGATGATAGTAACTTCTAAAAATTCAAGTACATATATTAAACTAAAGTTCTAAAAATTTCACTTAGTATAATTTACATTTTGTGAAAGTCTTAGGCTACTGGAATTCTGTTATGAAATGATGAATTGATATATGTATAGAAAAATGGTGTTGACTATTTTTATCAATCTTATGAGGTCGATTGAGATTTTTAAAGTGATGAGAAGTTTTGAAAACCTATTTCTTTATTTTCAAAACTAAAGAGTAAGGTTAAATTTGGAAAGTAATGTTTTGGTCACTGTGAAAATCTTTTAAGCTAGTTTAGAAATATTAGCAGATTGAAATAAATATACTTAATAAACTATATTATACAGTAACACTAAATATCATTTCTTGCATTACCGTGTTGTAGGTACAACACCTTATCAAAATAAATATCCTAGCTATTACACTGTATCTCTTTGTCGGGCACAATAAATAATTATAGTAAGTTTGTCATTTGCATTCATGCGAGAAACACTTAAGTTCACTTTGTAATAACATAGCATACCCTAAACAAGCATACTTCTCTAAGTTCACTCCAGCATGGCTAAATAAATTTATTTTTTATCATTTTAAGGGTTACTGGACTTAAAAAAACTGGTTGTAAAAATGTTCATATCTCGCTGCAAAACAAAGATATTTAATAATCAGAGTTTTATGCATGCACTGGTCCTTTTAACTCTTTACTTGAAAAGTTTTGCTGATGACAGGGTATTCCTGAATAAACTTAATAAGTTCAATATTTGAAAAGAATACTATAGAGCTCTAGTATACCAAGAAGAGAAAAAAAATTAGTACTCCATATTTAGTTTACCTTATTTTAGATATATACTATTATTCGTTACTATGTTTGTTAATGAGGTTAATGATTTTCTAACGAGAAAAGCAATAATCGATATTGTAAGTATCGATTATAATTAGTACGGTATTCTAAGGCATTACTGTAAAATGAAGATTTCATCCAAAGGAAAGCACTCCAGGAGCGCAAGTATGAGAAGTGTCAACCTCGATACTGAGACTCCTCCTCATTCATGTTTATCTTATAACGTTCTTACTGGAAACCTCACGTTTTCTCTCTCGTTAAATATTTAAGTGCAGGAACATATTTCGTGGATTTCACGTTCACCTCCGTGTAAGTAGAAGAAGGGATTTCTTCCATTTGTATCTAAAGTGGCTACTTAATAAATAAAACTGTGTGCATAAAATATACCACAATAATATTTATATACATTTTGAGAAGATTATTTCAAGTCAGATTTAGGTTAAGTTTGGTAAATTGTATTTTACAACAGTCCGAGGTAACTTATATTTCATAATATTGAAATAAACTTCAACACCAAACATAACAGTTTCTGTTTAAATGTAGTGACTAAAGCTTGTATTAATGCTTATGTAGTCTTATTTATTGTAAATATTCAATTCAAGAACCAACATTTTTTTAATGAATCCTTAATATTTTTTGTTAAGAAATTTAGCTATAATGTAGCCCACTAGATCACAGTTTAGTTGTGTAGTAGTTACAAGTACAATGCAAAATCTGAACATCCGACACTAGTTTGTAACTCATTATTACCGTAGTGAGGCAAACGGAGAGAATACAGATTTGTAGCATCCCAGTAGATTACTTCAGTGTAATAATTCGGTTCAGAGTATCAGTTTGGTGTTGACAAGTTTCTAATGTCTTGTTCTGAAAGGCGAAATAAGATTTTCCAGAACCTATGTGACGTGTTTCATTTTAGTAATTCTTAGGAACTTATTTAGTAGTAGTGATAATAACATGTCTTAGCTGCAAGTATTCTTTTAGCAAGTTATTGAGTTTAATTCACTCTTTAATAAGGTTTTTAAATACAAAATAGACCTTCAAGCTCATTCGGAAGAAGTAGGAAGATTTTGCGAAAGCTGAAATATTAAATTTTTTTCAATGAGATTTACATGTAATAAATATGCTGTATCTCAAACTGTTTTCTAACTTCTTTGGAATATTGGAACAGTTAGCACAAGCCGTGTTATATAATGTTCGGTGAAGTTATTCAGAAGTTTCTGGTGTGTACTACATTATTGTAATAGGCTGAGTTTGCGAACAGAATCTACTCGAAAATGTGTTATTCGAATTCATAAATAAAAAAGAACAACAACAATCCATTTATACTTTTATCTCAAAGCTTAACCCAAAGTTAATTAATTAAATTTATTACTAATATTTGTACTTAAGTAAGCAAAACTGGGAAATAGTTTTTTTTTTATTTGCAATGTAGGTTATAAAAATTGCCATAAATGTTTTTTTTTTACCTATTATTCTGTTTGGGAAAATATTTTGGTTCAAAGAGTTTCAAAAATATTTATAATTGATAAAAATTCCATAGCAATAAATGTCATAGTACTTTTATGAGTTATCGACTTCTCTTATACGAATACTATTTCAACGAATAGAGACTCACATTCAGTTGTAGAGTAGAACGCAGTGGCAAACATAAATTTGAAAAATTGATCTTTCTAATTCAAGTAACACTGTTACTAGTTGTAAACTCATTTACTGTTTTCTGATGATAGCTTTATAAATAGGTTATCACAACATTATTGAACGAAAGCAGATGGATTCTGTCAGTTTACTTGTGTGACTTTGGGTTTTTTTAAAATTGGATGTATGTGGCGTGGTTTGAGAAGACTGGTTCAATACTTTCTGTATTCTAAATATTATAATAATTAAAGGAAAACCAAATCTTTGGAGCATTATGAAGCTGTCTAGACCACTCTCCTTTATTTCAATGAAAATCTTACTTCCCTGAACTTTATTCAAGCATAACACAGAGTTTATAAAAAAATAAGTGGATTAGGAATAGAGAGCAGAACATTTATTACAAACTATTTCTCCAAACTATATTCTAAGCTCTTGAGGGATCCATGGAAATGTCTGAAGTTGACGGTTTGTTTTCGTGCTTCGTACACTATGAATTATAAAAGAGCGTTATGATTCTTGGTGAACTTACAATAGATGCTTTGGATGATTTATGTTACTGCATCATTGTGTAGACAGACACCATGGTCATAAACCATCATAAAACACACTCCTGTCAATGTATAAATTATAAAGTAGATGAAACATTTGTACCGTTTTTTATAGTACATATATTGGAATTTATATGGAGCTAATATTTTATAAATTAAAACAACTTTTCGGAAATACTTGGTTTATTCCGAAATTTAAGTTCACCAAAAAGTTAACAAAGTTTACAAACTTTTGATTCAATTTTGTTCAAAATGTCACTCAATCGAACAAATCTAATTAAGAGTCTAATTAAAAGGTATTAAAATTAAAATTAAACTAAAAATGTATACTTCTCCAAAAAAAATGGTTTAAATTAACAAAACAAAATAAAAAGTTCTCTTCTCAAAATACTCAAAATTAATATAACACAAAACTTGATATTTACTTTATGACCAAAATTTAATTCACAATACTTCAAAAAATTGAATTAAATTTTCAGACTCTGAAAGATGGGAAACTTTAGAAATTTTTATTACAGTATTATAAAAATAAAAGATATTAACTATACGCTGGTACGGGACTTACTACTTTGAAGATTCGGAGGCAGATCGGAAAATAAAACGCACTAAAAATTTAAATACTTGAAATTGAATTTACACGCGATAAATAATTACTCCTAAATCCCAACTATAGGGTTAGAGGAAGAAAACTTCAGCTTCGACCGGTACACCTTCTCCTTGAAACTCCAAGACTCGACTGACTGCTTCTCTCTCTGCAGCGAGCCGGGTCGGAACGTATCACTGTCGCTCGATCAGCTGATTGACCGGTCTAACTGAACAAACAATGTCCACGCACCGCGTCTAGTTAACAAGAGCCTACTTCCTACCGCGATTCAGCATAAATGAATTAGAACTATGGTACACATTTCTAGGAAACCTTGTCATAAGGTACACTAAAATATTTTATCATTATATTAAATATCATAGCAGTTTTCAATTAATAAAAGTTTTGGTGAACTAGGGAGAGTAATAAAATGCAAAAATGTGCTCAAATAAAATCTTGTGACCTATTTTTAACTTTGAATTTCCATTCAAAACATTTTATGGTATAATCCATAAATTTAATATCACATGCCATATTTCGTTTTAAAATTAATTTCTTATTCTATTTCCTATTTGTCATCTTGGTTACCCGTAGGATCAATGTAAATATATTCACTTAATGCTCAGCAAAACCTATGGAGTATTGTACACCTTATAGAACCCATTATTTCTCATATTGAAATGAAGCTTCACACAAAATGTCAAGTATATTGTTTATTCCGTTTTCGAGATATCATGAAGGTAGACAGACAGTCTGGAAATGAAATGTTTACTGCCTCTCGCGCTTTAATTCGTCATTCCTTTCTGTTACCGTCTTATTGAGATCAGTATCGTATCGACTCTCCTTCTTAATGTATTTCATAGGATTCTTGTACAGAATCGACCAATCTATGTGAAAGGTTCGAGTGAGATGTAAAATTGGATTGTTCTCTAATTTTACTTGTCAAGGGAAAGAATGAAAATAAAACTATATAATAATATTTTTTAGTAAAAAAACTACCAATTTACAAGTAAGAGGAACTCTTGTATCGTAGGAATAATTACTGGAAACGTAAGCTCGGTTGTGGGCTCAGATACAATATTCATAAAGCAAATTTGGCTGTCGCCAGAATAAAATACAGAGTTCGCTGGTGACAACAGAGCCGCTCCCCGCCGCTCTGCTCCGCGCCACGCCGGTTGGGCCGATATCACTTAAGCCCCAATATTGGCATAACAAAATTGAGCTGTTCAACCGCCTCGCGTTCCTCTTTGTTTGTTTTCAATTTTTGCCATTTTGCTTATATACAAAGTTCTGTGTGTTATCTTGGCAACAAATGAGTATCGTGAATCAAAATGTTAAAACTGTAGTAAACCATTATCTCGTAAAAAGACCACTAAACATAAGGACTAAAAGAACACAAAGAAAACACGAGAAAGGGTTTCACAGAAAAGTCAAAAATTGCACACATTTGTTGGTCCGAAGACCATCATATGAATTGGGATGAAGCCCACATAATACATCGGGAACCACATTTCTTCAAAAGGAAATTAATTGAGGCAACATACATTAAATGGTTTTACCTATGGTTGTTAGGCACTTACTCGTTGAAAGATATATATCATTTATACTGTGCATTCACATGCTTGATTTTGATCACAGATTTTTTTCACGGAGGAGACAAAGTTATTAATCATTTATCTCCCCGATCGATCATATCGCAAGGAGTTGTTTCTTTTACACAAGTAATAAAGTAATTTAGTATGGGTGTATTACTCAAACTTGTACTACACATACTATACAGTAAAATATTTAAAACAAGTTTCAAAGTATAATGATTGTAAGTTTTAATTCAAGTTTCTCCACAGCAATACTGCTTTTACAAAATTTGTCTGTTGGGCAGGAACTATAATGTATAACAATGAATTATAAATGTTAAAGATAGCAAAGAAATTTTTCTTTAGCAAAAAAATAAAGTTAGATAACTTACAACACACCCTAATATTTCCTAACTTTGGTAATTATAAATTTTCATCTTTATTTATTCCTACGTTGTAATTTTTTGTTTACATTACATTTTCTATAATAATGTCTTATACAGTTTACTGTTGACTTACCAGATAAAAGACAAAAATGAAATAAAGAATAGAATTAAACCTCTTCTATGTCTAGAAAGTCCTACAAGTGATTTTATGAGTGGTCCAAATAACTTTTTTTTTATTTTGTTTAAATAATTTTCTTCATATCAGTGAATACCAACGTGTTGAACTCATTGATGCCCTATAATCCATAGATATATATTTTCATGCAAAAAAGAGTATGCAATGGCAACGTAGAAATCGATGTATAAGTGTTTTATAGCATTACTAAAAAGGCATATTAAGTTAAAGTTTTATAACAGCGGCAGGCCATTAAAGCTACTGGTGAATCAGTTAGTCCCATCAGAGCCTCGCAATGCTGACAACCAAGCGACTAGTTAACGCTGACGATTCCTAACGGCAACACTAGTATAATTTTTTCTCATGACTTATTGAAATTTTCTCAGGATTTATTTAACATTACATTGATCCAAATCTTCTACAGATAGCTATGGTAGGAATGGTTTATTTAATTGTATTTTTGAATTTAGTACCAGTCCTCTTTCCTTTTATTGCTGCGTCTGGTATCTGCCACTGTCTCAGACTTGAACTCCTGGAATCCGGAGTCATGTTCGTCTAAAGAGATCCAAAGAAATTCGACGAAGAATTTACATCGTTTCCACATTAGAGGACACCTATAAATAGGTAACGCAATTGAATTGAATTGTGATACAGATCTGAATGGAAACAGATAGACAGCATAAGCAGATTCTGGTTGCCTTCAAGTTTGTGGCGAAACCATCATACAGTTCGTCAAACTCAAAACAAATGATAATACGAGTGAAAGAATTTTTTAGAAGATTACGAATATAAAATTTGATGTTCCCTTTAGACCGGATACTATTTTTCCGTTACAGAAAACTCAGGATGTTTTACTGATAACTTATTGCCACTATATAAACATTAGAACTTTTATTTATTTTTCCAAATTTAACCGAAAGTTGTTTTTTGAAGATCAAAAATCATTGTAAGATCTTCAGTTATTTAAAATATCATATTAATTTAAAAATATAATTGGCATCTTATCTTGTATACTTGTTCAATGTATAGTTCAATTAGTTCTATAATTATGTATTTCATTTTAATTCAAGTTGTTGTAAATGTTGCGTTTATCGACCGCTCACCTTCACTCTTAATGCATCGACTAGAATTTGACGCTGTAATAAAATTGACTCCTGGAATATTTAATCTTGTTCTTGTAATCAAACAAAAGGCAGCCACGAATTAGCTCAAATAAGCCCTTACATCGTATCTATTTTAGACATTTAGATGTATAAAAATAAAGTCTAATCTATATAAAGAGATTTTTTCCATTGAATCATCAGGTGAACAATTTGTGTGAACAACGCTATTCTAGACAGGATCTCTAAGCACGGAGTAGCGGCCAAGTGTTCCATTCATAACGTACCCAAGGTGTTGAATTTACAATATGAATATTGAATTTAGCTTCAGTTCGAATCTACCAGTACTCGAGCTACACTCAATATTCACACATCCGAGTCAATCATGCCCAGCATAGCTATATATTTTCGTTAATTAATAACTTAAGGATAAATTCATTTATCAAAAAATGTGTAAGCAAGAAGAATTTGAAGGTTTTTGGGCCTGTTCTGTCGCTCTTACACGGAAGCAACCTGATGAAAATATTACTGACAAAAATGCGTATAAAAAAAACTTATTTCAGTTGCTGAACTCTGCTAATACATTTTAGAAACGAGTATTTGTGCCAAAATATGAATCAAATGCTTATGTACGGTCTTTACAGTTGGTCCACGAATTACATTTGCCAAATACTTAACCAAAGTTATTTTAACGATAGCAAACTGTTTCAAACATTAGTTAATATGTGGAACAGCTTTTTTTCTCTTTACGGACTCTCTTAATAGCTCGGGGTCGGTGTCGCAAACATAATCATTGTTTTCTCATTATTTGTGAGTTAAAAAATTTTGAGGTTTTACTATAAAAATACTTCCGAATTTCCAACGGCCACATCGGACATCCACTTTAAAGCCCAGTACTCCGCGATCAATCCACCGCTTCATCACTCCCCGGTAACAGCCATTCACTTTCCCATGTGTTGTTTACTGGCCAATCAATTCTTTCTAAGCACATCAATTTTTTGCAGTATATTTTTTGATAAAGGTAAGGATAAAACTGACCTGAAAACCGCAATCGCAAAATAACTTATGTTGTAATGCACGTTATGATTAAAATTAATTATGTAAGGAAATTGTTATACCAATTTTGAAATTAATAATGAATGTTCTTTGATTATCCATCTTGATTTATATGAATAAACCATGTCTACTAGTGACTACTTATAGCAAAACAGTGTCCAGTGAAGGAAAATGCTCTGCCAAGGAAGGTTTAAATGATTTTATGTTGTTCCATAGATGGATAATTCAATTGATTTTAAATTTGAGAAAATGTACCAAAATTTACTTACAAATTCTATTGCAAAAAGCATAGCTGATTATGATTATATGTAATTTATTTGATGCCATCCCATCCTAGTATTTAAATTTACAAAGTTGAACAATACAATATGTAATATAACATGAATAATTTTATAAGTAAAAAGTTACTTACCATACCATTTCAGAAAACACATTTGTAGCAGACAAAATGTACAACCATTCTATTTCTTTAAAACATACGTAATTCTTTCTGCAGCCATACCTGTTACACTTTAGTTATTTCCAATCTATTTCCAATCCAATATAAGGTAGGTTTATCACTATTACAAAAAGCTTGCTTCTTCATTGGTCATAAAACATTGTTCAAACTGGATATAAACAATGACCATTTTATTAATATAATGTACTAACAGTTACCCTCAGTTTCCAAGGCAATTATCTTAAGCTATGCACGTATATAAGCAATTATAGTTATTAAATACGTATTTGTAGCGCCAATGGTGATTATGCTTTGTAGCCACGATCAAGAAATATATGTCAGAAAATGTAGTATTTATGGCCATTGTAATTTTCACCAGTCTTATAATGTTTTTTGTCTTCGTTGATTTTGCCTTGTTCCCCCCCGATCAAAAAAGTATAATAACATCGCCTACATATACAAGTCTGAGAATTACAATTGTTTTAAATGAAACATATAATTTTATTTTGTAATACAGACATTTTCGTACCCAATTTCTACAGTGGTTTTAGAAAAGTTTGAAAGAAAAATATGTCGTTACTATCATATTGTAATCTACACTTTAAAAATGTAAAATATTTAAAACAATGGTTAAATTAGTTAAAAAAATGTTGCATTAACAGAACAGATAATAATTAAATTTAACAGCCTCTTTCAACTGTTAATATTTCTTTCCTGTAAACCAGCTTGTGAGACCAAGATGGAATGTTTTCGCATTTTAGAAACCAGTGGCGCGTAGCCCAGAGATATATTCGAAATAAGAATAAAGCTATACGTTAACCAGGATTCTAGTATTCTTTTAAATTGAGTAACACACACTCGAACACACATGCAGACACCATTAGAATTGTTATGATATAATTTTTAAACGTGCCATTAATAATATTTACTTTAACTGATTTATAAATCAATGACAAATTATATTTTTTATTAGTAATTACGAAATATACTTTAATACAGGATTACCATTACATATTGCACTTTATATACATTTCAAAAACCAGGGAAGACAGCCCAATTTAATAAATTCTTGAAACGGCCGCTCTTAATTAAGTAGGTTAGATCTGTAACAGCCGCTATTTATTACGTTACAATAAGCAACTACTAAACCGTCTCTTTAGTAAACGAGGAATAGATAAGGACCGTAACGTTTTAATTGCCATAAGCATCCTTGAGCTATTTACTATCTACTTCTCTGAAGTGATAATAACAAATATAATCATATATATATATAAAAACATTCTTGATTCTCTTAACCAATAGATTGGTTAGTAATAAGTATATTAAAGTGTTTAACAATCTAATGAGTTTTAATACTTAGCACTAAACAAAAATTCTTTGTTATGATCAATTCAAATCATCAATTAATATAAAGACAATTTAATATTTTATTGATTTTAATAACAATTCCATATAATTCCCATAACTATTTTAAAACAGTTTGAAAACTTAGATTACTAACATAGCCAATCGGTCTTAAATTTAACATTAAAAATAAACGATAAAATACTAACTTACCAGTTTTATGAGACATCTTGGAATTTTAAGATCCATTTTAATGAGTGAAACATCTTTACTGAATTATACACTTTGTTTTATACGAAATACACGTGCTATACCAACTATACGAATTGCTTTGTGTTATTTTAAAAACACATTATCATTTCACAAACTTTCTTTTCCTCAAAGTCTTAAATGTGTTTTCACTTTTTTTTTTAATATGTAAGAACAAAACTGGGTGAATATAAAACACTCTACATATGTCCCTAGTGAATAATGGCAATCATAATCAGAAATAAAAATTGTTTCACTCTTGGCAATTAAGTATGAAGTTACCCCCCATATCCATGTGTTGGTGTAGAACTATTTTCACTGAATCATTTTACTTTAAGACAGTTTTTTTTAGATATTTATTAGTGCAATACCAATGTTTTGTGATATAAATAGTAAAAAAACATATCCATAACTAACATAAATATTACATACTCGTGACCAATGATTATTGAATTCTATTAATATTACGATGATTGAATATGCTTAAATACGAAGACTTTACTCCCTAATAACCGGTACAATAATTACTTGACATAATAAATCTGTATTAGATTATAAACTAAACCTATATTTTAGATTTATCAAAAAGCTACCTACTAACTGTAATTTTATCTTAACTACATACTAACCTATAATTTGTTGACAGAAACAAATTTAGTATCCAAATAAAATGTATATCTCTGCTTTTAATATTCACCTATCCGTGAGGGTGGAGGGCGATGATGTCAGGTCAACTGTAATAAGTCTTCTCTGTTCAGTCACAAGACGACAGCCCTCTGGCTATAACGCAATACAACGTCCAATATCGCATATTCCTACATCATAGACTGACGACTTGATATAGAATGTTTAAACTTAAAGCATGTCACGTTCCGTCCCTAAGAAGCATCGAGGTTGTAGCAGCGATTAAAATTTGCTACCACATTATCACTTCTTTAGTTAAGAGATTCCAAAAATCTTTCTGAAACTTTCAGTACCCAACACAATGATTTCATTGAATAATTTCAAATCCAATGATTAAACTTTTACTGTTACACTCGCAGTTCAAATTGATATCAATAAAAAAATATTTTGAAATTTAGTCCGTATAATCAAGAACTGTAATCGTAAACTTAACCAGCTGACAGAAATATCAATCTTTAAATGCTTGAAATGCTAATGCTACTCCAGGACTGTCCATAATCCAATTATTGAAAATCCGCCTTCATAATAAAGTTATCTCATGTTGGAATAAGCTTCTAGTCTGGCTTTGGTGAAAATGTGTAATGCCTTGCACAAAATAAAAAACGGTCGGTAATTTTCGTTTGTTTTACTATTATACAGCTTGTTTAAGAAGCATGCTTCGAATTAAAAATAACCTATTTCTGAGTTAAATAAAATTCTAAGCCAATGAGTCAAAGCGTTTATTTTGTTTTCTTTAAACTCATAAAATGTATAGTTTTGAATGTTTGCATCCGGTATTATAAATAAATCAGTTTTTTTTTTCGAAAATAAAAACCAAAATATTGGGTTTATAATATTTTTCTATAGGAATAAGTTAGAAATTTGTCTAAAGTTACACAATACATATAATAATTAATCCAAAGTATTAAATGAAATTTAGTCACTTAATGTTAAACTACGGTCGGGAATCAATTTGCATACACCGCAACTATTATCGTCTGAACAATGCACCTGATCCTTACAAATAATACAAAAATGTTGCTTTTAAAATTAACAACACAATTAAATATTTTTATTAATTTTATGTTGTTTTTTTTTTGGCTGCTACGGAAGAATAAGCAATATTGCCACCAGCTGGTTATTCTTGTTTTGTTTTTGCGATGTTATTTTCGGGGCAAGCGAAAATATTCGCAACTTGCCAGATAGCCAGTCGAGCTGGGTTAGAAATGTCCAGGGTTCGAGAATTTCATACAACTATTATTAATTATTGTTAGGAGTCGAATCAGAGGGCCCTGCGGAAGGAATTGATACTTCCAAAATAATGTTGGGCTTACTTCAATCAACGTCACTCCAATAAAATTTTGATGAAGTAAAAATAAAAAAAATTATCTTGTTCAGGAAAAATAACAATTTCTTGTTCTAGGAAAGTTATTGTTCAAGTGAGTTCGATTTTCGAAAACAACTGTATTGTTTATTAATACAGTCGGTCAGTGAGGAATTACAAGTAAGTTGAGTAGTCTCCACTGATTAACTTGGTCGGGGAGTCGTATACAGTAATTATTGTAAGAGCCCGGGGTTGGAATAATTAATCGGTTAAATAATGATGGTTAGTAGAAGCAAAATACAAAATCAAAGCAAAATATAAATAGCAATGGCAAACAAAAGCAAATATTCAAATAACACCAATAGCAAAATATACAATCTTATAAATTAAAGATTTAGCCATGCACCAATATCACAGTGCAACTACTATAATACATAAAGCAAGCACTAACCATTAACAAAAAATATTTCTACGGGATGCAAAAGCTTAGATGAATTTATAATATAAAAATAGACTAAACTGTATTTTTTTCTCCTAGGCAAGTGTATAGCTCCAAAAATAAAGATATCGAGTTTACTTTCTCAGGCATATAATTTTGGAAAAATAAAAACAAAATAATCACTTATAACACACCATGCAGAATTACCCTACCATATGCAAGCTAAGATAAAGGTAAATTATTTGAACCATGCAATAATGCTACTAAGCTAAATTACTATAAATATCAGGGCTCTAATGAATATCAAAAAAAAAATTCAACACTTACCCTATTCTGTACAGTTCACCAGAAAAATAAGCTAAAACTATCGTTAAATAAATATTTTGAAGGAGGTTATCGGGTTGAGGGTGTCAGGACGTTCGAAAAAATAAAAAGAAAGGGGTTGCGAGTCCCAAAATATATAAAGGAGAAAAATAAAGATAATCACTTACAAAAATATATAATAATTAATAAAATGAAAGTTAGATTGAATTTCAATAAGAAAGAAAAAATATTTCCGAGTAGATTAGAGATTCGCCAAGAAACTGTGATAATAGCCAGACAACAGAATGATGGTCGAGAAAAACTTTATACCTAATATAAAAATTTACAACGATTGAACATAAGATTTAGTTTATAAGGAAGGGGTCGGTGGGAAGAAAAGTATTTGTAAAAGGAAGTCGAGGGTATAGGGTGCCAGTACAATCGCCGGAAAGAAAGCAGTGGTAAGGCGAGTCCCGACTGTTGTATGTTTTTTCCGGGTAGGAGATAATCGGTAGGAAAGTTCGTTAAAGGAAACTCGGGATGAGGTGTCAGATCGATCGCCAGGAAAAGAAATGCGAGACCTGAAAAATTTAGAAAGGAAAATTTTATCACAGTATTTAAAATTTAGTCGAAATGATAAAAAAATATAATAATCTGATCCAATTGGAATTCAAAATATAAGTTAAATTGAAGAAAAGAATAACTTTAGTAATTCTAGTTGAAAAACTGTAATTAAAGTTTGAGTAAATTGAGAAAGTCAAATATATTCTATTTAAAATTTATTGATACCCGTAAATATCAAATAAATTATTAAGAGTACATTTAAAATCAAACAATTATCTTATCAAAATAAATCTATAACCATCAAACATTAATAATATATTTCAGATCGATTAATTTTTCATAAATGACAAATAAAATATTAAATTCTGTTTCACATAAAAATTTGGAAGAATTGTTGACGGGCGGAGATAAAAAACAACTTTAGTAAGGAACAGGGTCGTTGTTCCTTACCTGGTGCTGGATATCGGCGGCGTCGAGTCGCGATGTACAGTCGTTCAGCGAGCGAGGTCGGGGGAAGGGGTCGAAGTCGTCGTGGTGAGTAGCGGTCGTCGGCGATATCGCGGTTACTGACTGTCTCTCTGTGTCTTTCAATCGGCCGTCATTATATAGGTTCGCGCGATCGCGTGGGTGGGGGAAGCCTTCTCCTCTCCGCCGTGATCGGAGGGGAAGCGGCGATATCCGTGCGGGCACGGACCTGCCAGATAGCGTCTGACTCATCGTCAGTAAAATTAATTACTTCGCTCCTTTTAATGATAATAATAAAACTCAAGTCGTTATTCGTAATATTAAAAAAAATTGTCTGTTCTAATTTTTTCAATTTTACTAATGAATATTTTCTAATTTAATTTTGTATGGTTAAAAAAAATAACATGTTACAGTTTTCGATTTGTTTATTCTAACAGAAGGGAAAAACTGATGATAGCTATTATGAAAAAAAGAGAGATCATTTAGTGTAATTCACATACTGGTGCAATATGACCAAGAATTCTCTCTACCAAAATGTTGTTAACCCTTTTTAGCAATCTTTTGAACATAATTTAGATGGCGAGAAGCTTTTGTCTCCGTTTTTTTAAAACTAAGTTAAAAGTATTATTACGAAAATTAATTTACTCTATAGAAACCACCAAATCTGATTGTTTGCATTATTTAAAACAAATCATCAAAATAAATATCCTAGTTGCGATGGTGTTTGATTACTCGCTAATTGCAAAATGCACACACACATAGCTCATTATTTTATATAAAATATTTATTTTTCAATTACATTAATATTCATAGTAAGCATGAATGTGTTGTATTTCCAACGTGATATAAGTGTTTTGTTGTCATATCCAAACATATTATGACCTAAAGTATGAATTTACTATGTTATATTTTATCCACGTTTTTACATACTGTACGACTATTTTCAGTTTCTCGTTATACATCTTATCCAGAACAATAATATGAAAGATAGCGTTGTAATTTCCTTTGCATTAATTACAATTTGCATGTGCAGTACGTTTATACTCAAATTTAAATAAATAATAAATCATTTATTTCCCCAAAATAACAAAACTGGATATTACAAACAAATATTATTGCCAGTGCTTAGTAATAAATAATACTATTACATAACGTATTTACAATAGGCAGTAAAATAACAAATACAAAAAAAATGTTTTCTACTTATTTTTATTTCTAATTTATGTACTTAGAGTAATAAAATATAAAAAGCAGATTACATTCCTTTTAGCTTTTTTTCTTTCTTTTTTTAAACCAATAATTAGGAATAAATAAATTTATACAATAAGGGAAATTAGGTACCCTTAAGGCTGTGCCTGTGTTGGGGATTACTATATACAAAAAGGGTAAAAAATAAAAATTGCGGAAACGAGCAAGAATGGTTGAATTATAAAAGTGAGTTATTGTAGCTTATGTAGTAAATAATGTTACTATTAGGTATGTTTTCAAAGTTTAAAATTTATATTATAACTATTGTGCCGTATTAAATACAAAAAGGATTTATAATTTGACTTACAATATTAAAATGTTAAGCTTTATACATGTAACATTAAATATTATATTATAAATAATTTTTTATAATGGCTTCTACCGTGTCTATTTAAATAGAATTTATGACTTAGCAGATAAGGACTAACCATACACTAATGTTATTATCTTAAACATATACTCAATATCATTTTGACCTTGATCAAACCATACTCTAATAATTTTTTAGAAAATATATTTATGTTCCTACTATTTTTGACTAATTCTGGCAGTAAATTATATGTAATTATATGTAATTTAATAATGTAATGTAATAAAATATTGTAGTGAAATTAGTACAATAATAAGCCTTATAACTAAACACAACTATAAATTAGTATTTTTTCTGATATTTGTCATCGTTCAGTGAAACAAAACAATGAGTAACATTAACAGTAACATGTGTTACTACTTTTTTTGTTTCACTGGAACGATGGCAAATTCCGGAAAATTCCTGTTTCCTTCACAATCTTCCATCGTCAAAAATAAATTTCAACAAAGAACTGTAAAATTACTTTGAAATTATAATTCCTAACGAACAAAATGTCATCCTCCTTATTATTTATTTACACAACGCTTAAGAGTCTCGTAACTTACTGATAGATCTGTCATTGATATCAAATTTTGAAACCAGTATCAAAGTCGGAATATTATTTAAATGTTTTAAATAAAATCTAGTACATATGTACATAATGATTTGAATGAATGTTATTCTATAGGTCTGGTAGGGGATAATGTTTACGTGGTTAGGGTTGGTTGTTGTTAGTGTTGAAAGTAAAAAACGGACCCTGCCTGCTTTGACTGTATTAGAGGTGAGAGAAAGCCTCCCTTTCTTCCAAGTGGCTTGTATCATGTATACCAAATTCACAAAGCAGGAAATTATAGCAAAGAATGGCAAAAATATTTTACGGGACACAAAGTAAGGTATACTTGTATATTATTAACTAATTTTTTATCAACATATAATTCCCACATTATGAATTTTTTTAATTCGTAAGTTTCGGCAAGGACTTCAGTGATCAATATCAATAACTTATATAATATAACATTACAAGAAGGGAGATTTGGATTGCTGACTTCTGCCCTGTCACTAAATTCTCGTGAGTGGGCCCTGCTCTAACTGAAATGTGAGTTGGTTCGGGGCAGATATGTCCACCCAATACGGGACTAGAGGCAAGGAATTAACTTTCGAGTCGAACATCACAGGATACGGATGCATTAGAACACTTGCCATCAAAAGTTGGAGCCGGACTAATCCAATAGCCTCCCTGAGGGACATCAATAAAATTAATGAAACAAAAAATTGCTTGAAAACTCGAAATAGTAAAATATTTTCTTATATCAAAGGCATTTTAGTCGACTGATGAGTTCCATGGTTAGGCCGCTGTGATGAACATTTTGAAATTAACAACATCCACGAAACCCCCCGCGATTCTGATAAATACAAGATTTAAATAGCGTTGTATATATTTACCTTGACGAAACATAATTTATATGAATGTAGTTTATGTACTCAACAGTGACTTTGACGCATGCCATGCAAAATATTCGTATAGTTTTCACGCAATACAAGAATATTATTATTATGAATTAAGAAAGTTAAAACAAAATTTTCAAGAAAACATTGATGCGACATCTCACAGAACTTTAAATATACTATGAAAACCTTGATTTATATCCATAGTTAAAAAATGGTTTATTTCAAAATTACTCAATTTACAAAACTCACTTAAAGTTCAAATAATATCTTCATTAAACCATTTGCGTTATGTTCAAGGTTTTATGCCATGCGACAGTTTATAATATAATTTTAAATGTACTATCCAAAAGCTTGATTTATGTCCTTCCAGTTAAAAATGGTACTTCAATAGTACTCAGTTACAAACTCACTTAAAGTCAAAGTAATAATCTTCAATAAAACCATTGCGTTATGTTCAAAGGTTTGATGTCATGCGACATTTATATTAATTTTAAATGTACTATGAAAAGCCATGATTTATGTCCCCATAGTTAAAAATGGTATCTGCTCAATTAGTACTCAGTTACAAACTCACTTAAAGTCAAATAATATTCTTCAATAAACCATTGCGTTATGTTCAAGGTTTTATGTCATGCGACATTTTTATATAATTTTAAATGTACTATAATGAAAAGCTTGATTTATGTCCTTAGTTAACACGTTCGCTGCTAAAAATTCAAGTAATGTATGTTGCTAGAGGCTAATTTTTTTTTATGAGTATTCACTTACCAATTTAGTTGTTGTGATCGGGTTGGTACAGAGAAAAGGTGCATCAAACACCAAAAGAGCCGAATTTCGCATTTTGAAAACGTGCAGTAGATCTACCGCACACGAACCTGGGGCCAGTCTCTCTTCGAAGCGCGCACGTTTTCCTTATTGTTTTTGAAAAAAAACAGACCACTAACGATTGTTTTATAATAATACTGGGAAACAAATCACTTAGTATAACTAAAAATATATGATAAAAAAACACTAAAAACTACTATATACAACCCAACCATCCTCCCAAGGTACGCTTCTTTTTAGTCATGGAATTGGTCTCAAAAACAATGTGGGGACACACAACTCCCAGGGCTGTCCATCACATTCTAACACTGTCCACATCACGTATTTCTTTCTGCCATTTGCATAGCAAACACTGCACCACTCTTTTGTTTGTACTTCTCTTTCCACAAGCCTCTTTTTCTGTAATCCGTGAGGGTACGATGGGGGACAGACGGGCCGCGCTTCAGAGGTCGCGGAGGCTTGGGAACGTCCGGGAGTAGCTTGTCAATAACCTCCAAACGGAAGTCGTACAATGGCATTTTGTTTTCTCCACTTGATGTGCGAACTTCGTTATAGAGATAGTGTGCATTCACTAACATCATCTGAAATTACGTGGAGGACAAAAATATTTTTATACCACCGCCTTGTGTTTTCCCTTTCGCAAGGATAATATGATATCATTTGGTCAACTGCGGTCCACGCCTTTCATAAATAATGGTTGTATTGAACAATTGGTTAGTTGTTTAGTCTCTCCAAAACCACCTCGATTAATTGAATTCACCATGTCATTTTCCAAATTCAGTGGATATGTAAAGAGACAACGCGTTCGTTTGTCTTTTTTTTCACATTTGGTCACAACAACACTTTCGGCGTAGTCGGGCGATTGGTTTCACCCTTTTTCAGGGTTGCCGATTTGACTTATCAGGAGATACGTATTTTCTGTCCAGCCGAAGAGTTCCAGTGCAATATGTATTCCTACGGAGCAGGCTTGAGGCAAGAGTAAAACTATTATAATAATTATCCATAAATAAAACTGTGTCCACAATTGAGTTTCCCTTGCATCAGCTTCAATACAACATTGGCTGCATGCCCCTTACCACAACCACCGTAAATTCATCTAACTAAAAACTCCGCAATACATAAAAAAAAAAAAACGAAGTTATTAGGCCATGGGGGGGTCAAACAAAACTGTACAGGTTTGACTGCCGTACTTATGGCGTTTCCCTTCTTTTTATTATATATTGCCTAAAGTAACAACCGTCCTCCTCCAATAAAACCATTCTCCTCGTCAAATGTACAAACTTTTTTTGAGGGCTAATAATCAAAATTGAGTCCATTTTATTGTTGAAGTAGTCAATTAGAAACTGGTACTTTAGAAGCTCTGTTGTTTGGGTTAGGGTACTTTCAAAAATTATGCATCGCAAATAAATAAAGCATGAATTTTCTGTCCATGGCCATGAATTTGGGGAAGCACGTTTTGAAAACAGCTTACAAGTTTTCCAATAGTCTTGTATTCGGGGGTGTAATTGTAATATTCCCATGTGCAGCATAACGTAGGCCATAAAAACATTTGAGATCCTCCACAACGGTTAAATGTCTTTCCATTTTATGGATTCGTGACGCCTGGGTGGTTGTAGTAGGTCCACAGAATAACTCCAACGCGGGATCTATTGCCCCATAGTAGCCACAATGCCTCCAATAAAAATCACATCCACCAGCAACCAAGAAAAAATTGATTGGGGTAATCTCAATAGGCAAAGGGACTAAAACTTTTCCTCTTTTGGTAAAAACGGTACATCTGTTCATACCTATAGTTTGAGGACTCCATTGTGGTGGTCTTTACGTCATAGTCTGGAGTCTGCGACTCTGACTCTTTTCAGTCTCGTATTGTTCATTCGGGGGTCGAGGTCCGGAGCATAAACCAGGGACACCAGGGTCCCCGTCTTCATAATCTAGAATCACTATTAGCCAAAAAAAAAATGGGGGGGGGGCCAAACTGACGTCTATTTCTGGATTCACAAGTTCCAGGAGGCAAATCCATGTCTATTGTATTATAAGGAATAACACCTAAAACACACACCTAACAAAAACGGAAAAAATTTGAAGACGTCTAAAAAGTAAAACCACAAAACGCTAACTGTGAACGGCGACCACAAAAAAAACGCGGGAAAAGTATATCCCCACGAGCGGCACAAAAAACAGGGACAACCATACACGACGAAGTGCTGTAGAGAGGAGACACTGACTGGGTTTCTAAAACCAATGGCACTGTTTTGCAGTCAGATCTACGTGATGCGCGCCTGGTAGCGAGGCAGCCGTGCAGTAGATCTACCGCAAAAACCGCATTGAACGTGTTTTTAAAAAATGGTACTTCAATAGTACTCAGTTACAAATCACTTAAAGTCAAATAATATCTTCAATAAACCATTGCGTTATGTTCAAGGTTTTATGTCATGCGACAGTTTATATAATTTTAAATGTACTATCAAAAAACTTGTTAAATTAGTTAAAACAATACTTAAATATTGCTCATTTAAAATCTCACCATTTCATAAACATACCTAATGGGTAAATTTCCATATAGACTACCAGCACAGTGAGCTAAGGAATGTATAATGAGCACAGCCTCGCTGAAATTATGAAACCTTTATTGGAATTGTGATCTGCATATTTATGGAATCGGTTTACTGATAAAATCAACCAAACCCCTATCAGATATTTGCTACAGGACCGCACTAATTACATTCTATGTAATTATTTTCCATCTATTTTCCACAAACGCTATTTATTTTGCTACTTCATAAAATACTAATCAATATGGGAGAAAAAGAAGAGGAAATGTCAGTCATGATTTACCCCATCTGTAATATTTGTGTCATAATGTTATTATACTCGTATACAAGTGTCAGGCTTCACTGAGGTTACATTCAAAATAAAAATATACAGCTCATTTGATTCTTGAGATCCTGCGGACAGATAGACAGACATGAATCATACAAAAAGTTAACATTAAAATTACGCGTCATAAAACTCATTATTTTAAAAATAAGGATGCACATAAAATGTAAAATCTGCATGTAAAATATTTCCCGGTTTCAACTGAATTTCATATCAGTGTTTAAATAATTTAAGTCTACACACCAGTCACTATAAAATGAAGTATGTGTGGAGATAGTTGTTAAGCTACATATGTTACATATATCATATGTTTGAATCTCGTATGAAAATATTGAGTTTGTTTGTTTGTCCTCCTCCTTAGACTAATAGTTATAGTCTCGTCTCTCTGTACTGATAGATTACGGGTTCAAATCCCGGGGAGGTAAAATCACGTACTTTGTACTTTAATAAAAAACCAGTGCACTTTGAATCCGGCATAGCTGACGCTGAGGCTTAAATGAGACAAAAAAAGAGTTTGTTTGTAAATTATTTTAACGGTGAATACAGGATCATTAAGATGGATTAGTAATATATTTAAGGTATATATTGGGAATAGACAAACACAAATACAATTCCTTTAGCAAAACGATACGATTGGGTAAACCTCAGCAAACAATGAGTAGTAATTTATTTCATTCGCATCATATATATCATGATGTGATTACATTAAAGTGAAATTTCCTACATTATATCAAACCCTAATGATCGAAATGAGTAAACATATTTAGAAACGGCTTTTCTGTTAAAAAGTCATAATGCTAATTTTTAAACCACTGTACACATTATTATGACTATATAAAATCATTGTTTATATAACCAAAAGATGTTATTGGACTGGTATTTCACCTGTACTGGTACCTTGGACTGGTATTTTGCTTCTTAATTTGTTTCTCATTTAATGTAAGAAACTACAGTATATGGGTCTATGTAGCAGGTACTGTAGGGGTATCAACATGTTTGTGTGTAAAAAAACTTTTTGTATAAACCATCTGATAATTTTGTAAAAAAAAAACGCTTCATGAACCGTGGCATGGCTTAAACTTGAAATTTATAAAATCAATAGACATTCGCTAGTAACAGTAAACACCGCTTAAGGTTGGAGAATTGAATGAAAATTTTAGTAGTTAATAGTTTTATATTAAAAATAAGTCCCTAAACTATTTGATTAAGTGTACAATACTATCCACTTGGGTAGTATCCCGGTAGATTCCCCGGTGATTGTACTCAATCCCCTACTACCATCGTCCGCAACTATTCATGAACATATTGTTGATAGCCTGCACTTATTCACCATTTTCAATTTAAACGCAAAAAAATATTAGTGGTTGGTTTCCAACCAAACTGTCAAAAAGTTAATCTATTCTTTAGAGTTATAAAAATAGAACCTAGTTTTAAGGTCATGACATATACATTAACATAAAATTATATATTACTGCGAAAAATCTATGTACCTCAATGTGAAATTTGTATGTATACTTCAATACGATGCAAAATATTGTAATTTCTATTAATTTCAGCTCGTAATCTGCTAATAGTGTGCAATGAGATAAGCCGACGCTAATTAATCGTTAATCACCTGGTATTACGTGAGCTATAGAAAACACAAGGTAGCCAGCTTTAAATAGCGAAATAAATCAATTGGTTGTTTACTTTAGATTTATTATATTTTAAGAATTATAAATATTTTGCTTTTTATTTAAATGTATTGGAACTACAATGTACCAATAAGCATGTAATAACATAAAAATACAAATTCTGACTCTCATAACAACAATTAACTTGATTTACTCGTTTATGTTCTAAGTTGTTTCAAAAACAGTTAAATAAAAGTTTAAATTGTCTATTGCAAGGTTTGTATGAATGGCTTATTTTTTAAAGGTGAACTTTAGCTAGTCAAGTACTGCTATATAACAATCTCAGCCTCAGGTTTCATGTTACTCAATTACAAGTATAAAATATGCTTATGACGAAATTTTACTTGGATACAATATTGAGATCTCTTCAGACGGTCGCTTACTCCTGATCCTAGGAGTCAAGTCTATGACAGGGTCTCATTTTGGAATATGCTATGAGCGGAAGGTGAAATGGAGATAAACTCAACGTTTGTATTGAAGATTGATTTATTAGAAAACTTAATCACTTTTATTCATTAGGATCTATTTTTAGTTGACTTTTCAGAATTGGCACTCTGCTCGTAGCACAATCTCGACTGAAGGTTGAGTGATCGGCTGGTTAGTTAATTCAATGTATGAATTCTTGATTGGTTTCCTTTAAAATACAGGGGTTATCCGATATAATTATCTTTATCAAAATATACAGCGGTTCCAGATACGTAAATGAACAGAATTACAAATTAGTTAATTAACCAGACTTTTTTACATTTTAATTAAGAAATGTAAAAATGCTACATTTAGAAGAGGGAATGGACTGTAAATGTAGAGCAAACATCAGTGTGATGTCACAGGTGAATATCAGAATCCTAGTTATCAGTTACAGGAACAGGAGAATTACTGATGACTCTGTCTGCCAAACCGAGCTTTACCGTTACATGCAGAATTGTTACTACAGGGGAGAAATCAGAGAAAGTTTTATTTTTCTGTGTTATATCAAAAATCGTTTTTATCATAAAAGCTGTGATTTTAAGGAATTAAAACTGTATTTCAGTCACTTTCAGAGAGTAGTTATTACTTTTCTCTTGTTAAACATTGTTGTAGTAAGTTTTGTGGCTATGTGAAAAGTTTATACCCAATGTGCAATTTTATAAAATTTGACACAACCCATTTAAAAGTTTTTAATTTGTAAACATTTTCACTATAATTTGGAAAAAGTTGTATATAATTCTAAGCTGAGTAATCATATTAAAAAAATAAAACCCCGTAGAAATAAATTAGTTCATTATTCTAAACTTAAAATAGTCTAAAACATATTACATAATTGTGGTAATTGTATATCCTCTAAATTAACAAATACGGAGGTTTGAAAAAGACTTTTTAAGTAGATCTTAGGATAACTTAAGTTAAATAATAACCGTCCATGTATATATGAAATAATGACAAAAACCGTACGCGATGTATGATAAAGAGGATATCTTACTTATAAGATATCCTCTTTATCTTATAACACGAGCTAATAGTGGAAACAGGTCTCATTGTTATCCAGTACAGAAAAAGAACGGACAGTGTGCACACTTATAACATAACTCAGTTTGTTTTTCCGCAACCTGCTTTATATAACAAGGTATTAGCGAAGATATTCTAAATATAACCAACGTTTACTAAGTAAATCCACTTTTTCACAATTGTATTTTAGATTGTAAAGTAATGACCTAACATAACTCCGAAATCAGTAATAACATTCAAGACTGTTACAATATCCTACTTCAGATTCATCTTAACAGTTTCAATAGACAATAAAACATTTGTTACTGATTTTTACTACTACGTGAAATTAAATTTACTCTTGATTTAAATATTATTAATACCTCTCAAAGACAAATATTACCAAATTCTAAAAATAATTTTAGAAATTATATTCTTTTTAATATAGTTACAAATAATATCACAGTCATATTTACATAATTTAACTTTGAACATATATGAGTACAAATTTTTACTAATTAAAATATTTGGTTGATAGCGTTGTATTCACGCTCTATCCGATTAAACACGCGTAATGCAGTAAATCAATTTTTACTGAAAATTTTAAAATTTAAACTAGAAATTGAATAATTTTTATCAGGTTACCTTTGAGGTTTACTTGTTTTTTAATATTAATATTTAGAGATAGAATTACGCCACGCCTCAAGTCGTGTAACTTGCTGCCATTAATTCATTCTGAGTTAGCCCAAATGTGTTACGATATCAATTGTTGAAATTAAATGTGATTTTTGTCTTTTTGTTCACTAATTTATTTATTTCTCCACAATGGTATTACATATAATATATTACAATGTAATTTACTATATATTTTTAAGCCGTGTGATGGCCTTCCATTCTTTGCACTAAACCGACGAGGCTGATGATCTATAGATTCCAAGAAAAACCATGTTGTGTACTTATAAACATGTAAATTTGCTCTTTGTTCTGGACGTTAAGGGTTAATTAAGTTAGACATATTTAATGGACAGATTAAAATGTGTTGTAACATACAGCTGCTTTATTATTTTACAATGTTGATAATATTTTTGTTACACTAACTTACTGGATTATGCTACGACATTTATCTAATTTATTGTAATCACATCCTAGTAAAGTAAAAGACACATTTAATTTGCATAGTATTCAAATTCATTGAAATAACTAATAGCGAATAATATAGAGTGTCGAGGACCTCATAATATGACCTTTTGTTAGGCAATGCATGAAAAGGTTTCTAAGTTAACACTGTACCCCTTAGAGTAAAATAGACCTACAGAACAGCCTCCACATAGAGGTAGTTTTAAACAAAGTGGCAACATCAAAGATGTCTTTTGTGAGGTGTAAATCCCTTTTGGCTGGATTCGGCTTGCACAAACAAACATCACAAGAATTTCACCCCTGCCGCATTAGATAAGGGTCTTTCCATTTCTGAGCTTTGTAACAGAACACGTCAAGCACAAATAACTACGTAGATCAGTGCAGGGAAAGAAACATTTTATTTTTACACAGAACATTATTAAAGGAAAGCATTTTAAAATAGTGTAGAACTGATTAATGCAAAATTTACGCTTATTGTTGTTTGTAAATACAACATTTGGATATGAGATCTATTTAATGTGAAAACGTATATCTACCGAATGTTATGGGATGCTAGTTACCTAGTGAAAGCTGTGAAATCGGTAAAAATGGCGATGTTAAAGAACGTGTATTAAAAAATTATATGTTTAAAAGTAGTTTTGGATTATGGAAGGTTTGTAAAGGTATCTAATTTTTTCCGTAAATTTGGAAATTCCCATTAAAAATCAAAATAACACATATGAAACCTCGTTTCTGTAACAGGAAGTTAATTGTTATGAAATCAACTGACCGGATACTAAGTTAACATCCAGTTATAATCTGTCTTTATAGTTGTGTTATACAAATAAAAGAGCTTTGAAAAGGCAGTTTCTTCCTTTTGCCGGCTAATTTCATCACCACCAAAAAGCTTTTTTTGTACCATGGTTGTTATTGGCCGAGAGTAACGAAACCTATAATTCGAGTAGTTTGAAAAATTTAATTTTGTCTGTATATATGTCTGCCTGCCTCCACAATATCAAAAGCGAATCGACCAACAGACTTGACATTTTCCACGAAGCTTCATTTCTGTATAGGCAATATGACGGTACTTCATGGGCTTCGCCAGAGCATTGGCTAACTTTTTGGCATTGGTCGTATGAATAACCATGTTGGCAACGATAAATTAACAGAATTAATACATTTGAGAACAAACTTGTTTAAATTATTTGATAATATGTGATATTAACTTACGACCTGTTAAAATATGTACTTATTCGTACTGTGAAAAGAAAAAAAATAATAGTGTGGAAAATCAATTTTAAAAGTAGAGGTCATGATTTTGTTTCATCGTACACTTGCGTTGTAATACCGAACTATTTCACCAGGGCTTTTGAAATCTAACTCAATCAACAACAATAAGAATGTATCACGCGGCAAAATACCTTGAGAACGCTTTCATATATAAGTTTGTTCGATGAAACTTAATTTTAGGCTGACGCACATTTCTTTTACTTGATGTGGGTTCAAAAATATCTTTTCTGTATGATGCACATATCGTGCTGACATGAAAGTGCATCCTTTTAACCGATATTAGAAGGATTAGTAAGATATAAAGTCTTTACTAAAATATACTTTTATGGTTACATTTATAGTTAACATGATTTGAACTCTAAGATTTGCTAAAACAATTCCTGAAAAATTAATAATGTTCAGACTTTCCTCCGATAGTAAGATACAGTTTAAGCAATAGCTTTGAACATTTTCAATATTAATACATACAAACTTTTAAAGTTAAAAACATTTGATTCTATTGTAATTTTTTAAATAAAAAGTAGTGGTTATAGAAAATCCTTCGTTTTATAGCTAAAGGTATTTGAGAGCTATCGAAATTAAAATGGTAAGATACAAATGTTCTACTGTCTGGATTCCAAATTTTAGGTTATGTTTAATTCCTCGTCATATTTTTAGAATAGTCCATTCCCACATGTTGCAGCTTATTTAGGCAGCGTACATGTATATATATATGTACGCTGTATATATATATATATATATATATATTATATATATATATATATGTATATATATATATGTATATATATATATATATGTATATATATACAACGTGTAAGACATATGTAATTATTAGTAAAATAAAATTCATAGAATCGATGTACAGATAGTTGCTGGAAAGGAAGTCTTTTATTACAATTCGCGACAAACATCCTCCGGATGTAAGTGGATACGCACATCCGCCCAGACACCGATGATGAACAAACAGGAAACGCTTGTTTAAGCAGCGGAAATGCTTATTTATAAAAAACCGTGCGACGATGTAAGGGGCAGCCATGCTGATATGAAAAATTGTTACTCACCAATTATGATGGAGAGATTTGGCAGAGGCGTGGTCATGAGCTGGCGGGAGAATAACATCAAAACTGAAGAACAAGGAGGAGAGGGGGAATTCGAGGACGGGATTTCGAAAAAGGAAGTTCGGGAGTGCTAGTGCTTGTGTTCGTGTGCGGAAAAATATCTCTAGGCGTAATAAGTGTGAAGTGGAATAAAATGTAAGTAATTTTAGGAACTTAGTATATATCAGGGTTCATTAATCATTTACAATTCCATATCTATTTAAATGTTCACAATTTCGAAAATTTAAATTCATGTAAATGTTTAGCTATTTTAAAAGAAAGTTTCTCACGTTAGTCCATGAACTCATAATTATTGCAACACTACAAAATTACTATTAAATGTTATAATAAATCGTAATGAATAATTTAATATTAAATATGTCTTCAAAGTATTAAGGTATTAAAACATGTGCTTAATATGTCGGTTTACGCAATCAATTGTTAATTAAAAATTTTTATCAATTTAATGAGATGTTGTCACAAATAAAATATGTGTTGGTTCATTTGAGGGTATTGTACTGCCAATCTAACCTTTTGTAAATCCTCTCACAGCAGCCCTTGCTCATAATATGTCACAACCTTAATTTTAAACTAAACCAAACTTAAAAACCTTACAAACGGTTTATTTCGTTTAACAAGTCTTAATATAATCATGTTCAAAATATTTATATACAAACATTATTAATTTGTCAGTAAATATATTTTTACAACCTGTTATAGTTACAGACAGTTGTAGTTCAATTTCTGTTTGAATGACAAGTCTATTTCCGATGTCTTTACCTTGTCGAAGAAGACTTTGTCGGATGTTTTGTCAGATTGACGGACTTAATCTTTGAAGGAAATGAGTTTTCAAGCGACGTCTCTTGTTAATAATAACGGATTTTTGGACGGTATCTTTTTCAGTTTTTCCATTTCAAGTATAAATAAAATATATTAAGATGTTTCTCTTCATCGTGTTGTAAACAATGCACTGAGTGACTGCATAAAATTGATTCGCTGCTTTTGACAGAATACTCAATTAAATGTTACAAAGCAGCTAGCGCGGAACCACTTCTTATACTCTAAGAGCTTTTTACTGAACTTTAATAGGTTCATGGGAGAAGGCATTGGTTTAAAAAAATATATAGTTATTGTCTACTCTTGTCTCCATAATTTATCTAATCACTTTCATGGGATCAACACTGAGTAGTTTTTATAGTCTACCACGACGTCAGACAAGGACTTGACTCTTCTCTTTGCTATTGCATCATATCGTACTACAAGATGATAAGGTGTGTCATACCAGTCTTAACTTCCTTTAAACCTAACCAAGGTTTGTTCTTTTTCTACTGCAGATACAATCTTCTCTCAAACCAAGCTCTCTCTGATTTTTATATACCCGCATTATCCTACTGATACCTATATAGGATACCTCAGTGTGTCTTTAGTTGTCATAATAGCAATACTCTACAGAAAGTTCCGAGTTTAAGATTGTAGTTCCGACCACTACTCCAGTCGAAGCAAGGTTGCAAGAATAACTTTGCTTTCAGTAAACTACTGTGTACAGTAACTTATGAATATGCCAAGTTAATTCGGATTTAAAATATCGGCGACTTCTAATTTCAGCAACTCCTTCAATATCGCTCTTGACTAACTAACAACATTAGGGAATGTGATATACCATATTTTTCAAGCGCCTCCATCAAACAAATTTAGATATTTTTTCTATTCTTCCATTGACATCAATGATGAGTTTTATCACATTTTTCTCTTATTAGTAGTACAACTAAAACGTTAAACCCGTGAGGCTATTTGGCAAATTTTCCTTCCCTGACTGACTTTTTAAAGTATTGATCAAAATGGAATTATATTCTCACTATTTATGTCAATGAAAGAAGAGGCAACAGCTAAATTGGTTTGTTGGAGAAGTTTGAACACATATGGTAAATTACATTTCGTAATGTTGTTGAATCAAGAGTAAGTAAGAGGAAACATGAAACGTTTGTTAACTGCTACAATTGTGAACCAAAGTTTTCGCGTTAATCAAAGTCTTACACAAATTTTGGCCTAAAGTAAATTCTTTTCGTATTAAAAAAGTATAAACTCGTGCAGCAAATCATGGTAATAATATAGTAATTAACACACTCAGGATAATACCTGTATAGTAGTGTGGATAGTACAATTTAACCAGCAGTACCTACCCTTAAACTTGACCTTGACGGCGGTACATTGATTAAAGACAACAACAACGCGACGGCCGTTATGCTTATCTAGCGTGCAATCAAAGCAAGAGCCTAACTAATCGACCTTAATTGGGAGCCCTTGCTGAGAGGCGGAAAATATAATTTCTCTCTTTGTAACCAATAAAGAGAAATTTCTCAAACATTTTATTTTCAGACTTTGTCCGAGTCTTAAACTTCTTAAATAGATTGGTGAAGTCTCAGGCCAAAAACCCACAGTTTACAATATTTATGTGAAGTTAGTAAGCCAGGATTACAAAAATTTAAGGTGGCTTTCTTACACCAATTTAGTTCATGCATCTAGAGATACAAATAAATTGTATTAGTTAGCAATGACTAATATAAAAAAACAGAATTCCTCTTTTTAATGTAATAAAAAGAATTGTGCACGAGAATCTCAATAACATATAGACAAATTAAACAAAATAAGAGTTTTATTGATTAGATAATAACAAATACATTTCATAATTACAAGTCTTAAACCTAAACTTAAAACTGTTTGGTTTAAGTATGTATGAAAATAATAATTTGCGCATTAATTAGCTTTATAACTCTCAGGTTGATATTAAAAACGTAGTACAAATAACATTCATTTTTGATGAGTTAAATTTAATTTGGTTAATTATAGCTCAATAATGAATGTACAGTATTTAAAAACATTCCAAAAATATTACTCATATATTACGAATATTTTTGATTACCTAACAGGAGTATTTAATGATTGCATGGTATTTTCAAACATGATATTTTCTTTAGTTAACGTTATAAAAACAAAAAAATAACTTTTCGGAAACCAAAAAGCTATTATTTATCAATTTTGTAAATATAATACTTTGACGATATAGGAACGTCTTAAAAAAACTTAATTTAAAACATTCTATATAAATTGCCTAATCGTTAACAAAGGTTATCACGCAGAAAATGGCAAGTTTCTGTCATCATGCCAGCTTTTTGTCTATCTATCAACCTGTAAGTCTGTCTCCACCTACTATCGAGAATGAATTAGCCTTTAGATTTGAAATTTGTAAATGAAGCTTCATTTCTATGTAAGCAACAGACTTCAATGATCGGTCTATATTTTACGTTGATCTTAGGGTGAACAATGATCACAAAAATATATCACATAATAAATAGATTTGTAAACAACCTGGAGACAATCAAATGATATTTTTAATGTGACCGCGTACGACCGTGTAAAATTCGCTATATGATTTAAAGTTGCATTGTAACGAATGCTTTCAACACCCAGTAAGTCCTGTTACACGATACGAGTGTGTTACTCTTGCCTGCCTTTATAACAACTCCTAAACTAATTGTCTGTGTATTCAAAGTATACAGTTATAATTCCGATATGTAAAGTTATCTTAGTGGATAAACGTGTTTGTATTATATTGAAAAAACACGAACCCTATAAAAACACGAAGCGGATGTGTTTGAGGACAAAGCAATAAACCACTTAAAGAAAGATGGCGAACGTGAACATGGAGGACGTGAAACAACTGAGAGCGATGTAAGAGGCAGCCCCGGGGCTACTCAGGCTTCGAGCTCGTGTTGATACAGGCGTTCCTCTGTGTTTTCTTGTTTCTTGGAATCGAATTTGTTTTTTGCTAATCCAACAGAGCTAAATTAATTAAAGAGTATTAAACAATATGAATTAGTAATAGATTTTAAAAATATATAAAACTTAAAGAAATTATGAAATATTAATTAAAGCACTGGTATATAAGATTCACCCAAGTCTCCAAGAAGTATGCTTCATTAATATCAGCCACAATGCTTTTCGTTTGTGGGCCAATAAAAATATATTTCGGCACTTTGTATCAAAATATAATAATTAATAAAACTTGGGAGTTGCAGTATCGGTTTATACAAACCAAATTTTCAATTTGTATTGTTTTCATTTTAAGAGTAATATTAACTAAAGGTGCTGTCCTTTAACACTAATGTCAAAGCCAGACCCTGATGGAAATGTATAATTATTTTTTGTTATAATATTTACTAAAGTTTTGATTAAAATACCAATTGATTTATGTTAAATGTGCATATTCCTTTGTTTAATATCAGAAATGTTTTATTTTAATAACAGTCCAATATTATTCTCAAATTTTTGTGAAAGGTAAATATGAACTACGAATATGAAAAAGAACACCTATTTGTTTGTAACTATTATTATTATTATGATTAAATAAATGTGCTGGTATGCAATATGAAATAATGAAATAATGAAATAATGAAATAATGAAATAATGAAATAATGATTTATTCTTCCATAAAATTTCAAAATACAAAAATATACATAAGTTTCTTAAGAATAAGCTAACCACGCTGCCAGTAATGTGGTTAGCTGCATGTAAATTAAATTCAAAGTAGTGACTATAAAAACGTGGAAACATGAGGCTTTTTTCACGGCAACGTAGTATAGTGGTTTTATATGGAGCCAGACAACCCTTGACTATAATCCATCATCATTACCGTCAACAGCTGCTCACTGTGCTCGACCTTCTCTCTCACTCTCTCAGCGCTTGACTTCCTTCAACAATACTTGCACTGTGAAGTTTACAATATAATATTTTAAACGGGTTAAGTAGTAGTAACAGTTAAAAGGTATATTCTGGTATTATTTAAATTCTATTAGATGACAAGACCATAGCTTCCTATAAACAGGCTTAAAATTTGGCACAGAGTCATATTATAAGTCTTATGAAAACGAACATTCACGTCAAAAAAATTAAAAAATATTGAAGTTTTTTGTGACTGGATATGAATTTTAAAAAGTGTAAGTTTTACAAATGTAAAAAAATAACGTTTTATATTTAAATATCTAAAACAGGTAAATTAATAAATTAATTTATGTAAATATGAGTCTTACACATTTTAAATCATAACATAGTTATGTTAGTAATAAATAGCTTAATATCATAGAATCGTCATTAACACGATCGTCTTAAGGGGTAATATAATCAGTTTTTGGTTAAAAAATATTTTTAAATGTTAAATTCAAGCTCTTTAAAATAGCTTTCCGAAATATAAGAAAGTTTGATTCAGACTTGTATTTACTCCATGACGAATTCCTGGCATGCAACAGACGAAATTCATTTGATTTTATGGGCAGACCTAAATAGAACGGCTTAGACAAAAATCTGAATGTTTTATAGTATACATAAATAATAGTTTCAGGGAGTGACATTTTTTAGTATAACAAATATCTATTAAGAACAAGTAATTCTAAGTAATTATAGTTACATGTAACCTGTAACTGATTTAATTACTGTACTGTTTTCAAATTTTGTAAAAGCGGATTTCACTGTGATAGGTTTTTTATAATTATCTACCTTCATGGAATTAACTTTAAAAATTTACGAATAAAAAATATTTCTCGAACAAAACTCAATTGCTTCTCCTTAATCGGGAGCGAAAGTTTCATGTAAGGTTGAGATACTTGCTACAACGTTACTGATGCTATGTTTTTCTGTTTATTTTTTGCCTTGTAAATTCTCATCCACAACGTTCCACCGTAACAACTCAAGGTAAAATAAATCCCCGAGTAAATCTATTCCGGCTATTCTGCGTTAAATAATGAAAAATTTAGTTGTATCAACAATGTACATAAATGATGATTTAAAATAGACTCCCAAACTTCTGGAGGTAGTCAGATTGTTATAAAAAAAATAAAAATTTTGTCTATGAATGTCCGAAACCACTTCGTTTTTATTAGTTCATCTGTAAATTGTGGTTTTTACAATATGGTATTTTTAAGCCAATGTTTAGACTATCAAGTTAAAGATTTGGATATTTATTAAACTTAGCACCTATCACTGTTATAAATACAGGGTGTACATAAAGTCCTGCACAGGTATAATATTTTCTGAACGATAACAGATAAATCAACAAGATTTGGTACATCGACACTAACACCTAAATATATACTTTTTGAAGGAACTATCAGTTTTCTGTAATATCATAGGGACGTCCCGCAAGGAGTCAGTAGGAAATCTTAAATAGGAGCATATGCCAATATGCACATTACTTTAAAGGGCTTATCTAGCCGAGTTTAATTCCGCAAACCGCACTCAAAAATATTGATCCAGTACAAAATCGGGCTGTTCAAAGATTTTATTTTAAAAATATGTTTTTAATTTTCAATTTCATAGAAAACCTTAATGCATATAAATAATTCTATGATGATTTTTTTATTTATGGTAAAAACAATCTAATTGTCCTTTTATTATCTGAATCTTATATTTTAAAAGCCATAACATTACTTTAGTCAATCCAGAGACGTTTAACGTTAAATATCTAAAGTTTCATTGGCAGCAAATTTTATAAAAGGCACGAGAAAGAAAACTAGGAAAGAAGTGTGCTCTAGAAGGTTACCGGAAAAGCTAAAAGATTTTAGAATCCATAGAACAGGTTCTTGGATATATATAAACACAAAATGTTTTATTTTACTAAACGTACATAAGACATTTCAAATACATTTTTCACATAAATACAATCATAAGTGTATGATTAATAAAGAACGTCTTCAAATTAATATTTTATATGATGTTTTACTAAGTATATACCATTACATGCCATGTTAAATATAAAATAAAACTACAAGAGAGATCGTCCAAACGAGATTAATACAGAAAACCTTTATTTTTTTTGGATAAAGAATTAAGTTATGAAAATTGTTGAAAAGTTTCATAGTAGCCGCAAGGCTTGCGTTTATACAAATCTTTAAAAACTAGTACAGCAAACTTTTGCTGTATTGAAATGTTTTAAAATTTTTATTACTTTAAAAAATAATTCTAAAACATTCAAAATAGTTTTATAAAAATTAAAATTAAACTAAGTAAATTATTTTGAACTAGTATACTATAAATATTCATATTTTCTAAACATTTTATTTACTTTTTTAATTGAACAACATCAACTGTTTTGATGTAGAATGTCATTGCATTGCAATGCATATGTGAGTGCAGTAATTTCGGATAAAGGTCAGTTTTTTATATCATAGATTTTAAAACATTGCACAGTTAAATTATCAAGTATTTCTCATTTTGAGCCAGTGATGGAGCAGACATTTTCAACAAAGCAGACTCGAAGCTTATTAAAACATGAGATAACTTTTAATGAGCGGATTTTCAATAATTGGATTTGACACTCCTGAACTCACCATTTAGTTAGCATTAAAAGGTTAATATTTCCGTCTGCTGTTAATTTACGATTTATGGTGTTGCATCATTGGACATATAACTGAAATTTCAACAGTTACTGCTTTATCTCGATATCAATTTGAACTGGGCGTAACAGTAATAGTTAAATATTTTTCATTAGAAGCTAGACGTTTCATTCTCTGTCCAAAAATTTTATGATGTTATCATTTATTTAAAATTATTTAATACATTTAATTTTTTTATCAAATGCTTCAAAAATATTTTCATTGTGAAAATGTCAGTAGCAATTGTATGTGCTATTAATGTCTCCATGCATTCTAGGTGGATGAGCGTGACATGGTTTAAATAAAACATGAAGTCGTCAGTCTATGTATGATGTAGAATATGCGATACTGGACGTGTATTACGTTATATCGAGAGGGCTGTCAGACTGTCTAGTGACTGAACAGACAAGACTATTATAGTTGACCTGACATCATCGCCCTCCACCCTCACGGCTAGCTGAATATTAAAAGCAGAGATATACATTTTATTTTGTTGCTTAGCATTAATAGTTTAAGAATTATTTAACAATTTTAGCTTAATAATAATTACAGAATAAGATATAGGACGTAATTGGAAACCTATCTATCGCGTTATGTAAAAGTTGGTTTACATGTGACAGTGAATCTTTCTGTACATATGTAAAATAAATCACGCAATATAATTATAATTTTATCCTAATTAGTCACGCGTATTTTATATTTATATTAAACAAGTGTGGCTTTCATATATAAGAATCTATGTGATAATGTATATAACCTGCATTTTGCAACTTATTATGTAACTGCAACATGCGAGTTCTGTACAAATATTTAACTTTTTGTTAGTTTTATGTAATGTACTAAAAACATGTATACAACGACCTTACTGCAATAGGTATGGAAAATTCAGGTAAATAGTTCCGACCCAACATGGATTTAGTTAACAAAAACGTTTCAATATTAAGTTAGGTACTTTCAAATTAATTGATAACAGAGAAATAATTATTATATCTTGTTACGATTACCTGTATGCACTATAAGGACATATTTAGATTTCCCTAGTTATAATGTACTATGTTTGTTTTAACTCAAATTAGACGGACTTTTGTAATAAACCCTTTTCCACTGGTTTACCAGATACAGAGAGTTCATTTTAATGTGCTCCCACTGGACTCTGGTAAATGACTACATTCATACTAGTAAATATTTCACTGGGCAAATGTATGTATTGTTCAGTTATTATAAAAATATGAAATTACAATTAAAGATTTTTATACCATCCCGTATAACTTTATGAACGCTAATTAAAACATTTAAGAACGAGTGAAGGGAGAAACTCTAATAAATTAAGTGAAGTTATCAAAGCCATAACAGTTTCCCCTAGATGATATTAATGAACTATGAATCAACACTTCATCTCTCAATACAGTGCAAGACATTAACTAGTTTTTATTGTATAGTTTGACCTTTAATACTTCAAATTTGTTTATATTTATTTACTACCTACGGTGCACTGTACATAACAGTAAAATTATAATTATTAATATGAAAATATAGGAATTCTAATAAAATACGTTTGTTGATAACGCATTCTGAGAAACCGCAACGTTTCAACCCTCTTTTGTAACACCTCTTCAATTAGTAGTAAAGAATAAATATACGGTAGTCTTGTTTCTAAAATCATTAACAATTTAGGATGGACGGAGCATTGATTAAAAGGAAACAGCAACACGTTACCCAGGTGATGTGCTTCACGTACTTTGTCAGGGTTAAATTGCGCACTTAGAAACTGTCTTTCCAAACAGCGCTGCGTGGGGCGGAGTTTCAATGCTTAAATAATGTCAGTAGAAAAGTTACTAAAACAATTCTTAAATAAGAGAGATCTCATCTTTGTACCTAATTAAAGGAAATATTTCACTGTATTCAATATAAAATAGATTGTCGTTGTTGATAATGCTTTTTAACCATTTTCTAAGTACTAATGTATGAAATTCGTTTTTTAGGTATTTACTACACTTTCCATAGTGAAAGTGACTCTTCTATTAATAGAACTTGGGTTAGATGGCGTCAATATAGGATTGAAGCTTACCTCAATACGGCTAAATACAGTGATCATCTCAAATACTTAAGCCACCAATAGTTAAAAAATTACGTTACGTTAGCTTGAGTGCATCGTTGAACCGGTACAGCTTTTTAAAATCCGATTCAATCAGTTTTTTTATTTTTATCACAGCATATATCTTGATCACATTGATTTAAATCAGAATTTCAATGTGTTTATGTACAATTTGAATTAGTTAAATATTCAATCACATTGAGAATGATTTACACACTTCCGGATTATAAATTGATTTTTACGCTTAAAGTCCTTCCTTTTCCAGCATCACTATCCTTTGCTTCCTTTGTCTGTATTAAAAAACACATCAAAAACTTTGAAAAAGGAAATGTTGTGCAAATATGAATTCCTTTTTTTAAACAATTTAAAAGTCAGATGAATTTGAAATAATTAATTATCTAAATAAACTCCGTTTTAAGCAAATAATGAAACTTATATTCTATTAACCACTATTAGCCCAGATAATAAAGAGAGAAATTAACACTGTGCGAACTCTCAACGTATCCTTGTGTCCATATCGCTACACTAGGTTGTTACGAGCAAGGTACGTTACACGTTACCACGTGGTATATATTGCATTAGCCAATTTTTTAATACTTTTTCATATGTTAGAACTTGATAAGGCAATACTCAGTCAGTCTACAAACGTATTGGTTCTACGATTCACACCTACGTTACCATGATTAGTCTAATAATCACATTAAATATATTTACTGAAGTTCAGCCAAATCCCATGGATTGATGTGCCCCATCGTCAAACTGGATGTTGCTTACATAGAATTACAATTTTATGCGTATCTTTCAAGTGTATAGGTCTGTTTGAAAATATCGTATGAGCTGATACACCGACAGCAGAAATAACAAATTTTCCAGACCCTCGAGTGATAATAAAAAGTATGTGTTTGCCTATTAAAATAAATATTCAAATTTAAACACTATTAGTTCTGAAGATCACAAGTGAATTTTAAACCTGTTAAATATTACGTTAACTTCAAATACAGTTAGGCTCTTTTCATGTGTACCTCATCAATGTATAGCTGAACTACTTCTCTAAGAGTAAATGTTGAGTGTCTGGAATGTGACGCTGTTACACACTTGACTCATGTAATATGGAGTCATGATCATCAATGTATAGCTGAACTACTTCTCTAAGAGTAAATGTTGAGTGTCTGGAATGTGACGCTGTTACACACTTGACTCATGTAATATGGAGTCATGGTCATCAATGTATAGCTGAACTACTTCTCTAAGAGTAAATGTTGAGTGTCTGGAATGTGACGCTGTTACACACTTGACTCATGTAATATGGAGTCATGATCATCAATGTATAGCTGAACTACTTCTCTAAGAGTAAATGTTGAGTTTCTGGAATGTGACGCTGTTACACACTTGACTCATGTAATATGGAGTCATGATCATCAATGTATAGCTGAACTACTTCTCTAAGAGTAAATGTTGAGTGTCTGGAATGTGACGCTGTTACACACTTGACTCATGTAATATGGAGTCATGGTCATCAATGTATAGCTGAACTACTTCTCTAAGAGTAAATGTTGAGTTTCTGGAATGTGACGCTGTTACACACTTGACTCATGTAATATGGAGTCATGATCATCAATGTATAGCTGAACTACTTCTCTAAGAGTAAATGTTGAGTTTCTGGAATGTGACGCTGTTACACACTTGACTCATGTAATATGGAGTCATGATCATCAATGTATAGCTGAACTACTTCTCTAAGAGTAAATGTTGAGTGTCTGGAATGTGACGCTGTTACACACTTGACTCATGTAGTATGGAGTCATGATCATCAATGTATAGCTGAACTACTTCTCTAAGAGTAAATGTTGAGTTTCTGGAATGTGACGCTGTTACACACTTGACTCATGTAATATGGAGTCATGATCATCAATGTATAGCTGAACTACTTCTCTAAGAGTAAATGTTGAGTGTCTGGAATGTGACGCTGTTACACACTTGACTCATGTAATATGGAGTCATGATCATCAATGTATAGCTGAACTACTTCTCTAAGAGTAAATGTTGAGTGTCTGGAATGTGACGCTGTTACACACTTGACTCATGTAATATGGAGTCATGATCATCAATGTATAGCTGAACTACTTCTCTAAGAGTAAATGTTGAGTGTCTGGAATGTGACGCTGTTACACACTTGACTCATGTAATATGGAGTCATGATCATCAATGTATAGCTGAACTACTTCTCTAAGAGTAAATGTTGAGTGTCTGGAATGTGACGCTGTTACACACTTGACTCATGTAGTATGGAGTCATGATCATCAATGTATAGCTGAACTACTTCTCTAAGAGTAAATGTTGAGTGTCTGGAATGTGACGCTGTTACACACTTGACTCATGTAGTATGGAGTCATGATCATCAATGTATAGCTGAACTACTTCTCTAAGAGTAAATGTTGAGTGTCTGGAATGTGACGCTGTTACACACTTGACTCATGTAGTATGGAGTCATGATCATCAATGTATAGCTGAACTACTTCTCTAAGAGTAAATGTTGAGTGTCTGGAATGTGACGCTGTTACACACTTGACTCATGTAGTATGGAGTCATGATCATCAATGTATAGCTGAACTACTTCTCTAGGAGTAATGTTTGATGTCTGGAATGTGACGCTGTACATACTTGACTCATGTAGTAGGGAGTCATGATCATCAAGTGACGGAGTAATGTCTGATTACACACACTTGACTATGTAGTATGGAGTCATGATCATCAATGTATAGCTGAACTACTTCTCTAAGAGTAAATGTTGAGTGTCTGGAATGTGACGCTGTTTACACACTAATCATGTAGTATGGAGTCATGATCATCAATGTATAGCTGAAACTACTTCTCTAGAGTAAATGTTGAGTGTCTGGAATGAGACGCTGTTACACACTTGACTCATGTAGTATGGAGTCATGATCATCAATGTATAGCTGAACTACTTCTCTAAGAGTAAATGTTGAGTGTCTGGAATGTGACGCTGGTACACACTTTACTCATGTAGTATGGAGTATGATCATCAATGTATAGCTGAACTACTTCTCTAGGAGTAAATGTTGAGTGTCTGGAATGTGACGCTGTTACACACTTGACTCATGTAGTATGGAGTCATGATCATCAATGTATAGCTGAACTACTTCTCTAGGAGTAAATGTTGAGTGTCTGGAATGTGACGCTGTTACACACTTGACTCATGTAGTATGGAGTCATGATCATCAATGTATAGCTGAACTACTTCTCTAGGAGTAAATGTTGAGTGTCTGGAATGTGAACGCTGTTACACACTTGACTCATGTAGTATGGAGTCATGATCATCAATGTATAGGCTGAAACTACTTCTCTAGGAGTAAATGTTGAGTGTCTGGAATGTGACGCTGTTACACACTTGACTCATGTAGTATGGAGTCATGATCATCAATGTATAGCTGAACTACTTCTCTAGGAGTAAATGTTGAGTGTCTGGAATGTGACGCTGTTACACACTTGACTCATGTAGTATGGAGTCATGATCATCAATGTATAGCTGAACTACTTCTCTAGGAGTAAATGTTGAGTGTCTGGAATGTGACGCTGTTACACACTTGACTCATGTAGTATGGAGTCATGATCATCAATGTATAGCTGAACTACTTCTCTAGGAGTAAAATGTTGAGTGTCTGGAAATGTGACGCTGTTACACACTTGACTCATGTAGTATGGAGTCATGATCATCAATGTATAGCTGAACTACTTCTCTAAGAGTAAATGTTTGAGTGTCTGGAATGTGACGCTGTTACACACTTGACTCATGTAGTATGGGAGTCATGATCATCAATGTATAGCTGAACTACTTCTCTAGGAGTAAATGTTGAGTGTCTGGAATGTGACGCTGTTACACACACTTTACTCATGTAGTATGGAGTCATGATCATCAATGTATAGCTGAACTACTTCTCTAGGAGTAAATGTTGAGTGTCTGGAATGTGACGCTGTTACACACTTGACTCAGTAGTATGGAGTCATGATCATCAATGTATAGCTGAACTACTTCTCTAAGAGTAAATGTTGAGTGTCTGGAATGTGACGCTGTTTACACACTTGACTCATGTAGTATGGAGTCATGATCATCAATGTATAGCTGAACTACTTCTCTAAGGAGTAAATGTTGAGTGGTCTGGAATGTGACGCTGTTACACACTTGACTCATGTAGTATGGAGTCATGATCATCAATGTATAGCTGCTGAACTACTTCTCTAAGAGTAAATGTTGAGTGTCTGGAAATGTGACGCTGTTACACACTTGACTCATGTAATATGGAGTCATGATCATCAATGTATAGCTGAACTACTTTCTCTAAGAGTAAATGTTGAGTGTCTGGAATGTGACGCTGTTACACACTTGACTCATGTAGTATGGAGTCATGATCATCAATGTATAGCTGAACTACTTCTCTAAGAGTAAATGTTGAGTTTCTGGAATGTGACGCTGTTACACACTTGACTCATGTAATATGGAGTCATGATCATCAATGTATAGCTGAACTACTTCTCTAAGAGTAAATGTTGAGTGTCTGGAATGTGACGCTGTTACACACTTGACTCATGTAGTATGGAGTCATGATCATCAATGTATAGCTGAACTACTTCTCTAAGAGTAAATGTTGAGTGTCTGGAATGTGACGCTGTTACACACTTGACTCATGTATGGAGTCATGATCATCAATGTATAGCTGAACTACTTCTCTAGAGTAAATGTTGAGTGTCTGGAATGTGACGCTGTTACACACTTGACTCATGTAGTATGGAGTCATGATCATCAATGTATAGCTGAACTACTTCTCTAAGAGTAAATGTTGAGTGTCTGGAATGTGACGCTGTTACACACTTGACTCATGTAGTATGGAGTCATGATCATCAATGTATAGCTGAACTACTTCTCTAAGAGTAAATGTTGAGTTTCTGGAATATGACGCTGTTACACACTTGCCTCATGTAATATGGAGTCATGATCATCAATGTATAGCTGAACTACTTCTCTAAGGAGTAAATGTTGAGTGTCTGGAATGTGACGCTGTTACACACTTGCCTCATGTAATATGGAGTCATGATCATCAATGTATAGCTGAACTACTTCTCTAAGAGTAAATGTTGAGTGTCTGGAATGTGACGCTGTTACACAATTGACTCATGTAGTATGGAGTCATGATCATCAATGTATAGCTGAACTACTTCTCTAGGAGTAAATGTTGAGTGTCTGGAATGTGACGCTGTTACACACTTGCCTCATGTAATATGGAGTCATGATCATCAATGTATAGCTGAACTACTTCTCTAAGAGTAAATGTTGAGTGTCTGGAATGTGACGCTGTTACACACTTGACTCATGTAGTATGGAGTCATGATCATCAATGTATAGCTGAACTACTTCTCTAAGAGTAAATGTTGAGTGTCTGGAATGTGACGCTGTTACACACTTGACTCATGTAGTATGGAGTCATGATCATCAATGTATAGCTGAACTACTTCTCTAAGAGTAAATGTTGAGTTTCTGGAATGTGACGCTGTTACACACTTGACTCATGCAGTATGGAGTCATGATCATCAATGTATAGCTGAACTACTTCTCTAAGAGTAAATGTTGAGTGTCTGGAATGTGACGCTGTTACACACTTGACTCATGCAGTATGGAGTCATGATCATCAATGTATAGCTGAACTACTTCTCTAAGAGTAAATGTTGAGTTTCTGGAATGTGACGCTGTTACACACTTGACTCATGCAGTATGGAGTCATGATCATCAATGTATAGCTGAACTACTTCTCTAAGAGTAAATGTTGAGTGTCTGGAATATGACGCTGTTACACACTTGCCTCATGTAATATGGAGTCATGATCATCAATGTATAGCTGAACTACTTCTCTAAGAGTAAATGTTGAGTTTCTGGAATGTGACGCTGTTACACACTTGACTCATGCAGTATGGAGTCATGATCATCAATGTATAGCTGAACTACTTCTCTAAGAGTAAATGTTGAGTGTCTGGAATGTGACGCTGTTACACACTTGACTCATGTAGTATGGAGTCATGATCATCAATGTATAGCTGAACTACTTCTCTAAGAGTAAATGTTGAGTGTCTGGAATGCGCCGCTGTTACACACTTGACTCATGTAGTATGGAGTCATGGTCATCAATGTATAGCTGAACTACTTCTCTAAGAGTAAATGTTGAGTGTCTGGAATGCGCCGCTGTTACACACTTGCCTCATGTAATATGGAGTCATGATCATCAGAAGAGATCCAACAACAGTTGGCCATGAAGTTAAAAATTAAATACATAGTTTCGACATCAGAAACACCTACATTACTATACTGTACTCTAGTTGAAGAGGTATTCTCATTGTCTCATCAGGTAAACCAATCAAGTGCACTATGAGGTTTTAATCACGAACCCTAAGCACGGTGGAGCAACCGGGTTAACTACACATAACGTAGCTACAGTGAGAAGGGCTGATTCAATATGAATGCAGAGCTTAGCTCCACTTAAATCGTTTGAGCTTTACATTGAATCAACTCTGTCCATCATAGATATATCATGATGTTGTTAACCAAGTTTATGGTAAACTCAGTTTTGAAAGAAAAATCCAAGAAAGAACGTATTAAAGATTTTGGATTCATTCTTACACGGAAAACACAGAGAAAAATAGATGTTGACACAAACTGTAGATATTTTTCAAAACTAAACATTCAAAACTCACAATCTATAAAATTCTAAATCTCACCAAATACAATTTAAAAACAAGGATCTTGAAAGATTGTATATACGGTTTTTAGAGTTGATCCACGTATTGCGTTTCCAAATGCTCTGTCAATGGTCTTGTTCCATAAAACTGTTTAAATCGATACTTAAAATATGGAAACTGTTCATTTTCCGTCACAGAATCCTACATCGATTTTGATGTAAACAATAATCATTTCTACTCACTAGTGTGATTTAAAATTATATTTTGCTACAAAGTATGCTACATAATTCCAACGGCCAAGTCGGACATCCCGTTAATCAGAGTATTCCACGATCAATCACCGCTTCATCACTCCCCGGTGACAGCCATTCACTTCCACACATTTATTACTCGCCAATAATTTTTTTTTAACACATCAATCTTTTTACAATGTATTTTTGGACAAATTCAAATATAAAAGTGTCCTAAAAGCTGCAAAGGTACAAAAATTCAGAAAGTATTAATGAGTGGTCTTTGATATGTTCGTCTTGATGGATGGTTGTGTTGTGATGGTCTTCGATAAGATACTTTATTGTAAAGAATTGTTAATGAAGAAAATGCTCTACCTAGGAGATTTAGATGATGATAAGTTGTTCCATAGGATGGGTAATTCCATTAGTGCAAGTAACTGAAAAAATAGTCTATTTCAGCAATCACAGTTTTTTATTTTACTTCGATATCATAGCTGATTAAGTTTATATTTAATTTAATGATACGATCCTAAAAGCCCATTATTATAGATTAAAACACACTATAAGGAATCTTTATAAGATCACAATATTATAAATAGGATTTCCAAAGATTTTATCCACATTTTCTTCTCCATTGGTCACAAAACAATGTTCAATGGGGTTGTAAACAATGAACATTGTATGACCACAAGTTTGAGAAGCATACTTATCTCAAAATACAACTAAAATGTGTTTTACAACAGTCTTTAACATGATTGCAAAACTGAGATAGTAACTTTGTATCTCATTATATTCATTATCAATAGTACTGAATACCTAAAATTTTCAAAAATTTGCAGTTTAAAATAATTATATTCTTATGCAAAAGCTATAATTTCTTATGCTAATATTTTCTTTCTGTGTGCTTTCGAATTAAAACATCTCTTTCCTATAATGTAAGTTTAGAGACCAGTAAGGCGTGGCCTAGAGGGATTTTTTAATTAAACTTTTATGTTAACCTAGGGCCGCTAGATTGTTCATAGGCATTTCAAAATTTATTAATTATTGAAAGATTTTTACAGACAGACACTATTAGACTTTTATATATTAGTATTGTAAACGTACCATTAATAAATTTGTTTTAGAGGTTTATACTTTAAATATTCATTTATTCGTTTATCGGTAATTTTGATATATGATTTAATAAAGAGTACTATACTTATTGCACTTTATATATTTCAGAGACTGGGAACACAACATATTTCAATCAATCTTAAACAGGATTCAGCCGCTCTTACTTAATTAACTAGGTTATATCTGTAACAGCCGCTATTTATTACGTTACAATAAGTAACTACTAAACCGTCTGTTTGGAGCGAGGAATAGTTAAGGACCGTAACGTTTTAATTGCCATAAACATTCTTCAGCTCTTACTTGCTCTTCTCTGAAGTGATTTCAGTTCTTACACATTTATAAATTTTCTATCATGTTTGTCTAAATGAATTATGGAGTAGGCAGATAAAGTACAGTAGATTCTTTAAAAATGTTAAGATTTATATTTAGAAATTATTTCTTTGTTATGATCATTCAATCATCAATTCTTAAGACAGCTTTGGTTAGATTTTGATTTCATTACCCATATATTTGAAATATGTTTAAAAACAGATTAATACATAGCCAATCAGTATAATATGTTACATTGAATGTAATACATAAGGTGTATAATCTATGATAATACATTGATAATCAATAAGATTTTAAGATGGCATTCTTAAGATTTATTATAATAAGTGAAACATCTTTGGCATTTTAAGATCTATTATAATGAGTGAAACATCTTTAACTGAATAATGAATACACTGATTGCATGTAATTGTCTAGTATTTTTAATTTAAAACACATTAATCTATCGTCCTTGGATTATAGGTACGTATTCATAAGCTTATACTCGTACTATTATATTATCCCCACAGAAATAATATAAAACTAACACCTCCTTACGGTATTTTCTGATCAGGGAGTCAAAAATATGATATCTTTGTATCCTCCGTGAACAAAATCCGTGCAAAACCCTCAGTAGTGACTGTACAAGATTAGGCGATAGATTATTCAATGATTAATTTACAACCATAAGATACATTTTGCAAAAAATATTTCTTTGTTACAGTTTTGTATTTCTGAATAGAGTTATACGCAATGTTGTATTGATAAACACAAAACTTTTAAATAAAAAAAAGGAAAGTGTTGCGGGTAGTCTGAACAGCTCAATTTGTTATTCCAATATTGTGGCTTAAGTGATATTGGCCCAACCAGCGTGGCGCGGAGCAGAGCGGCGGGGAGCGGCTCTGTTGTCATCAGCGAACTCTGTATTTTATTCTGGTGAGCAGCTAAATTTCGATTTATGAATATTGCATCCAAACCCACGACTGAGTTTACGTTTTCAGTCATGATTCCAATCACTAAGAACCATAACGCTCTTAGATCATTAATGGAGGCAGTATACGAAAACAAAGTTTCTACTTCAGAAACTTCCAAGCGTTCTTAAAGAACTTAGTATGCAGTTTGAAGACATATTTTTAAATGAACCTGCAGCATTAAATTCAGAAAAGTAAGATTCTAGGAAATAAAGGAGCGTTGTCTAGACAGCTTCATAATGTTCCAAAGATTTCGTTCGCTTTATTTAATATGATATTTATAATACAGAAATTACCAAACCACTCTTCACACTTTATCCTGCCAATGTAATTGTTAATATTTTACTACAACGGGGCTGTCTGTGACTAGGCCCCACACATCCAATTTTACAAAACCCACACTCACACAAATAAGAAAGATGTCATCTGCTTGCATTCAATAAAAATGTGACATCTTTTTCTCACCTATCTATAAAGCTATCATCAGTAAACACTATACAAGATTGAGGACTGGTAGAGTTACTTGATCAAGCAACGCCGAGCGTGGCTGCTGTTTGGACAGGTGACCGCTGAGCGATCCTGTCCTTGCAAGCGGCCCGCCTGCCCGGCCATTGGTGGTGGTTCGGAAGTCACCTTTAAGCCGTTGGTCCCCAGGTTAAGTGTTAGAGAGGGCTTCTTAGCCCTAACTTCGCCTGGTAAAATAAGACATTCTTTACTTTACTTTACTTTTTACTTTACTTGAGCCAGGAAAAGCAATTTTTCCAAACATCTGCTTGCCATTGAGGTAAACTCTACTACTGAATGCGTTTCCATTTCTTGAAAAAGTATTCGTATAAGAGTCGTGTATAAATCATTGTATATTTTGAGGAGAATATTTATAACATACATTTCTAATATTTAAAAGACTAGTTTTTCCTTACTTCAGTAAACTTTTACTTCTATTATTCACCTAAATATACCAAACTTTAAGTGAAATATAAAAAATTAGCAAGGTATTATTGTAGTAGTTACTTTTCTGTTACACTTTTCTTATTTTTATATTTGAACAAATACATTTTAGGTAGATCTTGTATACAAAATCAGCCTACTGCCCTTTGTCCTCATGAAAGCAAATACGAAAATTTCTGCATAACTTCACCAACAATATTATATAACACGGTTTGTATAATGGATAACTGGTGAAAATTCGAAAGAAAATGGAAAACAGTTGAACTACTATGGAACTATTTTTGAGACACTTATTACATGTAAATAATGAAAGCTTCTATCACCAATTACTGGTAATAGTAATGTTGAAACAAGTTCAAACTTGTTCAACAATTTATCCCGACTATGTTTGTTGGTTATCTTGGAGCGCCATTTTTTCCATTCTCGTAGTGGTTTTAAATTTAAAAATTCACAACTCTGTTATTTTTGAAAAACTGTTCACATTTACTTACCTTTTTGTTATATTTTTTTATCTTTATTTATTTTTGACATCAAGATATATCGATCTCATAAAAACTAATAATATTTCACCTTTTACGAATCCATCTACTTCTTCCAACCTTGAGGAAAAACTATTTTTTGTGTTAAAGGGACACGCTACATAACGAAACAGAAATAGAAATAGTGATATAAATCGATTTTGCTAAAAATATAGATAGTATTTAGTGACCAAAGCAATTTAGGGGATGAATTCAACACAAAAAACATACCACGCTAATTGCGCGCTGTAGCGATTACAATGGTTATCGCAAGATAACCGGATCAAGCATCGTCGAGCGTGGCTGCTGCTTGGATGGGTGACTGCTGAGTGATCCTGTCCTTGCAAGCAGCCTACCTACCTGGCCATTGGTGGTAGTTCGGAAATCACCTTTAAGGCGTTGGTTCCCAGGTTAAATGTTAGAGAGGGTATCTTAGCCCTAACTTTGCCTGTTAAAATAAGACACCTTTACATTACTTTAACTATATTTTTAAACGAATTATTGCAAAGAAGAATTCATCGTCACCTAAAAAATAATTTAATAAAAATAACTCAAATGAAACATATCCGAAGAGGTCTGGAATATATTAGTTCGCTTTTCAAAGGATAGAAACTTGTCGACACCAAGTTGGAACTTTGAAGTCAATGATTACGCTGAAATAATCTACTGGAATACCACAAAGCTGTCTTCTCCATCTGCCTCGTTACACAAATAACGAAACACGAACTAGTGTCGGATGTTGATAATACACGTCAATCCTACACTACTACACTGTGATCTAAAGGCTAAATTTTACTTAACCTTTGATACACTGTATTTAAAATACCATTATCAAAATAAGTTAACTATGATAATAATTGTGTGGTGCATACATTCTTAAGTAGCCACTTGAGATAAAAGTGGGGGAAATCATTTCTTCTAGTTCACACGGAAAGGTGAAAGTGAAATCCACGAAATATGTTCCTGCACTTAAATATTTAACGAGGGAGAAGACGTGAGGTTTCCAGTAATAACTTTATAAGATAAACATGAATGAGGAGGAGTCTCAGTATCGATGTTGACACTTCTCATACTCGCGGTCCTGGAGTGCTTTATCGGCAATAACTTATACAATATCCCTTTTATTATAATCGATACTTACAATATCGATTATTCTCTACCAGTTTTGAGAGTAATTCATCTAAGGAACAAACCATACTAAAATAATAACATTCTAAGAGCTGATAACCAATATGCATTAGTTATAGCCTTTAAATAACAGTTATATAACTTAATAGTAATAGTCGTACAACTAAACAGGGTATGAGTACCCCACACAATGAGTCACGTAGTAGGTTTCTCTAAGGATGCATGCAGAATTGCAATAACCCATCTCATTTAACTACATGTTTTGATATCACACATCATCATGGTTACCCAGAAGACTGACGTAAACTAACGCTGAATAAAAACCTATGGAGTGATATGTTGCCTCTATATTTCTAATCTATAGGTCCCTTTGTTTCTTAAAATATCGCGCAGAGAGAAATACTCAAAGGCAGACAGGAGTTAATTTTTCGAGCTCCTTACTTAATATGCTACTATATGCTTTGAAGAATACGTTCATGTTCTTTGTAACCTTAACATGTGCAAAAACAATGTACTAAAAATTTTTCGTTTTAAAAATACTTATTTTTTTTAATTACACGTCAGTTTAAATTGTAATGAACTTAAAGAAATGTAAGCAGCACTAAACAAATCAAGGAATGAAAATATACTTGGAACTTTTAGTACTTTTTCTTAAACTTTTACGGCTATACAACATAAATATTAATTTACACTGTTTATATAACGATTTTTTCGTTACCGAATGCAGTTTAAATAAGCACTGTAAAGTTGCAAGTCTTCATTCTCTCAACAGACCATAAAAGTTATAAAGTTAACAGTCAAGTTGGGTCGTATAACAATAATAAAACCACTTAGTATTCCATTAAATGGTTTTAATTGGTCATTAAACTCCAGTAGCAATTAGATAAAAATGTTTCTATCTGTGCTAGCAATACAAAACAAATAAAGCATCGTATATTTAGTAATATTTAACAATAGTTCCTCTCAGCGTTACATATTGTTTAATTCGGAAAAATACGTGTCTATAACATTATTGAAATTTTTAAATAATAATTATGAAAGTATAAGTGTTATATCCTTCAGGAATTGTAAGTAATAGTTACAGGTTTTCTTGCTATAATAAACATATTAAATTTAAATGAATGCCAATGGGGTTAATTGTAAATGAAAATAATGGATTATATTAATGCGTTTTTGTTTGTAAATAAGTTTAAGGCAATTTTAATCAGTACAGTTCCTTTTACATAATTTAAATTTTCAAAAGTACATGCAAAAACATTTACTTGTAAATGTGTTTTTTAGATATCCGCATGCATCATCTTTTTTAATTCCCATTGAATTTAAACTCTTTTACCTAAGCTTGTTTGTTTATCAACACAATTCATTGTGATTAATATTTTATATTACATCCTAGATAATAATCTATGTTCTAAAATATTATACAATAGTATATCATTAAATATATAACCTGTTTCATTGTTAACTTATTTGAGAGTCATTCAAAATATATTCATGCTTTCGGAGGAGCGAGTGTAGACAGAGTTTGATTTAAGCCCTGATTGGATGTAAGCATTTTACTTTATTCATTCAGTGAAAATAATAAAACAAAACACTGTAATAAAGAGTAGTTGTCAAAGTTTGATAAGAAGACGAGAACGTTTTAAAACTCCAGACAATAACTGATATGGGCCCAGAAAAATAACTTACAATAACTATATTTTCATTTCATATTATAATCCAAATTTCAAATTATATAATATTATACTTTTACAACATTTTTAACGTTGCTAATGTTTAAAAATGTTCAAGTCTGATAGTACGATATAGGTACAAATAACGCAAACTGGCAAAATAAAGGCCCGCAGCGAGATATGTCATCAACACCTGCAGTCTCCCATGAAATATCCATCTGAGAAGATAACAAATCTAATATCTGCAGGTTTCTCTACTTCGAAAACACTGTGGTTTCTCTATATAACTGTACTACTACTATTTAATTTTCTTCTACTTCCACGACTTTTTCATATACTCTACCTATTTGTAGTTATGTCAACTGATATCCTCGTAAGTGTGTTTCTAAAGTCAACTGAAATGATTTTCGCTGTTGCTGGAAGCACAAGAACAAATTAAACGATTTATAAATGTACACTTGAGGATTTATATGAAGCTGCACTAATCTTAATTTATATATTAAAAGGGAACAAAAATAGTTTTTAATTGTAGGATAAGCATTAGCTGCTAGAGGGACTAACACATGTTGTTTCTGCTTGTCTGTATATATATCGCTCCGCACGATATTGACTTATATAAAACCTATTGAAAACTTACTATTGATGGTTTTAAAACATTGTATGAAGCTTCATTTGTACATAGGAAAAACTGAATTCCATGTTGGTGTATTTTAGTCCAAATTAAATGATGGTGCTTAGTATTGACTTTCCACTCCATTATTTAACTCTATAAATAAAACTTCAAAGGTTAAAACTAATTAGACTCAACACGTTTATTTAATGTATGATTTATTCCAACTCCCAATCAATTTTATTATAATGCACTCGATTTTTCATGTATATGAAAGAAGGTTCCTTTAAATTTTCAATTTTATAGGTCAGTTGTTCTTGACTTATCGTTCGGATGGACAGAAAAGTAGGCAGAACTTTTAGAGGACTGCTGTGATGGATACTACACAGAAAAATTTTAATAGTAATAAGATGCAATAATCTAAACAAACAAGATTAACACGTAACCTTATAGTCACACATACTTTGGAGGTTATACATTAATATATCTAAAAAAACTTTGTATAACGATACTACTCTTCAAACATTTAAATAAAAATTGATTAAGGTGGTTATTAACTGTACTTGTGGAATACTGGATGTACTAAGTAGAATCTTCTCCCACAGAGAACATTAATGGCCTGCAATAATTTAGTACGCAATTGAAAAGATCAAATGAACTGTTCCTTTTAACCTACCTCATTGTGGCTGTCACCTGTATGAACTTATCGTACAGTTGGGACACTTAATTTATAATCTAAGAAATTTAAATCTAGTAAATTACTTTTAAATATATGACATACTTAATAACATAAGTGACCTATTTACAAGCAATATAATTTATTATAGATACAAAAAATACCTTCAAGTTGAATAATACGACCTTTTGTTTTACCAACATAGGGCATTATATTAAAAGTAGAACAAATAAACTTCCTTTTTTTTAATAAATTATCTAATTAACATAATCCATATAGTTAATTAACAGTTAGCTTTATTTAACACTGATATCACAGTAATATTTATAGATGTAAGCTATAAGTTTTTAACTATACTATTCAAGTGAAAGACTGGTCCATGTGTTGTTTTTATTATTACATACTAACTAATAAAATAACATATACCACTCGTTGTTGTAAGTCACAATGAGGCGGTTGTTATAAATTAGATTCTGTGAAAACTAAAATAAATCGTGTCTTTATAACACTGAACAGCCGAAATTAAAAAATCATCTTCTTGTGTTACATTATTAACGATAAAACAGAGACAAAGAATAAGACATATATGCAGTAACAAATCTCAAACTTCAAATAGAACTAAATAATTGTCCCAACTTTTGTTTAACATAGCAATTGGTAAATTTAGATGATACTAGCTTATTTCTAATAACCCTTCTAAGAATTCTACTTGGTTAGCGCTTATGACCTTATCTCACGATAACTGATACAGATAAGATAACCCTAATACAGTAAACAGCCCAGAGAAACAGGCATCATTCTCTGCAGGTATACAGTACATTCTCTACATATAATTATCCATTGATCCCTGTTTGCACTCAAAGCCGATATGATTAGTAAACTAATTATGTTGGAACCAAGGTAGCACTTGACATACATACTTAATCTGACTATTTCGTTTTATAACATTATCGTAGTCAGCACTAATTATCGACTTAATTAATTCTAATTGATTCTCATTTTTCATTGTTTACATGTGTAAGCTTTTGAAATATCCATTATTCATATAGCGTTTCATATAATGTGTTATCTTTTACTTCTTTATTTAAAATATATTTATTTACATAATGTATTGTTACTTAAATGGATTAATATTAAATAAGATAATGACTTAAACATTCCAAGTAAATATCAGAAGCAGCATGACGTATGGAAGTAATTAAATTTATGGAAATACTATGAAAGAAAATCAGAAGCATTACAAATACATAGTGATATAATATGTAAAGTAATATACAGTCTAATTACAATAGGAACCAATATTAATCGCTACCAACCGTGCGAGCTATTACCACAAATACGAAAAGGCTTAGCAAGCTAACATAAATACAAATCAAAACACACACTCATAAATCAATAAATATATAAATATAAATGGGATAAATACTATAAATAAATAACATCACAGCACTATATATTAACTTAATCCATATATTTAATCATCGGTAAGCTGTATTGTAACGCCGTATCGGTGAAGAACACTAAATAAAATTTTAATATTATAAATATATACACAAATAAATAAACCATACAAACTATTTTAAAAACAGTGAAGCGATTTTCAAGTTTGTTAATTACGACGGATAATTTGAACGGATAATGGGATTTTGGGCATTTGCCATCGTTAAAATACACTAAAAATGAAACTAGGTTTTGAGGAACGTAATTAATCCTTTTCGTTAGTTCCGAAAAATCGTTAAAGAATTACGTTAAGCACATATATAGAATTCAAAACTCTATTAAAAACGTGGAAATTAACTCACTTAGTAATAGATAGCAACTGGAAGGATTTTATGTTAAACTATGGACAGGAATTACGCGTGTTGACTGTCGTCAGTCTTTCGCCGTCGATGGTGGAGCACAGACGTGTCATTTTACGTGTGTGTATTTACTGCAATTTTTCTGTATAGTGGCATGGTTGGTGCTGGGCTCCAGTCATCTTAGACTGTATTAAATCTTTCTGACGTCTCTGTGTTTGAATCATACAAAAAAAAAACACACACACAAAACATCAGGGTCGTTGTCACGTCCACCTCACATAAGGGCTAAAAATCAAGACGTTTCACCTTATATTTAAACCGTTACACATTCTGCAGACCTGATTAGAGTAGTGCTCATCCCTCTTTTTAAAACATTATATTCTTGCTATGCAATCTATTACATATAATGCAAAGCCAAACTGTAAACATCAGTTAAACACTTAAACTCTCTCAGCATCACGTGAAGTTTTACGTTAAGGATATGTTACACTCGTAGAATAACTTGAACCCCTGGGGCTGAGAGTGTTATGTACTTCATTAGCTAAAGTTCATAATGTTACAAAGCAATACTCGACTACTTACAGTTCACAATGGTAAAATAAGGTAGTAATATAAACCATCTGAAAGGCAATTAATTTAAGATTTTTGTTTAGCTATTTCATTAAAACTATTTAGAAAAATACGTGTACATAAAATTACTTGTTGCCATCAATGTCAGAATTTGTATTTTTATGCCATTATATCGGTTAGTTGTGTAACTTTGACGCAAAAAGCATACACATCATAATTGTTATGATGAAATAAAATAAACAGTTGACTGACTTTGCTATTAAAGCTGGCTACTACGTGATTCCTGCAGCCTAATTAATTAATCGTTAATCACCAGTTAATTAATTAATTAATTAAGCGTGGACTTATCTCACTGCAGTTTATTGTCAGATTACGAGCTGAAATAAGTAGAAATTAAAATAGTTTGTGCCGTAGTAACTATCCTTACTAATTTCACATGGAAGAAAGGTTTTAATACAATAATATAATGGTTTATACTTTGGCATTACCTTAAATCTACTTTTTAGGTAAAATATTGTCGTTAATTTAATTTTTTTTTTTTCAAAAATGTAAGTTTTAAATAAGTAAAACCAACAATACAGCGATGAATATTTGACTACTAATAACTTAACTACTACATTGTTCTATTGAGGCTCCATACTCAATCGGATTTTACTGAAAAGTGCCTAATTAACAGTTGAGGTAGTTTCCTTTCAGCTTCACTTGATTTTGTAAATTTAAAGTTTCAGCCATTCCGTGATGCTTGAAGTGTTGTCATACACGTTTCCAGATGCAGAGTCACGGGAAAATTATCATTATACACAAACATGATAGTATTGATGACAGATTAATGTTAAACCAAACCACAGTTGTTTAGTAGATTGAAAGGAAAACATGATTGCATTATAAAATCTTAGTGTTATATAATGATTTAGATATAACAAATTAGATATATTTGTTCAGTGGTGTACCAATCAGCATTATTATTTCCAAGCAGCCTATCGTAGTGTATACAACTTTAAATGTTGTACAGAAAAATACTACATTTCTCGCTTTTCAGATATCTATTCACTAATTTTGATTATTATATTTTTAAGTATTTTGGTAAATTTTCTTTTAGAATAGGACATTCGTTTTATATTTTGCGAAATAAACAAATTACTGCTCTTTGTTTGCTGAGATTTAGCGAAGCCTGTCACACGAGATGCAGGAAATATTTAAATTAATTCTGTCTCTCCGTCTAACGCCATGACATCTGGAAAATCAACTGACCCATAGACAAAATTGTGCATGACATTTCATTTATATATGAAAAATCCCTGAGTTAGATCATGATAAATGTCACACTATGGGATTTTTCCTAAGCTTTAGGGAATATTTCTACACTGGTCTGAAGGAAAAAATATCTAAGAAATTAATTTGTAAATCAATACATACATAGCTGATAAAAACATGTGACTTATTAACACATCTAGCTTAAATATCCCAACACACACACACACACACACACACACACACACACACACACACACACACACACACACACACACACACACACACACACACACACACACACACACATATATTATATAATATATAAAGTGATTTGGTGTGTAGACCTTTGTAGTTTAAAAATGTTATTTGAGTTTTAATTTGTGAACTTTAAATGTTACATGCAACTTTATTTTGTATTTATGATTTCTATGATGCGTGATTTTCGTGTTAACCTTTTTTTGTACGATTGTCGATGTAACGTCCTTCTAACTTGCACATGATAACATAATAACACAAATATTACAATATTGTCTCATGATTGGGAGTAAAACAAAATAACGAAACAGGGTATAATCGGCGCTCTTCTGTATTTATTAATTATGTGATACGGTTTTGGTTGATTTTATCAGTAAACCGATTTCATCAATATGGAGAACACAATTCCAATAAAGGCTTCATAATTTGAGCGAGGCTACGCTCACTATACATTCTTTAGCACACTTTGCGAGCACTCTATATGGAAATTTGTTCATTATGCAAGGTTATGAAATGGTGTATTTGTACTAAGTAATAATAAAGTATTGTTTTAATTAAGGATACAACTCAAGCCTTTGATAACAGATTTCAAGCAATAATAATTGTCGCATGAAATAAAATCTTGGATATAACTAAATTGTTTTATTGAAGATATTGTTTTACTTTTTTATAATCTAATTAAAGTCGTTGACTTTATAGCATATGAATAAATGTAATAATATAGGTGTTTTATATACTGGTAGAATTATTATTATATTTATGTTCTTAACGATAACATTTTCCTCTTGAAAATTGTGCCTATCTTTGCGATTAGATATTTATGGATATACGAGATGCATGACATAAAACGAATTATTTATTTCTTTTATTAGATGCAATTGTAAATTTGTCATAAAATCGGTTAAAATAAACGTAGTTTGCATTATTGGATTTCTTTTTTTATTCCCTTTAAAATGAGGGGTCAAATGATAGGGGTTTGTATTTGAAAATGTTTAGTTGGCCCCCTTTACCCCCCGTTAGAAAAGGGGGGCAAAATTTTCAACAACTTGAAAAATTAAAAAAAATATGTTATAATAGGTACGGTCAAGGTTTTATATAGATTATATTTACTCGGGCCGTTTTTAAATTATATCCAGGTGTGCCAGGATAAAACTCACTCTGTATAACGAACTACTTTGATTAAGTATTTATGTCAAGTGCTATTTAGTTTCCAACATAATTAGTTAACTAATCATATCGGCTTTTAGTACAAACAGCGATCAATGGGTAGTTATATGTATAGAATAATATATATGACGAACTAGTCAGGTTAAGTATTTATGTCAAGTGCTATTTAGTTTCCAACATAATTAGTTAACTAATCATATCGGCTTTTAGTACAAACAGCGATCAATGGGTAATTATATGTAGACAATGTATTATATACCGACAGAGCACGACGCCTGTCCCTCTAGGCTGTTTACTGTATTAGGGTTATATTACGATAGTGTTACATTCATAAACGATACCCAAGAGGAATTCTTTTGGATATTGTAATCATTAGTAATAAGATAGTATCATGTGTAATTACGGACTGCTGTATTACTCATACGTTGGGATAACTAATTATACTAGTATCTTTTGAAAGTTGCTCTCTGTTTTATAATTAACTATTTAACAAGCAGGTGGTGTTTAATTTTGACTTCTCAATTTATTATGTTAACAAAACCATAACACATACTATTACTACTACCACTAATACTACTATCTACTGTTAGTTACATTTAAAGTCCATAAAAAAATATCACCTCTTATTTCTCAATTATTATTTACCAACTTAGTAATTACTATTTGTTAAACACATATTTTACCGAGTTTAAAAATGTTTAAGAATGTTTCGCTACTTTTAAATAGTAATAAATATACCATGCTGAATTTGTGTTTCTATCCTTAACAGAGATGGAAAATTACAATGTAATTTCAACTACAGTGTTATGATCAATTAAAACCATTTAATGAACTACTAAATGGCCTTATAGCTGTTATACGACCCAACTTGAATGTTAACTTAATAACTTTAATTGTCTGGATTGGGAATGAAGACTTGAAACTGTACAGTGCTAATTTAAACTACATTCGGCAATGGGAAACTCGTTAGCCAATTATTTGTAATTAATTAGTGTTGTTTAGCCATAAACTTTTAAGGGAAAAGAGGTAAAGTTCCAAATATGTTTCCATTCCTAGATTTGTTTAGTTTGGTTTGCAATTCGTTAAGTTCAGTATAATTTAAACTCACACATTATTTGTCAATATAGAGTGAAGTTAAAGCACAAAAACTATCAGTATATCACTTTTACACAACTTGAAGCTACAAGAACATGACAATGTGAGTAAAAGCATGTAGCTAACTATCACTTGAGGGGCTATAAAAAATATATCTGTTTGGTTCTTAATATCTGTCCACGCATTGTTTTCAGTAAACTTTAACTACGTACTTAACAGTTTTTATGTTTTTTTTTGTGTCTATAAAATCATCTATCTGTGTTACACTGTGTTGTCTGGGCGATATTTTTAGAAGTACCTGACCTATAGACTCGAACTTATATATTAGTACATAGACTTATGGGTAACAATGATGCTGTGTCATGTTAAAACATGTAGTTTATTGAGATGAGTTATTGACTTAAAACTCCGCGTGTTTTCCCAGCGAAACCTGTTACATGACCCCTACCTTGTTAAGTTTTATGACAGTGATATACCTATTAATTGCAATCCTTAAAGATCCATGGTGGGGTTTTTTCCCCTAAAAATCAAAGGTTATTACTATTCTAGACATAACGGAGTGCCTGCTTTCACTGGAGACTGGTGAAGAGATGGATTCTTCTTCTTGTAGGAGACATGGCCATAGAGAAGTGTTATAAAGCTTTCCCCATCCCAACTTACCCATCCAAATATCCTTTCACTCCGGAAGCAGCGCAAGGTCCTTATAGGACTTGGTGCAATTTTCAAAGCTTGTTGTCCTAAGAGAAAAAAATTGGTTAAAAGTTAAAATCACAGATTTAAATTGACTGTAGCCTGGTTCTGGGCTGGCTCCACCTTCTTTCAAGGGAATATGACTTTAGATTAGTGGCCTACACTTTTCCTCCTGAATTTTGACAGGAGGCGGCGCCTACTCCCATAATTACCCATCCTGAATTTCCTGTCACTCAGGAAGTGTTTAAAACTGTTAAAATTACTTTCTACATAAAGCATTACAATTTCTATTCCTACGAATAACTCTTATACATTAATGTTTTCGTAATATTAATTAACCATAAGTATAAACATCAAGAACCAATATTTTTTTTTGTTAATGAAAATCTATAATTTTTCTAGAATATTTTAACTATTATGTCTTCAATACCAACTAGTTATCATGTAACCACCTCCAGATCACAGTGTAGTAGTGTAAGATTAACAAGTGTAATAGTAACATCCGACACTAGTTCATACGTCGTTAAGTTTCGCAGCGACCTTGATAGATAGAAGGCAGCTTTGTGGTATTCCAGTAGATAATTTTAGTGTAATCATTGGCTTCAAAGTTTCCACTTGGTGTCGACAAAAGTTTCTAATGTATTCCTTTGAAAAGCGAACTAAGATAGTGTAGACCTCTTGCGATGAGTTTCCTTTTATTAAAAATAATTTCTAGGCATTTATTTTGAGAATAGCAATATCATTTCCTTATTGCAATTACTCATTTAGCATGGGTTTGTGTTGAATTAACCCCTAAATCTTCACTAAATACTACAGTACAGTATAGTTTGGTCACGAAATACTATACATTATTGTCCAAATCGGTTTACATCACTATTTATCTATCCTTTTCATTATGAAACGTGTCCTTTTAATACAACATAGTCCTTTCGGCTTAATCCAAAGAGGTAAGTAGATTTCTTTCCAGCTGAAATAATTTTTTCGTATAGGGTTTATATGTACTCAATATTTCTAAAACCATGAAAAACACAAAAATTTTAACAATCAGATAAAGAACTGTTATAAGCATTCTAAAAAATTTAAGTGTTTCTCTAGGTTCATATGTATTAGATCTGTTATTTTTTTAAATTAAAACCACCGCTATTATGGAAATACATGGAGTACCTAGGTGGCGTACGAACGTAGTCGCTATATTTAAGAGCTAAGTTTTGGACACATTTTGGACTTCAGCATCTCTATGGCAATTTATTGGTTAAGTTTTTATATGTACATAATAACAATCTCAAAAATTATATGTCTCGTATTTCAAATGTTTTGACATATGGGGACAGTTACCCATTGCCATTGCACAAGTCGCTTTTAATAATGTTTCATGAATTTATGCAGAAAGTTTCTGTAAGTTCTACCATGAGGACGATTGGAATGGGCTGATTTTTTATACAAAACCTGCCTATAAATGAGTTATTTCGAATACAAAAATAAGAAAAAAACCTCAAAAACATAAACATAATACAATTCATACTTGTCCCTATCTAAGTCATAGTTACTTTTTTTAGTAAATATTTTAAGTTAATTTGTACTAGAGTAATCGATAAGCTGGGAAATATTTTCAATGTATGTTATAAATATTATCTTCTTACATTTCAGTAAAACAGTTAAGTTTAAATAGCAATTATAAAGGTTCCATAAGTCATAGTACTCTCTTGAGTAATATATGTAATTCACTTTAACAAATATTATCACTTATAGTAACAAATGAAGTCACTATTCACTAGTAGATTTAACCTCAGTGGCAGCAGATCTGTAGGAAAATTGATTTTCATAACTCAAGTAACTCTATTACTAGTATTGAAATTATTTACTGTTCACTTATGCTCACTTTATTGTTATCACCATATTATATAATGTAGGTAGATAATTTCCGTCATATTACTTTTGTCAGTTTGGGTTTTGTAAAAGTGTTTGTGTGTACGTGTGACGAAGTTACAGAAATCCCCGTTGTAATATAATGGAAATGACAGGGCTACGTTTAAAGTCTGAAGAGTGGTTCAGTAATATATGCATTACAAATATCATAAAAAAACTAATCAAAACCACAATTTGTAACGTTATAAAGCTGTCTAGACTACTCTCCTTTATTTCTTAGAAAACCTTATGAACTGTGTTAAGACTTAACACAGAGTTTAAAAAAAAGGAATGGACAAGGAAATAGGTGATGCAGATCCATTAGAAAATATTTCACCAAACTGTGTCGCAAGTTCTTGAAGGATCCTTTGAAAGTTACTGAAGTTGACAGTTTGTTTTCTTACACTGCTTCAATGAATTATGTAAGAGCTTTATGGTCCTTAGTGAAGTTACATTGGCTGCTTTGGTTGATTTACGTTACTGCGTCATTGTGTTACGTAGGCTCTGCCAGATTCCTTAGATGGACACCATCGTCAAACACATACTTGTCCATCTATAAATTACATCTAATGAAAAATTATATGTGTGCGGATGAAATATTTCTCGGATTACGTAGCAATAAAGCACAATTACGTTTTTGTTCATTTCATTAGGTTTAATAGAAGTGTTCACATAATAAGAGATCCGAGGACCTAGGGAGGGTACTACAATGCAAAAATGTGCTGAAATCAAAATTAATTTCTACTTTTTAACATTTAATTTCCACAATATATTTATTTGTTTTACTTTATAAATAAAATATCACATGTTCAACAAATCTTATGCGATTGTATTTATTTAGTTTATAAATGTTATTATTCTATTAATTTCTCGTTGCCATCTTTGTTATACATATGACCAATGTAAAAATATTCGCTAACGCTCAGCTAATACCCATAGAGTCACATGCATCATGATGAAACTCAGTATTTCTCATACAAACGCTTGAATCGTTGGAAAAATGTCTGGAATCATAAGCTCAGTTTTGGACTCAGATACAACATTCATAAAGCAAATTTGGCTGCTCACCAGAATAAAATATAGAGTTCGCTGGTGGCAACAGAGCCGCTCCCCGCCGCTTTGCTCCGCGCCACGCCGCGCCGGTTGCGCCAATACCACTTAAGCCCCAATATTGGCATAGCAAATTGAGCTGTTCAACCTAACCGCCTCGCGTTCCTCTTTGTTTGTTTTCAATTTTGCCATTTGTTTATTGACAATATATGTGTTTATCGTTGCAACACTATGTGTATCGTTAATCAAAAAGACAAAACTGTAAAAATAATAATTTCTTGTAAAACTTCATAACACTGTAGACTGGAGTGCACTGTACAGTTACTCTAAAACAATGTGGGAAGTCTTAGTAAATGAACATTAGTCGTTTATTTAGTTCTTCTGATGCAGGATTCAGAGTTATCAAACATTTCACTACCTGATTTGAGATAACCGCAAGGAGGTGTGGGTTCTATATTCATTTCCACAGGGATATAGAAATAAAATATAAGTATATTATTGAAATACGATAAAAACACAGCTATACAGTAGAGTAGTAAAAGTTTCATAGAAAAATAAACTTGTTTTGTCTCTTAATTTTGCCACAATATTATAGTTTTTGCCAAAATGTTATGTCGGTGGAACGATAATTGTCTAACATATAACTATTTTCCATTCGAAATTAAATATGTATTAGTGGAATGGCTAAATTAGAACATACAATATTTTGTTAACAGTATAATATAACGGGTTTTATCTTGATTTGAATTAAAAGTGCCGAAATTAATATTTTACTAACGATGAGTCAGATACTAACTGACATGTCGGTGCCCGCACGAAATATCATCGCTTCTCCGCCAAGCGCGTCGAGAGGGGAACGCTTCCTCCACCCCGCGGGCGAGCGAACTTATATAAGGACGACCGACTGATGGAGTCGAGGAGGAGACCCCCAAGGCCATCCTAGGCACCAGACTCGAAGTCGAGAGTAACCGGGGATAGTCCAGGCCGACGACTACGCTCACTGACCATTCTAATCACTACGCTCGCTGATCCGATGACCGCCTACGACATTAGGTAAGGGACAGCGACCCTGTTTCTTCTAAATATGTCCTTTCTGCTAACCTTTTTTGTTTTGCTGCACTACTTAGTCTCTTGGTTAAAAATAAGGAATGATGTACATTCATTATCCAAGGAAAATAACTAACATGATAAAAATCGGTTATAGCCAGTGTAAAAAGTAAAAATTTTTGAGTTCAACGTTGTCTTATTTATACAAGGAAAATTTCACAAAAACAGGAACGTCACATTGTTTGCATTCTTATAATCAAAATTTTCCATAGAATACTTATGTAACATATATTCATTGAAATTTTATTGATCTTTAAAACATATCACGTTACCACGAACACTCCTTTTCATAATAATATGTTTCTTAACTTTGAAACCTGAAGTTTAAAACTAAAAACTAAAATGATTTTTCCATGTTACACCATATTCTAACCTAAATTTTGTTTCGTTTTACCAGATCCTTTACCATAACCCCACTATATGAATCTGAAATCCCACAAATATAGTCTTTCCTCCACGAAAGGTGGGAATCTACATATATTGTATTTTTTGTTGTATTTAGGTTGTTTACCATCCCATTGAGCTAAAAGCTGTTGGTATGATGAAATTAGATAAAAATATATTTTAAAATATAAAACAATCTGTTGCAATAAACTTTATTTTTCGTATTTTCATCCGCGGCTAATTTTAAATGATGTAACAGCCATATTGTTGGCCGACTCTTTAAAACAGTTATTGTGAGTATATTCTCACATTTTAAACGATTATGGTAACTTTTTAAGTATAATAAAATATTATACTTGGAAGCAAAACATAAACTTTTATTACATGACAATCTATAGCTCAATTTTTATCAATGTTTTTAATTTAAGACATGATATAATGTTATATTTATATTGTTATTTCATTATCACATAAAACATTTTTTCCCTTACTTTAAAGAATACAGCTCAGCACTTTAAATTAATCCTATGCTGATTCCATTTCCTAAGTTAATAAGGCACAACTGCGTCAGGAATTGTCCCTGGTGAATGAGTCCCAACAGGCTCACCGGGCTGACAGACGAGTGACTCGTTAATGCTTACAATCCCTAACGGCAATCGTAATGTCATTTGTTTTACAGGACCTACTCAGGCTTTATTGAAATGTATTGAATCCGGGAGTCTTCTTCATAAGCCCTCAAGTGGTTACTTTAACTAAATTACCTTATTTCACAAACATTATTTCTCCCAGTTAAACACTAAATAACATATTGTGTGGTAGATTTAAAAGGAATTTCAAATTTTTGAGCTCTTGAATATTATGGTTACGTTATAAATTTCCTTTAAAAGTGGAATAAAAATTTTGTATTTATTATAAGTATCTATGAAGGTATTTTGCCTGAATTCCAAAGCTATTTAGTAGAGACTCGGTAGGTCATTCTTGAAATCATGTCGCTGTCTGTCCGTATGTGCGAAAACTCTAGATTTTTTATCGTTCAGTTATAACAAAATCAGTAATACTACCTTTCGAGGTTTGAAATCTGATTTCTTTTTCAGGTAAATAACTAACCTTACACATAATTACAAACTAGGTTAAAAAACCAAATCATACCAAGTCTGGAATCATAACCACTATGTTGTGTGTCAACTTCACTAAAGCTATTTATTTATTATATATTTATTTTAATTCCAAAGCTTTAACATTTTACAATGTGAGAAAAAAATAAAAATCTTATAAGATAGCTACTTTTATTTTATGCAGCTAAAGCGCCCTAGTATCAACTGAATACATATAAACATATAATCCAACGTAAAAATAGTTATTACGTGAAAAGAGTTAATTTTCTGTCACGGAATCCCTTATACGTCGATAAACAGTATTAATTGTTCCAGATTAATGTGAGTTAAATTATATTTTACTGTCAAAAAGGCTTCATAATTCCAACGGCCACATCGGACATCCCGGTAAGCCCAGTACTCCGCGATCAATCACCGCTTCATCACTCCCCGGTGACAGCCATTCACTTCCACACAGTTATTACTTGCCAATCCTCGAACACATCAATCTTTTCACAATATATTTTTGGACAAAGTCAAAGATAAATCTGGCCCAAAAAGCCACAATAGTAAATGTTCAGATGACTATGTTTTGGAGCTCGTTGAAGCTTTTAAAACCTTACAATATGTTTTCAAGACCATAAATATAAAAAATCGAAGATAGTGATTAAATTATTTAACACATCGTTGCCATTAAACAGTTGTTACATAAAACAGTTCTTACATAAAACATTTGTTTCATAGAACAGTTGATTACATTTAAAATGATCTAGAAATTAGTATTTATTTGCTGTAAAGCAGCTTTAGAGACAAGATGTAATTTTCCGATACTTAGAGACCAGGGATTTTCGAAATATGTAATTCAGGGGCCCTAGGAGTGTCAATGTACAATTGCGTCACATATATGAACACACAGACAGACAGACACCAGTAGATTTTTATATAATATTAAAAGCCTACCATTATTATGATTTTTAAAAGTTTTATAAATTGAATTACAAATTATCTATTTTACTAGTAATTTTGAAGAATACGTACTTTAATAAAGAATACTATACTTATTGCACTTTAAATATTTCGCAGACCAAGAACACATCACAATTTCAATAAATCTTGAAACGGCCGTTCTTAAATAAATAGGTTATATCTGTAACAGCCGCTATTTATTACGTTACAATAAGCAACTACTAAACCGTCTCTTTGGAACGAGGAATAATTAAGGACCGTAACATTTTAATTGCCATAAACATTCTTCAGCTCTTACTTGCTCTTCTCTGAAGTGATTTTAATTCTTATTTATATATAAATTTATTGTTATGTTTGTTTGAACCATGGAGTTTATAGATACAGTACGGATGTTTTTAAAAATGTATAAGTTTAGATTTAGTAGCTTTTATTTTTTTTATTTTTTATGATAATTCAATCATCAATTCATAGACAGTTTTGGTTAGATATTGATTTCATTATCCATATATTGTAACACTTGAAAAACTTAAATTATTACCTAGCCAATCAATGATAAATTAATAATGATACAACATTAATTAATAAAAGACAATATTAAAACATCAGTTTCATATGGCATCTTAAGATTTTAAGATATATTATAATGAATGAAATATCTTGAATTGAATTACATTATATTGATCTTTTTAGGACTACGCCGACCTAATGTAAGTGTCCTGTAATCGTAATGTAAGACATTCCCATTTCCATGTAAATAAAGAGACATATCATGTGGCATTTCCATGTAAGACAGTTAATAAATCATCTTCTTATTATAGTTTCGTATTCTTAAACTTATTACTCAAGAGACTGAAAATTGTAATTTCTGTTGTCGGAATTTCTGTTCCTACGATATGGCAAAAACAAACTTATGTACATAATTAAAATTATGCATCAATCTGAAATTCTATGTAAGCAACATCGAGTTTGACGATGAAGGATATCACTCCATAGGATTTGGCTGAGCGTTAGTAAAGATATTTATATCGGTTTTAATGCTAACTATGATAGTTAAGGTATCACACGTATAAATCGTAGAACAAATAAATTTATAAACAGCCTGAGTATAGCCATATGAAGTTTTAACGTGTGACAAAATAAAAAACAATAGCTTAACGAAATGAGCTATAGACAACGTAGTAATGAGTGCCCGTATCATGCCAGTAACTGCACAGTGTAAACATTTTGGATACAGGCATACGTTGAACGCTCACACATAGTTGTCACTTGTCTGGACTGATAAGTTTAATTATTTGGTAATGACGGAGTTTATTCAGACTGTTAATTGTTTAAAATCCATCTGGCTGTTTTGTGTTATTAAAAAAAGAATTCATCTTAGCGCAAACTTTCCTTTCTCACAGTCTTGAATGTGCTTGTTAACCAGACAAACGAAACAAAAGACAGCGGATGCTGGTAAAGACAGGAGTTTATTTACAGTTCGATACTTTGAGAATTTCTTTGTTCGAGGCGGGATTCGTCTAAACACCTTATAAGTGTAAACATCAGCAATTTCTAGAAACAGAAGTGTGTCAATTATCACTGGTGTCAGTATTAATAGATGATGATTTCAAATTCAAGTAATAAAATTGTAGATTTATATAATTCAATTCAATGACTAATCAAGATCAAAAGTTAAGCAAACAACTTTAATCACCTAATACTTTTAACTAGGGCCTTAAGTATCATTGCTGACAAACAATTGTAGTATCAAAATAAAATGTATCTCTCCGTTTTTAATTCAGCAAGCCGTGACAGAAGGTAGAGGGCGATGATGTCAGGTCAACTGTAATAGTCTTGTCTGTTCAGTCACAAGACAGTCTGACAGCCCTCTCGATATAATGCAATACACGTCCAATATCGCATATTCTACATCATAGACTGACGACTCCATGTTTTATTTAAAGCATGTCACGTTCGGTTACAAAAAACCATTCGGTCTTCAGTATTCATTATAATTGCTATAGATATTATTAACATTTATTATTCAAGCGATTTTTATTGAGGGAATGAAACGTTCAGCTTTGCACCTATAAAACTGGTAATGTCACGATAAGTTCAAATTGTTGTCAAAATAAAGCAAAATAATTTCAGTTATATTTCCAATGATGCAAAACTGTAAATCATATATATGAAATACCAGCAAACAGAAATATCAATCTTTTAATGCTAATGAAATGCTGAGTTTAGGAGTGTCAAATCCAATTATTGAAAAAAATCCGCTCATTAAAAGTTATCTCATGTTTCAATAAGTTTCGAGTCTATTTTGTTGAAAACGTGATTCCTATTCCTGGTGATTAAAAGAACTTAATAATTTCAATGTGTTGCGAAAGTAAAGTATACAACTTGTTTAAGAACTTTCTAGAAACTATAATGCAATATTTCTCAGTAAATATAAATCGCTAAATCACTGAAGCAAGCGCCGGATTTTTTAACTGTTTTTTAAGACTCTTGAAATGTATAATTTTGAAAGTTTGCGTACTTACTGTATAATAGAGAACCCTTGTACCGTAAATTAGTTAATTAAATTTCATACAATGTAAATTTCGCAACCTAATCAGCCAGTATAATATAATATTATTTTACATCCAATGTTCCGGAACTAAATTATTGGGCGGAGTAACTACCTAATTGGCACGCGTATGAATTTTTTCTTCTAACCCTTTGTAGCAGCCCAACTACGTAACCGATCAGACCTCGCGCGCTTTGTCCGTAAGTAAAATTTATCTTTTCGTATTATTAAATTAGCCCTTTGATGCCAAACGTATAAAATGAATGTAACGTAAAGTAAAGATGTGAATAGTAAAGTAACTTACCCTTGAAGATCTTTTATTTGCTTGATTGAGATAGATAAAGGTTGTGGCGTCGTCCTTATGGCGACGAGCACGTTGTTATAAATAGTAATTTGTATCATTAAATGGCTAATACCGTCGCGAATTTGTTTTAGGCGAGTTTACGTAGCTGACGTATCTCACGTGTTGTTTGAATAGATGGCTACCACTTCGCAACTTCTACTCCTCTTCTAGAAATAACCGTTCTTAGACTACAGCTTCAATGTCTCGTGCCAAGACACCGACACCCGGGTTGTGAGTCTACCTATTGCGAAGGGAAGTGAAATATTATTGTTTTGTAAAGTAAAACGTCGTACGCATAATTCAATAGAACATTGGATATTTTAGGCCCACCTAGAAGATATACTTTTTAGTTATTATATTCTAATTGGCAGCAACGTGGCATTACATAACTTTTCCTTTACCATCTAAAAGTGGTGCTTTTAAGTTTTCGTAATTAAACTGAACTTATAAGTATACTTTGTATTTCTAGTATTTATTACTACGACCTCAGAAGTCACCACCCCTATGTGTTATCGTCATACGGTACACACAATTTTATTGCGCCACTCTGCTATTTAAGTAGGCACACATTATTGCTAAACTCTGCTATTGATGTGCCTACTCCGCCATCAACTGGGTGAAACTGAGTGAAAACGCCACAATGCCTGCCATTAAAATAGAATATTTGTCTAAAGATGAGTTGGTATTTGAACTGATATCTAGAGGTATTAAATTAAATAGTGACAGTACAGTAAATGAACTCAGAAAGTCCTTAAGACAGTGTTTGAGAAACAATATTTTACCTACTCCTAGTAGCCTATTAAAAATAGACCACAATCAGGAAGTAAAACTTCTCAGTGAAAAAGTGATATTATTAGAACATGGGTGCAGTGAATTGAACAGTGCTAGTTCACCTTTAGAAATCACCAAATTCCAAGAAAAGTGTAAACATTTAATAAACCGTTTATTTTTAGACAACCAGCTAGAACTAAGTTCTGTACATAGTGAAACTTTATCAGCTTTAAAGTGTAGGCTAGTAAATGTTGAACAACAGTTAGCTAAAAACTTGCTACCTGCAGTGAACCTAGAACAGCTTAAAGTGTTAGAAGCCAATTTAAATGAATCATTAGAACAAGATGAGGCTATGGAACAGGCAGTGAAAGAACAAATAGGCCCTATTTCTGTACAACCACCAACAATATCACAGCCTACTGCCAGTACCCCCACTTTGCCTATAATGCCTACTTATAATGCAAACAATGATTGTATTAGTCAACCTATGTCTGTTTTAAATATGTTTAATAAGTTAAACAACCCTGTAGAATGTTATTTACAAAATCTTACAGTAACAAATGGCTTAGTAGTACCTGAGCTAATAAACTTTTTGAAAAACTTTGTTAAAACTAAAATATGAAACTAGCCTATCAGAAAATGAAATTTTAGCATTGTTACCATGTTATGCAAAAGGTCCACTTTTAGCCAAAATAATACAGTGTAAGTCTGTCATGCCAAATGTAAACTATCTACACAGGGAATTAATTAGTGCTTTTATCCCTGTAGGCCTAATTGAAAGACTGAGACTAGATTTAGTTTATAGGCCACAAAGGTTTGATGAGCCACTGTATGAATACATCTATGACATCAAAGAGCTCAGTCAAGTTTTATTGTGTAACATAAGTGAACAGGACTTGGTAACTTGTATAAAAAGAGGTATTAAGCCTACAGATAGAAATAAGTTAATTTTTGAAAACAATCCCATTTGTTTTACTGATTTGGAAAATGTGTGTATAGCTAGTAACAATATAACCTTTAATGATAACTTAAGGGACAATTTAAGTAAGACATATGTTAACAACATGTATCCACCACATGTTGAACTTAGAAAAAGTAGGCCTACTGTCAAAAACCCAAAGTTATGTTTCAATTGTAATAGGCCTGGTCACTTAGCAAAAAATTGTTTTAGGAATCCAAAAAACTAGTTGACAGGGGAGTGGTATTACACACAACACCTAAGAATATCCCTCCCCGGTTTCATAAGTTTAAGAATAATAGTTTTATAAATAGTAATACAGTAAGAAAAGAAAAACACTATTTTATGACAGTCTATGGTAAGGTAATTAAAAATTGGAGTAAATTAAACTATAGAAAACCTAATTTAAGACTAAATGTTAGACAGTGTAACAATATGCCTTTAATTGAAGCTATAGTGGGTAAAAATGTAAAAACAAACTGCTTATTAGATACTGGTGCTACAAGAGATATAATTAGTAAAGAATTTTATGATAGCCTATTGTTGAATAAAAATGTTTCTAAATTAATTAAGTCAGATGATAGAATGTTTGCTGCAAATAACACTGAAATAAAATGTTTTGGTTACTGTTATGCTAAGATAAAAATTTCTAAATTTTGTTGGAAAGTAAAATTTATTGTATTGGATAATTTAAAATGGGACATTGTATTGGGAAACCCATTTATAACTAATTGCAAATTAATTTTAGATCTTGATGGAGATTCATGTTATTTTAAATTCAATTGTAATGAGAAAATAACTATTGTCAGACAACAGCCTTTTGAACATGAAGTAAACAGCATTGATGTAAAAATAGGGTGCACTAGAGCTGAGGCTGAGATACAAAACCTTATAGGGGATTTTCCAAATGTTTTTAATCCAAAATTAGGAGAGGCTCTAGATTTGGAAGTGAGATTAGTTCTAAATGACCCCACACCTGTAAATATTAGGCCTTATTTTATGAGCCCTCCTACTGTAAATAAGATGAAAACAATAATACAGGATTGGTTGGACCAAGGAATAATTGAACCCAGTACTTCAGCCTACTCTAGTCCAGCCTTTTTAACCAAAAAGGACAGACTTGTAGTCAATTATACCGAATTAAATAAAAAGTTACAGAAAATTGATTTTCCCATTGGTGATTTAAATAATTATTATCAACATCTTAGTGGAGCCAAATATTTTTCAATAATAGATTTAAGAAAAAGTTTTTTGCAATGTCCATTATCACCTGATAGTCAAGATCTTACCTCATTTAGCACTATATTTGGTAAATATAAATTTAAACGAGTACCCTTTGGTTTACATGTTGGTAGTGCTGTATTGTCCGCCTATCTGGATAAAGTCCTAGACAATATAAAATTTAAATATGTGATAAAGTTTTGTGATGATATCTTAGTGTACAGTAAAGACCTTGATTCGCATTTAGTACATGTCAGAGAGATTGTAAATAGACTAAGCAAACATGGCTTAACGGCAAACCTAGAGAAAGCAAAGTTTTGTTTTGAGGAAATCTCCTTTTTGGGGAACTTAATAAAAAATAATACAGTAACTATAGATCCCGACCGAACAAGGAGTATAAGAGAATTTATGCCGCCTAAGAACGCCAAACAAATTTCACAGTTTTAATGTATGACCAATTTCTTTTCAAAATTTATAAATAATTATGCCGAATTATATAATCCTTTAAATCGTTTAAGAAGGAAAAACGCTAAATTTGTTTGGACAAGCGAATGTCAAGATTCGTTTGTAAAGTTAAAAGAAGCTATAATGAATCCTCCTGTACTCCAGTTAGCCGATTTTTCAAAGCAATTTATAGTAATGACAGATGCTAGTGGAATAGCCGCAGGTGGTTGTTTGTTACAGGAAAACGACCAAAATGAATTAATGCCAATAGCCTATTACTCTAGGAAATTTACTGATGCCGAATTAAAATATACTGTTTAAAATAGCTTTGAGTGCACTAATTTGCATAGAAAAATGGCACGAATTTTTAGAAGTAAGAACCTTTAAATTAATAACTGATAACCAAGCTTTATCCTATGTCCTCAATCACAAAAGGAAGGTAGGAAGACTTGCCCGGTGGATCGACAGGATTTTGAATTTGCCATTTGAGGTGGAATTTAAAGGTTCCACCGATAATGCGCTGGCAGACGCCCTTTCACGTATGTTTGAGGGCGAGTCGACGGGAACAGCTGATCCGAGCCCCAGTGACTGCCGGAACGTTCCAGACCAGGATAAAAATAGATTATCGATTTCCTTCTGCCATTCAAACTCCTCCCGAAGGCAAACATGTAAACGAACAGCTAATGTAAAGCCTAAAATGCAGATAAATAATAAGTGCAATAACAAGGATAATTTGAGGTTGTTAATTAATGATTTGCCATTAGCGTTTAAAGATTTAAAAAAATATCAACTTCAAGATAAAGAAACTCAGCGAATCATTCAATCTGTAAAAAGCAATAGTAACAATTTATGTTATTTTATAAAAAACAATTTACTGATGTACAAAAGGAATGTAAAAAGTAAAAGTAAGATATTTTTGCCTGTACAGTTAATTGATTTAGTATATGAATTCTTCCACAGTTCTTTAATAGGAGGTCATTTAGGCATTGCTAGAACGCAAAGAAAAATTAATCAGTATTTTTATAGACCTGATTTAGACGAAATTATAAAGGCAAAAGTGAAAGCATGTAATGTTTGTAAAATGAGTAAAGTGTACCAAAGAAAATATGAAGGCGAATTAGTATCTGTGCCATTTAAGAACAATATGGATTGTTTATTCATAGATCTTTTAGGTCCCTTAGTGAGAACTAGAAACAGCAATGTATATTTACTTGTAGTTGTAGATGCCGCCAGTAAATTTCTATGGCTAATCCCTTTGAGGGAATGTAAGAGTGCTGAAATATGTAATAAATTAGACCGCATAATTTTTAACAACTTTTCTGTACCTAAAATAATAGTGTCAGACAATGCCGCATATTTTACATCACTGTATTTTAAGAAGTTCTTATTTAAGAATTTTATTGAACACCGTAGACTAGCGCCTTACAGGGCTAATGGAAATAAATCAGAAAGGCAAATTAGAAACATATCTACATTATTACGTAGTTTCTATCACAACTGTCATAGTAATTGGGATAATGACCTAGGCTATATACAATTAAGTTTAAACACCCCCCATAATGAAAGTACAGGTTTTGCTGCCTTTGATTTAATGTTTAATCATTCCTGTAATAATGCTTTATCTAATTTATGGAAGCTAAATAATCTAATTGGTGAGAATTTGTCCAAGGAAACTGTTGTAAACAATTTAAAGAGAGCTGTGGTGAATGTAAAAAGGAGTATAGCACATAACAGTAATAGACAAAAGTACTCAGAGCAAAATGTAAAACATCCCTTTAAGTTGCATTCCTTAGTATGGATTAGAACCCACTATTTAAGCAATAAGGTAGAAAAGTTTTATGCAAAATTAGCACCAAAATATGTAGGAATTTATAGAATTTTATATTTTTTAAGCCCTGTAACTTGTATTGTACAACACACTGAAAATGTTTTGAATGTAAAAAAGGTTCATATTGTAGATTTAAAATTAAATTAAGACCTGTTCTGTATAAATAAAAAAAAAAATTGTAGCATCCCTAGCTTAAGGAACCACTTGCTGCCAAATTTAAAAGATAAGATAAAATCCAGGAAGTTAACTGTTTGGTGAATTCTTAACGAATGTGTCAATGGAAATAAAATATAGAAAAAGAATTTGTAAATAGACTTAGTGTAAAGAAATGAGACAAAGTTGATCCTGACTGTTTGTAATGAGGGAACCAAATATAAAAAATTGTCTGTGTTTTGTAGGTATGCCGAAATGTTGAATTTTGAATTTTGTAGATATATTTGAAGTGTTAAAATTCATGTAGATGTAAGATGTATAGGATGTTGTATGTAAATATATATATATATATATATTAAGAGTGATGCAGTATTAATACGAAATGTGAGACTTAGATTCTCGTGAGGGGACGTTTCATTCCAAAATATTCGATCCATATTGGTAACTTGTCCGCAAGTCTCAGGGTATTAAACGGCACAACACTATACACAAAACACTGGTATGAATGCAAAAAAGAAGTATGAATGTGGCGCCTATATAACAAAACACTACACTACACTTGTTTACGATTTAATCGCCTTAAATGCCCTTATTCTTGCAACGACCCGAAAATTCTAAAACGCTGCAACGTGCACTGCATGAAAATAGTTTGCCTAAATTGATTTTCTATTTTTGTTCCCTAAGCGAGCAGTCATAGAACTGCATTGGCATGCGATCTAGCGGATTTCATAGGAAACTTTTGAAACCCCGCGCTATCGTATTGTTATGGTTGAATTTGAATTTATGTAATGAATAAAAGGTTGAATTAAGTTTGTTATTTAGAATATGTTTAAAGTAAAGCGACTAACTAGGTTGCGAAATCAAAACAGGGGGGATATTCTGTACCGTAAATTAGTTAATTAAATTTCATACAATGTAAATTTCGCAACCTAATCAGCCAGTATAATATAATATTATTTTACATCCAATGTTCCGGAACTAAATTATTGGGCGGAGTAACTACCTAATTGGCACGCGTATGAATTTTTTCTTCTAACCCTTTGTAGCAGCCCAACTACGTAACCGATCAGACCTCGCGCGCTTTGTCCGTAAGTAAAATTTATCTTTTCGTATTATTAAATTAGCCCTTTGATGCCAAACGTATAAAATGAATGTAACGTAAAGTAAAGATGTGAATAGTAAAGTAACTTACCCTTGAAGATCTTTTATTTGCTTGATTGAGATAGATAAAGGTTGTGGCGTCGTCCTTATGGCGACGAGCACGTTGTTATAAATAGTAATTTGTATCATTAAATGGCTAATACCGTCGCGAATTTGTTTTAGGCGAGTTTACGTAGCTGACGTATCTCACGTGTTGTTTGAATAGATGGCTACCACTTCGCAACTTCTACTCCTCTTCTAGAAATAACCGTTCTTAGACTACAGCTTCAATGTCTCGTGCCAAGACACCGACACCCGGGTTGTGAGTCTACCTATTGCGAAGGGAAGTGAAATATTATTGTTTTGTAAAGTAAAACGTCGTACGCATAATTCAATAGAACATTGGATATTTTAGGCCCACCTAGAAGATATACTTTTTAGTTATTATATTCTAATTGGCAGCAACGTAGCATTACATAACTTTTCCTTTACCATCTAAAAGTGGTGCTTTTAAGTTTTCGTAATTAAACTGAACTTATAAGTAAACTTTGTATTTCTAGTATTTATTACTACGACCTCAGAAGTCACCACCCCCATGTGTTATCGTCATACGGTACACCCTAACATAAATTGATCAATACTTTCCAAAAAAAAAAAAATCAAATTAGTGGGTTTAAAACAGAACATAAGGGTCTATTTGAATCAATCCTTTATCAGAATAATTATTTTCTATGTAATACCAAATCTAACATTACGCAGTGTATTAAAGGCTAAACGAGATCTCTCACTTTATATTGTGCACTGCAGTAGGAAGCAAGTTGCAGTTCGTTAGAGTCACACCACTAATATCATCTCAATAATGCACCTTATTCTAAAAACGAATACAAAATCAAATGTTCCTTTTAAAATCAACAATACTATGAAATATGTTTATTACATTTCTGGCATTGCTGTAATAGCAGCATAAAAAATATCATTATTGCCATCAGCTGGGTTTTGTGGCAAATTTGCAGCAGCTAATGATGAGTACAGTTCAGGTTTCGTTAATTAATTATATATTTTAGTCACTGTATTGTAACATAAAGCAAACTGATGCTAGTTACTTCTAAACTAAAATATAAACAAATCAAATTAATGTTCTAAAAAGATTACTTGGTATAGTTCATATGCTGATGCAAACTGACATAAATTCTTTTTGAATATGTACATAAAAAGAATCTGCATCAAAAATGGGTTTACTTTTTTAGCAATTTTTTGAGCTTTATATGATATTGATATAGAATAGCTTTTTCCCCGTTGGGAAAAAGAACTTTATATTAAACCACAGTGTATTAATGTAACTATTTTCTGTTTTTTAGCTTTGAATATGGTTGTTGCGCATAGTTTGCATTTTAGTTTTGAAATATAACATTTTTCCTACCCATAAAAATGTTATTTGATATGTATTTTATTAATAAATATAATAAATTATAAATAGAAAAACATTTTATTAAATTATCAATTTACTTCCAAATTACAAAAATATAATCTGATATTCAATATAATACTATTTTAAAAGATTACATTACTCAACATCGTAATAAATTAAACTGTATTCGTAGCAGATTTAAAATATAAAAACGCATTTAAAGGATCCGACCGTAGGTGTTCCATGGTTAAACTTATCAAAACCTATCCTTTTAGTTTAACGAGTTCAGCTGCACTGAAAAACCTTACGACTATTCAGATACTACATCTGCCAGTGGCAAATATCTATTTATTTTAAATTAGCTGAAGATATAAATTACGTATGCAATAGTATATTACTGTACTGTCTTCCCGTTCTATCCTACAATCCAAACTATCAAGTATCTAGGTCTTCATGAAACAAACAGACAAGAAAACGGGTGTAAAGGATCTTACTCCAACCATTTTAGCTGTTATAGACAAACAGTTTAGCTCTTGTAACTGCTATGGGCAAACAGTATAGCTGATATTAAGACACAATTCCATTAATGTAACAGTTAAAATGTTCAATACGTTAAGAAACCAACCAACCTCACTGAGTTTACTGATGAAATTTTTAAACTGCTTTGAAATAGAATCCATTATTTTAACAATATCTGTAGTCAAAAAATATTGGTGGATAACTGAGAGCTGTTATTTCTTCCCAAACAAGGTTGGAGTACGAAGCACCACATCTCGCGTAAAAGAATTTGCTACAGATGATTGAAAAGTTCAACTTCATTACTCATATCGTTAGACTATATGTACGAGTGTATTATTCTACTCAGTGTGTTATTAAATTTAGTTATTCTTTTATTATCCCGTTGTCATAAATGTTTCACATGAGAAAAATCTAATTTTTTTACTTAAACAAAGCCAACGAGAGCACTTAATATTTCAAGCATATAAAACTAAGGCTCATGCAAAATTTCGAATCCATAGGTCACTTTGTTATCGAGATATCGTGTAGATGGACAGACTTGTACAATTCACAACTAGACAAAAGGAATAAAATTATATTCTAGGATGGCTAAATAGTGATGACTAGAATTAGGCATCTTATTCTAGGATCACTAAATATAAAATTAAACAGTCAAAATTAAAGATATCCTGATCGTATTATATTGGTCGTTATGAAATAGAAAAAATAAAATAAAAACCATTTCCGATAGCAATAAATAACATCCAATAATTCCTTATCCCGACATTTGTGTGATATACTAATTAATAACAAATTATACTATATCTTTGTTATACTAATAACGATCACCTCAGTAAGAATGAAACTTGGGTGTAGTTTATGAATCAGGCATTATCGTAAGACAACCTTAATACAGTAAACAGCTTTGAGAGACTGGCGTCTTTCTCTGCCGGTATACAGTACATTGTCTACATATAATTATACATTGATCCCTGTTTGTACTCAAAGCCGATATGATTAGTGAACTAATTATGTTGGAAGCGAGGTGGCACTTGACATACATACTTAATCTGACTACTTATTTATATAAAACTATCATAGTCAACATCGGTTAATTACTCTATTTGAGATGTTTATTCTATTTTTGTCGTCTTGGTCCTCGAAAAAACTAATTTCAAATTGTTATTTTGAATTTGTATGTTTACTAAGCCTTACAATTACTTATAACGTTTCATTTTGAATATGTTTTTTATATTTATTTACTCACGTACATGTCTTTACACTTTAAGACATACATAATACATATTGCTACATAAATGGTATAATAGTAATATTAGCAGTAATAGCAATAGTTATATAAAACTATCATAGTTAACATTAGTTATCAATTCAATGTATACTTATTGATTTTTTTTATTATCTTGAACCTTTGAAAACTAAGTTGAAATTATTAAATCTGTACCTTTTCTAAAATTACAGAAATACCTATAAAGTTTCGTACTAAATATTGTCTTTCATTTATTTATTTACAAAAACATTCTTTAAGACATACGTAAAACACGTACATATTTAGATGGCATAATAACCTTAGATAACAAACAACAAGAAAATAACAATAAACATTCCCAGTATATACCACAAGCAGCAAGGGATGTAGCGAAAAATTATGGAAAACCTAAAATAGTCAGAAATATACAAGATACACGTACATACATAACTATATTAGATAAATTGAAATTGCAAACAATATTAATTTCAAATGACAGTACAAATAAAACCCTGAACCAATAAAGGGAAAACACACAAACACACACACACACACATTATATATTATATACATATAAAACACTGAGTAAATAACAAATATAAATACCATAAATACTGCAAACGAGTAACAACGAATAAAACTTTTGGTTTCGTAAATATTCTCTAAATGTCTATGAACAAGAATATATATATATATATATATATATATATATATATATATATATATATATATATAATAAATCTAAAAACACACAATATGTTTTATATCACGCATTTTGTATACTAATAAATGTCAAATGGCAAAGCAATATTTTCAAGGGAAATATTTAAATATTACAAATGAGCGTACCATAATAATGTCTACAATCTGTTATTGTATTACAAACACCTTGTTTTACATGCTTAGTTAAAAATAATTCTTCAACTCATTAATGAATTCACTATTTCATAAACGTACACAATTAACAAATTTCTATATAGACTACCAGCACAGTGTGCTAAGGAATGTATAATGAGCACAACCTCGCTGAAATTATGAAACCTTTATTGGAATTGTGATCTGCATATTGACGAAATCGGTTTACTGATAAAATGAACCAAACCCCTAGCAAATATTTAATAAATACAGCACAACACTTATTATATACTGTTTCGTTATTTTACATCAATTTGCCGTACACCACATTCGTGTAGTTGCCTTTATAAAACACCAACCAAAGTGGGGGTATACTCTGAAATATTAAAATATATTTTATTTTTGTCATGATTTTATAAAATAGTTTGAGTAGTATTTTTTTCTCGCAACGTACAACATGAACAGCTTATGATGAAATAAATATTTAGATAAATAAGTTAAAATCTAATGATCAAAATATGTACACAAACAAAATTTCCCAAACTATAGAAAAGTAGAAGTATTCTGTAAAAATTTAAAGCTGTTCACCCCACAGTATATACAGTACGATACAGACAGAAAATTTTTATAAGACTATTCATTTTTTGGTTTATAACACACTAGTCAAAATGGAAGGAATAGAAGGATAAATTTCATGTTTTACTCCTCATCTGTAATGTGACAATATCGTAATTTTTGTGTCATAATGTTATCATATACAAGGTAGAAGTACAAAAACCACGTTTTGAACAGGCATCACTGAGTAGTCATGCAAAATTTCAAATCATACCTTACTTCATTCTCGAGATACCCGCGGATATATAGAAAGACAAACAATCGTAGAAAAAGGGTTGACACGGAAATTATGCATCAGAGAACTCATTCTTATATAAATGAAACTGCTTGTAAAATTTATGGTGTCCATATAAAATCTATCTCTGCTTCAATTGGGTGACATATCATTGTTTAAATGAAAGCCACTGTAAAGTTATGTATGTGTTGGAATAGTTAGACTACACGTTGTAATTTGAATCTCAGGGTTGTTTTGAGTTTGTTTACAAATGTATTAAGTCATATGTTTTCTTGTCGCCATCGTTGTTACCTTTAACCCTTACCACATGTATTACGGGAATACTCGCGCAGTGAAAATGACGCTTCACGCGTATTACGGTTAATCTCGCAATCGAAGTTTTTATTTTTTGTCGTGAACTATAGTTCGTAAAACTGCAGATAGAATGTGGTAGAATGTTGATTGAACCTCAGACAACGACTGCGCTCCATTCATTGTTCTTGGCCACCCGTTACCGATCCGAAACTGGTTGTCATAGCAACTGAACGCCGTTCTGACCTGCAGACTGGCGCGTCTTACGGGATTTCCCGCGTGGTGAGGGCGACAGACAGTGTTGTTCACGAGACCTGCGCGTAGGCTTGATACTGTGTCGAGTTGCGTGTTTTACGCTATTTCTGAAAATGTTTTACAGTTATATTATTTCAACAATTTGTGACTGCAATTTAAAACACTTCATGCTTCGAAGTGTTTCATTCACAAACATGTTTTCGAAATTAGCAAATTCCCTCTTTTTTACACATTATAATCTGTAAAAGAAAACAAAATTCTTTCAAGAATTCCGGTTTTTTTGTTTTTTTCTGCCTATAGTATCTTTTGAAATATTAAATCAAATAGAACTTTTAACTAATTAAAATTTTTTTTCGCAAATAGCACGCTAGGGGGAAATATAGGAATTTGTATTCAGGGCTCTAAGGATTTTGATCTAAAAATATTCGCTAACGCCAAGCCAAATATCTTGGAGTGGCATGTTATATCATTCAATTTCAGTGTGTGTTAAATATAAGTGAAGCTTCTTGCACAATTTCAAGTCTAGTGATCAGTTCCTTTTCAAGATATAGTGCGGGTAGACAAACACATTAATCGCTATTGCAGCTTCACGAGTTATATGCTTCACTAAAGCTCAGCGAACAAATAATAGTATATTTTTACTTCTGCAATATTCAATACGAATGCTACAAAATCAAATAAAATAATTTAAATTGTTATAATCAAACTAGTGAACAGATTTCCTCATAATCTAATGGAAAACCTCTGTAATAACATATCAAATTCTTATAACTATCTAAAAACATTGTTTATATAACAAAACGATTTTGTATTGGTATTTTGTTTCTTGTCTGTTTCCGATTCAATGCAGCAAACTAATGCTGATTGGCTTCGCATTATGTGGTAAACATAAATTGATTTTGGTACCACGAATGAAAAATTGAGTAGTTGATAATTTTATATTACATTTATGTAGCTAAATTTTCTGAAACTGTGTTCAATATGTTATCTGTACTACTATCCCCATAGGGTCAGTTTCCCGGTAGATTTTCCGGTGGTGGTATATACGCCAATACTATGGCAATTCGTCAACTATTCATCGGTATATTGTTGATATTTCTTATTTAAAACTTTTGAAAACAATATTAAATTAAAGGTTGGTTGCCACCTAAAAAGTAGTTTTAAGGTTTTGACAAATGAACAAAACATTATGGCTTTATATGAACACTCTCTGTACTTCTGTATGACATATTGCGTGTATACATTAACATGGAGCAATCTATTTGAACATCTATTAATTTCAGCTCGTCATCTCCCATGAAGTTGCAGTGAGATAAGCCCACGCTAATTAATTGTTAATCACCGGGTATTACATTAGCTACAAAAACACGTATAGCCAGCTTTAATTAACAAAGTCAATCAATTGCTTGTTTACTTTGATCTATAATTGTAATAACTATAATGCGTATGCGTTTAATGTCAAACTATTGGGAACGTAATTGTAACGTATCAATAACAATTAATTATAAAATACACATTATGATATTGATGACAAGAAGCTTTATGTAGTCTTATATGAATTAAATTGTTTCTAACAGTTTTACAAAAATTAAAATTTATTTACTGCTTGGTTTATATTAGTAGCTTATTTTGACGTTGTGAACTGTAACTGGTCAAGTATTGCTATGTAACATTGTGTTCGTTAGGTAGTAAACTATTGCTATATAGCACTCTCAGCCCCAGGTGTTCATGTTACTCTACAACAAGTGTATCATATCCTTACAGTGAAACTTCACGTGAGGCTGACAAAGTTTAACTGTGTCAAACTGATGTTTACAGTTTGGCTCTGCGTTCTTTGTGATGGGTTATACAGGAAGAATATAATGTTAAGTAAACTATTGCTGTATAGCACTCTCAGCCCCCAGGTGTTCATGTTACTCTACAACAAGTGTATCATATCCTTACAGTGAAACTTCACGTGAGGCTGACAAAGTTTAACTGTGTCAAACTGATGTTTACAGTTTGGCTCTGCGTTCTTTGTGATGGGTTTTACAGCAAAAATGTAATGTTAAGTAAGGTACTGAACATTACACTAATCAGGTCTAAAGAATATGTAACCTTTAATGCCCGAAGTTAAGTGTCTTTACGACAAATTTACGGCCCCAATGTGAGCAATTAGCAAACTCTAATGTTTCTTCTGAAATATAATTGATTCGAACTAGAAATGCTCATAAAGCGTAAAGCTTGAAATAAGAATTACTTGCCATCACCTTTAATCCCTGATCTTGTTAACTATGAATACTAAAACATGGGTAAATGGATAATTTATACACGACTTCATACTGATTAAAAGCTCTTTACTTCGACTTTGAAACTCCTCCAAATTGGTCTTAAATATGTCTAAAGTTGTTATTGAAATCGTGTAATCTATTCAATCAAATATACGGAATATTACATAGAAATTGCGGGCAAAGCCACGGTTATGTGCCATTTTATATAACAAATTATAAACTTATATCACCATTCACCAACATCGAAGTAATTATTACGAGGAGCTTTTAGATGGTTTTTAATAATAGAACCTACATTGGGTACAGAAAAACTGATGAGTCATTTATATCTGGAAAACTTAATAGGCATCATTTATTACAAATTTCTGTGTATTCGGCTAAAAAATTAAACTAATTTATTTGTATTGTTGTAATAAAATTTGGCGTATTTTAGGTTCCACATAACTGTAGTAATACTGTACTTTAAATGAAGCCTGGAACCACTGCCAGATATATTGGGGTTGCTTACTCGTTTTTATTAGGCAATTTATTTTATTGTTTGCAATCCTGGCAACCAATTCTATCCTTAATATTTTTACTTACATATTACCCTTTAACTATTGAAAACCAAGATGCACCATATTTTTCCAGGCAACAGTATGACAAGGCTCTGAGTAAATAAGCAATATTTGCACATATTATGATTGCCTACTAACTATAAAAGCAATTTAATATTCATCCTTAGATAAAAAAGGACGTCTCAAAAAAGCTATAAAAAACATGCAACAAAATGTGTTTTGAAAAAGGTATAGTATTGGAAATTCTGAAAAGTTCCCAACAGTATTAACTTATCAAGGAGGGCTATTTCCTTATATACTCGTCCTTTTTAATCAGTAATGAAATAGCAGTTCTCAATGTCTGCGGTCAAACAGCTCTACGAAACAAAGTAGGAGTACGCCACACCACATGACCCAAAATAGTCTTTGCTGAATTTGCGTGCAAAGTTATGAGTCTATAGTGCATTTCATTAAGCTACATCTGTTACTACTGAAGTGTTAAAATTCCATTGCACTCAGTTTCTTTTTGGATTTTTTCTTCTGGGATTTTCTCGTTGTCATCTTGGTTACCAATAACACCAATGTAAAGATTGTCACTGACGCTCAGCAAACTCCTATGGAGGGACATAGACCATTACCATGCACCAATTTCAGTGTTGCTTATAAAACTTCATGCATATTCAAAGACTTGTTATCTTGTTCTCGATATATCGTGAAAATAGACAGACGGACAGTATGAAATTTTCAAACGTAAAGAGGTATGCTTCGCTAATGCTTAGTCAATCAAATTTTGAAGTAACAAGATTAACATGGGCAAAGAGATAGGTTTAAATCGTCATTTACAGTAGTGTGTTAAATTAATTGCATGCATTAGCATAGTGGTTCATAAAATGTTTTCCAAGAAAATTTTTATTACGTTACTATTTAAAATAGTATATTTGTGTAAGCAATTCAATGTGTGATTATTAGCTGTACTTGTAGAACACTGGACATACCGAGTAAGGATTTCTCCCACAGAGAACATTATCGGGCTGTACTAATGGACTGCGCTGTTGAAAAGGCAAAGTAAAACTGTTCCTTTCAGTTGATCTTATTATGGGTTTCCCTGGTATGAATTGATTGTGCAGTTGTCACTTTAATTCTAACACAAACATCCAATGAATTTTGTAGAAAAATATGACGTATTTACATTTTATATAAGAATGCGTCAACAACTGTCTATATTAAGAAATAGTATAACTTATTATTGATCAAATTAATACCTTTAAGTATGAACATACCACCAACTCATCTTCATCAACGTCGGCCATTTTATTACAAACCTCGGCCACGCAAACTTTGTTTTTAACACATTTATTTCAGTCATATAGATCATAACAAGTAGACTTTGGTAACACTGGTATACAAGAAATATTCGTAACAATGCGTTGAGGTTTAAACGTTTTTAATATTGTTCGACTCAGTGATTTTAATTTCATTTTTATTTACAATTAATAAATGAAATATACATAGTATCTGGCTCCATTAGCTACAAAAAGGCAGTTGTAATAACACTATATTGTATGAGGGTTACTCGCATATTTAATAGATTTAACAGTCAAAATTATACATCTTCTGTGTGAGTTATACTGTTAGTTTTAAAACAGAAATAATAATAATAAATAAACTTAAAATAACAATACTCCAACTTTCAAACGAACCAATTAACCCCAACCTATGTTTAATTAGGAAATTAGTAAATAATACTACATCACTACTAATAATAATCGTCTTACTAATAACTCCACTTCATTATCGTTTATGAATGAAACGTTATCGTAATATAACCCTAATACAGTAAACAGCCTAGAGGGACAGGCGTCGTGCTCTGTCGGTATATAATACATTGTCTACATATAATTACCAATTGATCGCTGTTTGTACTCAAAGCCGATATGATTAGTAAACTAATTATGTTGGAAACTAAGTAGCACCTGACATACATACTTAATCTGACTAGTTATATACGTAGTCAACATTGGTTATTAACTCAATATATGCAGTTTGTATCAATTTTTCTTAAACTAGCCTCGATACTTCGGAAAAGTTAATTAAAATTATTTTTTTTTAAATTTGTAAGTTTTTTAAAGCTTCCGAAGTACATATAAAGTGCCAAATTGAATGTTTTCTTAAATTTTTTTACTTACGAATATGCCTTTCTACTTTAAGACATGCATAATACACATTTTTACATGGATAGTATAATAGCAATATTAGCATTAATAGCAATCAACAAAATAACAATTCTTTAAAATTCCCAGTATTCATCACAAGCAGCAAAAGGTGTAGTGGCAAATATATATATGCAAATAAAAGCACGCACATACAAATAAAAATAAATATAAAGATAAAGACGATAAATACTTTAAATGACTAACAAAAAACAAACATGTAAATATCGATATTATTCTCTGAATGATTACAAATCTAAAGAATATTTCTGTACATAAATATAAAATTACAAAGCAAGGACTTACAACAAATAACGACACACTTTTGATGTGGAAAATTTAAATTATTATATATTATATTATATATATTAAATGTTTCCACCACAACATTAAACCGTTATTATTATTTTACACCACTAGAATATCACCGTTATTATTATAATTTGTTTATATGTTTACTGCTAATTTTAGTAGTTAAGGTCGATAACTCAGATATGTTACAAGAAAATTAAACGATATCCTTAAGAAAACCATTTTTATTAAATACAAGATTTTATTTCATGCGACATTTCATAGAAATTTAAATGTGTTATCGAAAGCTTCATTTATATCCTTAGTTAAAAATAATATTTATTATTTCTTAATTAAAAATTCACCATTTCAGAACCTAACATAATGAACACATTTCCATATAGACTACCAGCACAGTGAGCTAAGGAATGTATAATGAGCACAACCTCGCTCATATTATGAAACCTTTATTGGAATTGTGATCTGCATATTGATGAAAATCGGTTTACTGATAAAATCAACAAAAATCCTATCAGATGTTTAATAAATACATCACAGCCATCTGTAAAGTGGCAATATCGTAATGTTTGTGTCATATTTTTACACCATGGGGGCAAATAGGCTTCACCCCTCGTACAGAATGATGGTGTGGGTTACATTATGGGGAATTGATTCAATCACCATCATGAACATCAGGAATGCCTTACAATATATGTAATCTGGACTTTATGAACTCTTTGCGTGCAGCTGGTTCGTCAATTTCTGGAATATTGCTCACAGTTTGTCATTTTCCAAGTGAGGCACATCAACCAGCTTGAGAAGGTAGAGCACAGCAGCACTCTATTATAGTTGTAGGCATAGGTATAGGACGAGTATGAACGGGTTCCTGTTGAGCTACTGAGTCTACACTTAGGTCTTCCTTTCCTCTGCTCTAGACGACAAGTTGCTGACGTAAATTTCGTGAGGAGAATAATCACGTAATCAGCAACCTGTCCTGAGCTGACGTATCATCTCCGTTGTGCCACCTTAACTAGATCACGCCATCTCTTTGTGGCCGGAGGTTTCCACGGCACTAATTATGCTTACTCAATTGGAACTAATTATGCCTTCTTAATTGATATTACTCGTTTAGGAATAATTATGCCAACTCATGTTGCAATTCCGCGTTTGGCATGAATTATGCCTACTCAAGTACAATTCCTCATTTGGCACTAATTATATCTACTTAAGTGTATATTACTCGTTTGACACTAAATACACCTAATCAAGTAAAATTACTCATTTGACCCTAATTATGTCTACTTAAGTGTATATTACTCGTTTCACACTAATCATACCTACTCAAGTACAACTCCTCGCTTGGCAACTAATTATATCTACTTAAGTGTATAATAGTCGTTTGACACTAATCACACCTATTCAAGTACAATTCCTCGTTTGGCAACTCATTATAACTACTTGTGTATAATAATCGTTTGACACTAATCATACCTATTCAAGTACTGGATGAAGTCGACATGTTTGTATCATCTGACTCTGAGTTGAAGAAGAAAGTCTTAGAGCTGTTTAGTTAATCGTGCTTCCAAGTTGATGTGTTGCTATGGCTGATATTGTTGTTATTATATTATAATGAATACAGCCTTGTTATTGGTTTGTATTTTATTTTTTGAATTTTGAATATATAGGTGAACTAAAGCTACACTAAATTTTAACATAGAAAAATTTATTTTATTAGGAATCAATAATTCGTTTGATTATTTAAGTTCTATTTTTGATTCGTTTTTCATACTCTGTATCCAAAACGGCCTTTTCTCGACTGAAGGTCGGTCCGTTAATTTGATGTATGAACCCTTGATTAGCTTTCTTTTAAAGGATAAATTTTCCTGGAATAATGATGCTATCAATAGATAATAGGTCTTACGATACACGATGTAACAAATTACACATACGTTTATCAGCCAAACGGTGTTTTACATTTTACTTGGAGTGAAAAAATGCAATACATGTCTGTACATGTTCACAATGCTGGGGTACATAGAAAAGGGAATGGACTGTAAAATTTAGATCAAACATCAGTGTGATGTCACTGCAAACATCAGTGTGATGTCACTGCAAACATCAGTGTGATGTCACTGCAAACATCAGTGTGATGTCACTGCAAACATCAGTGTGATGTCACTGCAAACATCAGTGTGATGTCACTGCAAACATCAGTGTGATGTCACTGCAAACATCAGTGTGATGTCACTGCAAACATCAGTGTGATGTCACAGCTGAATACCAGATCCGTAGTTACAGGAATAGCAGAATTACTGATGTGCCTGTCTCCTAGACAGTATTGGACTATTTGAATACATATATTTCACAACAATGTTGACACTACAACACATTTTATTTTGCGTGTTTAAATAAAAAAATATTTTTCACGGGTTGTATGATTTTTATGAAAAATAACTCGACCATTAGTTTGAATTTACAGTATATTATAACTGTTTCTCTAAAATAAATTTTTTGTGGAATTATTTTGTGGCTACATTAATAGTTTTTACTCGAAGTTAAATTTTATAAATTTTCTACCAGAAATACTGTACATAACGGTTAAACTTTGAATTTCTGAAATTTTACAAGGACATTTTTCTAATTATAGGACTTTATATTCAATATACATTTACAGACATTGCAGTATCATATTAACTGTCCAAGCATGTTTGGTTTAATGAAAAAAAAAACAAATAAAGAACACCGAGTAGGATAACCTAGGAGATAACTTACAGCGTAAAACACGAGCTAACAGTGGAAACAGGTCTCATTGTTATCTAGTACAGAAAAAGTAAGGACAGAGTGCACACTTAATAACATGACTCAGTTTGTTTTTTCCACAACCTGCTCTTAAATAACAAGGTATTAGCGAAGATATTCTAAATATAGAAAATGTAAATTTATGCAGTTAATTAAATTTTTCAAACTGGTATTTTAGTGTGTAAAAGGAATTACCTAATATAACATTGAAAACCTTCAATAATTTTTAAAACTAAACTTTAATTCAAATCCATCTTAACAGTTTCAAAGGACAAAATTATAACATTTATAATAAATATATAAATGTTATATATTAAATATATAATATATTATGTTAAATATATAAACATAATTAAAATGTATAGGTTGTGAAGTTTAAGTTAGTCGTTCTTTAAATATTAGCATTAACTCTCAAGCTTTTGACTTAAATAGATCCTAATGAAGGCAAGCAGTATTTTACCTGTTAAAGGTATAAAATTCCTACAGTACTATAACTTAAGATATGTATTAAAATGTCTGAAGTAAAATTTAAGCAATTATAAAGTTTATTAAAGATGATTAAACATAATATCACAGTTGTGTATATATCATTTAACCTATGCGCATTCAAGACAATATTATTATTAAAAGGAAGAAGTACGCCACTCTATTCTATGAAAAAAACAGGATCGAAGAAAAAATATTGCTAATGCAAATTTTAAAATTTTAATTGAAAATTCAATAATTTTTATCAGGTGATCTTTTAAGAGATACTTATTAGATAATGATAATATTACGAGGTATAAAGTAAGCCACGCCGCAAGTCGCGTAACGGGCTTCGGTTAATTCATTTTGAGAGTTAGGCCGCATGTGATATACTATGTCAAATATTAAAATGATTACATATCGTAGTTTTAAAAGAATATACTAGATAAAAATACTGCTTCAACACTGAGGAAACACACAGGGAACGAGTGTGATAATTAAAAGTGCATTGGTAATAGAGTCAGTTCAGTTACTAATGAATAACAAAACTTAGTGCAGCAGGCTTTTGTACTTTGAGTCTGTCAACGTCACACATAGAACATCTCATACCCATTGTGGTTGTACGAGTGAAATATATTTTCGTTTCTGCTCACGTCTTGAGAATTTTAGTATCTAATATTTAAACTGTACATATTTTGGTATACAGCAAATTTTCGGTTACATTACAAAACTACTTAGTAGAGGTTATTTGGTTTTAGATTATGTGCCATGTAAACAATCTTGCCTTAAATATAATTATTATAAAAATTTGAAATATAAGTATCATCCTTTTTCTTGCAATATATTTCAATAATAATTGTAATAATAACGCTCAAAAGCAATGTAATTTTAATTATGTAAATGTAAATGAATCTCATATAAATATTTTATAATTTATTTAAATTGTAAATTAAATTTTATCTCAAATAATTAAAGAAATATCAATGATAATAATAATCAAGGAATATCAACCTGCTTACATTCAAAGAGTCACATACTTAAAATGAAAAAAAATGTAATATATATTTTAAATTGAAATATCCTAAAATTGATTTAAACTTCATAATTCTATATAGGTACTAAATAATAAGTTAAGTTGTGTAACGAATATAATATTGTTACGTTTTCTAAGATATAATCTTTCAGTTCACACATTATTCGGTCATTAATATTGTGGGAAGCACGTGATATCAAATTGAGGTTCAGAGAACGAAAGACGTCTGTACGGTCTACAGTAACAATAGAAACAGGAATAGTAATCAATTTCCAATTTAGATTGGCCAGCCATTGTTAACCGCTGTTTTGTATTCATCAGCCCTCCTGCCTCTTCAATAGTACCAATCAGAACAACCAAAGGTCCTTCTTTTTGATTGAACTTATGGGTACACAAACCTGTCGTTTTTCCACCTCTTACTTTTTTACCAGCACAATCGAATCCTATTCTTTCTCGATCCTAAATGTCGTTCGCCCTCATCACTATCAACTCCTATTTTTCCGATCCAAACTGTAATCCATCCACAGACTACTGATCCCCATTTCTTATTCTATTTATAATTATCCCACAGCATTACCGGTCCCAATTCTCTTTCAATCCTAACTATGGTTCACACTCAAAGGACTACCGACTCCCATTCGTTTTTACCGATCCCCATTCTCTTTCAATCCTAACTATAGTTCACACTCAAAGGACTACCGACTCCCATTCGTTTTTACCGATCCCCATTCTCTTTCAATCCTAACTATGGTTCACACTCAAAGGACTTCCGACTCCCATTCGTTTTTACCGATCCCCATTCTCTTTCAATCCTAACTATGGTTCACACTCAAAGGACTACCGACTCCCATTCGTTTTTACCGATCCCCATTCTCTTTCAATCCTAACTATGGTTTCACACTCAAAGGACTACCGACTCCCATTCGTTTTTACCGATCCCCATTCTCTTTCAATCCTAACTATGGTTCACACTCAAAGGACTACCGACTCCCATTCGTTTTTACCGATGCCCATTCTCTTGTAATCCTAACTATGGTTCACTCAAAGGACTACTGACACCTATTTGCTTTCCGTATCATTCTTCAGTGATAACTGTTGAATCACCTTCCGCAACCTTACCGACTCTGGTTTTTATCAACGTCATATATTTATATTTTTTACGAGTATTCTCTCCTTGAATTCCAAATTTACGCTTTTAGTAGAGATAATCTAGAGATGATTTCTGAATCATAATATCGTGTTCCAACGATCAATTCTGAGCCTAAACCTCCCTGATAGTATCCAGTTAGACTCTTTACCTTGCAGTGCGTTACACTCCAGCTTTATAGCCGACTCTGGTCAACTTTAATTTACCCTAAATATAACCTGGCATACTGAGCAAATCCGATGAAAGCTATTGAGGTAGACTTATGGTAGACCAAAAGTTTCATTACCACTTTTTTATAATTATAATGCTCAAGATCATATTCCTTTTCTAGGGGGAAATAGGAAATTCCGGTTAAAACTACGATGTAGGTTCAACTTGTAAAACCTGCTAAATGTGAACCCTTATTGGTAAAAAGTATTAATTACTATGATTTTGTCACTCACCAATATCAGAGTAATTAATACTTTTTACCAATAAGGGTTCAAATTTAGCTGGTTTTACAAGTTGGACCTACATTGGTTACATAAAAAGTGATAAGCCCTTACATCTGGAAACTCAATAGATATCGTCAACCTCAAATTTCGACATGTTGAAGTAAAAGTTTGGTGGTAATTGTGCATAATTTATTGATAAGACTATTACTTGAGTGAATGGGTTTCCCTTGGTTTTAAAGTTTTTGAAAGCCTAAGTATGAGAAGAGATCTCCTCGCATTTGGTAAAAGAGGCTAGAATAGGCCTAATATTTCAAGGTAACATGACGGAGTTGGGCCAAAAATCTTTTCATACTGCAGGAAGCGGGCTCACCCATCCCCTTGCGGAACCGGATATCCTGTCGCTACGGAAGCAGATTAGGTCTTTATTAGGACCCATTCCAATGAGAGACACTTCCAGCTTCTGCTCTAAGTAAATAAGAAAGATAAATACAGGTTAATGTTCATTGTCCAGGAGCATAATGCAATTTGCGTTGTATTAACAGCACACAACATGTTTTTTTTTTTTTTTTTTTTTTTTTTTTTTTTAAATCCAAACAGGAAATTTTAATAAGAAAGTAATAGATTGTCAAGAAATCAAGTTTTGGTGAAGGTCAAAATAGGAGGGTATCAAAATGGAAAGAAAGAAGACATGCTGATCTTTTTTATCATGGCAAATTGATATTTTCCTGGAACACTTAAAACCGACATTAATAATAGTTATATCATTGCCAGTCAACCAGATAGGAGAGCAAAATTCATCACTTTCATATGTATGTAAGGTATTTAGTTAGGGAACACTAATTAATTATGTCTTAATCTAATGTTGAATTTTAAATATTTAAGCGAGGAAAAATGTTTACTTTAGAACAAAATTAACATTTGATTTTTTTACTTTAACTTTTTCGATGACCTTCCAATTTTTACTCTGAAACCAGCGTGGCTGATGATTTACCTATCGATTATCATAAAAACCATGATGTGTGCTCATAAAATGAAAATTTGCTCTCAGTTTCTGTGCTATAAATGCTAGTTAAGTTTAATTCAGTTAAAGATTAAAATGTGTTACAGCCTATGTGTGTTGCCTAATTATTTAACCATGTTAAAAGTGTTACTTTAAAAAAACTTATGGATTTTACTATGACAGTGCTTGAATTTAACGTTACCATATCCTAGCAAAGGAAAGTAAAAACTCACATGAGAAACTATTCTAATTTATTGAAATAAGAACTAGGAGGTAATCTAAAGTGTCGTGGGGTTTAAAATTTGATCTTTTGTAAGGCATTGCATAAAAAGGTTTCTTAGTTTACGCTTTACCCTGTAGAGTAAAATAGACCTACTGAATATCTTTGAGAACAGGCTGCACATAGAGGTAGTTTAAACAAAGTGGCAACATCAAAGATGTTAGCAAGTCTTTCGTGAGGTGTAAATCCCTTTTAGCTGGATTCAGCTTGCACAAACAAACATCACAAGAATTTCACCCCTGACGCATTAGATAAGGGTCTTTCCATTTCTGGGCTTTGTAAAAGAACACGCCAAGCAAAAATAACTTACGTAGACTATTACAGAGGAATTAACATTTCTTTTCGCAAAGAATATTACTTAATAAGGGGATTTAAATTATATAGAACTGATTGCTTGCTAAATGTACATTTACTTTTGTTTCCAATTACGACTTTTCTATATAGAGTAACTAATTAGAAAAAGTATACCCACCTCATGTTATAGAATGCGGATTATAGATTGAAATCTATAAAAATCACTTAAAATGGCGATGTATAAAAATACGTATAAAGATTTTTAATTTAAGTTTTGATTATTGAAGGTTTGTGAAGGTATTTTATTTTTGCAGATATTTGCCAATTTTCATTGAAAACTCATAATGGTACATTTTGAAAATGTTTAGTATAAAAATTAACTAACCGACATCTCAGTTTACTGTAACTTATAATCTGTGTCCTTTGTTATTGTTTTATGCAAATAAAATAGCATAACATTTTAAAAACCTTACTTTCTTGCTTTTTCGAGCTAGTTTTATCACTGCAAAAAATGTAGTTTTTTGTGTTCATTTTGTGGTTATTTGCCGATAGTAGCGAAATATGACTATAAAAGCTGGAAAATTTTATTATTTTTAATATCTGTCAGTTTGTCTACATGATATTGAAAACGAATCTACCTACAGATATGAAGTTTTCATGAAGCTTCTTCATTCCTGTATATATAATAACTCAATTTAAAAAAAAAACGTTTTATAAACAATGGTATTTAAGAGCGAAGGAAACGTTAAATGGTAAGATTTAAACTTTCCCCTGCCTGGATTCTAAGCAGTTTTCGGTTATATTTAATTCTTTGTATTAAATTTTTAGTTGTAGTCCACTTCCATACATTGTAGCTTTAATCTACATGTATATGTAGGTAATAATTGCCTTCTCATCTGATGAAGGGGATAGTATTGCAATCCTTGAAATGTAGTATTATACATTTTGTAACATATAAGGATCAGATATCTTTAACATCTTATTATACTCTCAATCTCTCCATTATCAATAACAAACTTCAAACAAAGAACTGGTAGGATTTCATATTTTAAAGCCGTTTATTTCTTTTCACTAGTCTGAATATAAAATAAATGTCGTATATGTATATACAATAGCTAATAATTTGGTCAGTGTATATATTTTACCATGTATTATATAGTTAAAGACAGTAAACGCTGGTATATATGTTTGAATGACAAGTCTAATTATGATGTATTTACCTTATCGAAGAAGACTTTGCAGTAAGTTTTGTCAGGTTGATGGACGTAACTTTTGAAGAAAATGAGTTTTCAAGCGACGTCTCTTGTTAATAATAACGGATTGATAGATGGTATCTTTGTCAGTCTTCTCCATTATCTAACAATATTCAGCGTCCAGAATGAAGTTTCTTTTTTCATATTTTAAACAATGCTTTAAATGATTACAATAGATTCATAAAGAACTAAATCAAAAGTTACAATGTGGCTGGTGATGATACACAAAGATTTTGTAACTGAATTTAGTTGGTTCATAAGAAAAGGCCACGGTATACAACGATCTATAGTTTTCTCTACTCTTGCCTCCAAAGTTATCTAATCACTTGAGATAAAACTCGTGTACTGTAATGTCGTGAAAGAGTAAAACTTTGACTCCATTAGTGCAATACATCATACTTAAAGATGATAAGGTGTCTACTACCAAGCTTGACTAATGTAAAACTTAATCTAACCAAGGTTTGTTGTTGTTCTTCTGAAGGAACCGTCTTCCCTCAAACCAAGCTCCCTCAGGTATTTATTAAACCTCATTATACTACTAGTCTCTATGTTTGACTCCTTGGTGTGTCTCTGTTTCGTCACAATAGCAATACTCTAAGGGAAGATATGACGTTTGTAATTCCGACAACCCCTCAAACTGCTTCTGTCGAGCCAGACACTAAACTTTTGGGAGGATCTGTTTGTAATTTTCTCAACTCATCCCCAGTCGTATTCCTACGTAGCTCTTTGGTATGTCTCAGTGGTTCATCCAAAATTTTCCGGCTTAGGTGAATTTCCTTACTATGACTCTTTCCTTCAAAGAACGCAGTGCTCATCTTTCATCACGGTTCAGGTTCCTTGTGGCCTGACAAAAGGGAAATTCTTTTATGGCGTTCCACATGTTTTTTTAGATTCCAACATCCTTTTCATCCTCAGGGCGGAAATATAAGTTTGCTTTTAGTAAAATACTGCAGTTATTAACTTTTAAATGTGCAGAAGTAAGAAGGACATAAGGTAATAGCGAGTTCCAATAAACCAGGCTTACTACTACTTCTATTACAACACTTCTTTCAACCTAGCTCTTCACTAATAATATTACGAAATGTGATTTACCATATTGTTAATGGTTTGTTGGAGGTGGTGTTTCAACACATATTGTAATCAAATTTGCCAATGTTGTGGGTCATGAGTAAGTTGGAGGAAACGTTCTAATTATTAGTAAGGGGAAGCCTGATCTGTTTGCTCCATCATAATTTCTACAAGTGTGTACCAAACTGTGTTAATAAGAGTCTTCCGCAATTTTTACAACATAAATACAATTATTCAACAGAAATAAACTCGTCCAGAGCCAATCATAGCAATAATGTAGTAATTGTAACAATATAATATAACACTGTGGATAGAAAAATTCCTCCAGTTGTACCTTAACGTTCAAGTTGACCTTGATGACGGTACTTTGATTAAAGATAACAGCGACGCGAGGGGCCGTTATGCTTATCTCCCGGGCAACCAAAGCCAGAGCCGAACTTATGGACCTTAATTAGTTAACCCTGGCTGAGAAACGGGAAATATAATTCCTCGTACCGAATTGACGAACACGTGGGGTTAGATATTACTGAGGTCGTAGTAATAAATACTTGATTTACAAAGTTTACCATAAGTTTAAATGTGGCAGTTAAAACCTACAAGCAACACTTCTAGAAGATAAATTCTTTATTACAACGTTGCTGACAAAATAGAGTAATAATTATATTATTTTATATTTCAGGGTTGAGCCTAATGCTTTTAAAGTTCATATTGCCTACGAACTTAATAATTCGAAAAACTTTAAAATTGACTTCCCTTCACGTCGATATCGACTCACACGCGCGGCGTCAGCATCTTGAAGTGTACAACATGAATAATGGAAGTACTCGAAGTTGTACTCATAGTTAAAGAGCACTCGTTAACTCGCTTAAAACAAAATCACGACGGTATTAGCCATTTATCGAGACAACTTATAATTGTCCGTCAGAAGGACACCACCACTATTATCTATATTAGACTTCCAAATAAAACATTACGAAAGGTAAGTTACTTTACTATTTTTACTTTATATTGCATTCAAATTAGATGTTTTGAGGGAGAAAAGATTATTTTGCGTGCGAATTAGAATATTAATCCGCCAAGAATTTAGTTCAAAGAACGTCAAATCAAAATTCTGCTAACCAGTAATGAATAACAGAGCAAACATATTTGTTAATTTAAGTGTAACTAAATAACGGTACAAATTTAAAAAGATAATTTTCTCTATTATTTTATTTTCAGACATTTTCCGATTCTCTACTTGTCTCAACTATAAGAACAAGGTTACAATTTTTTCATAATTAAGCTGGGGTATGAATATTTTGGGGGTGACTTTTCTTATAGACATTTATGTCATGAATCTAGAAATACTAATAAAATTGTATCGCTTACTTTAATTAGTAATATACAGAAAGGAAAAAGACTAAAATACTAACTTTTGGAGTTTTTGCTTTATTCATTTCTCAGTGGACGAAGTAGAGTATTGTGGAATTCCCAAAATAAAATATTGCCTACAGACTTGTATATTACGAAAATTTGAATTACATGAGACAAATTATTTAATGATTACGTAGTATGTTCAAAGAAAGTATTTCTTCAGTTGAAGGCATCATTAAAATAATAAGCTAAAATAAATTTTCGGAAACAAACAACCTTTTTGTATCAATGTTTAGAGATATAATGCTGTATGATTAATACTCTCTTCAATGAAACTTAAGACAGTCCATATAGTTGGCTGAACGTTAGTCACGTGGTTATCACTCAGTGACTAGGAATTTCTGTCTGTATGTCTGCCTATTTGTCTAACTGTCTATCCACACCATTCACGAGAACAAAGTGACCTAGAGTTTTGTAACTTGTACACGAATCTTCATTTAGTAATAAACAACATCGACTTCGATGATAGTGCAATTACCTCCATTGGCCGCGCGTCAGCCAACATTTTGCGTCACATACACCACTGAATGAATGGATTTTTAAACTATCTGAGTACAATGACAAGACATTTTGAATGTGACTACGTATGATGAAATAAAATGAGCTGTAGGTTTGAACTTTTGTATTTGACCTCAGTAAATCCTGTTACACGCCACATGTCTAGTACTCCTGCCTTGCTTTAAAACAACTCCTCTCTGTACACACTAACTAATTGTCTATGCTGTGTTTTCAAAGTTTACAATTGTATTCTTGGAATAATTCTGATATGCAAAGATCTAACGGATAAACGTGTTTTTATTGTAATAATGTAACAAGGATCCTATAAAAACACGAAATGGATGTGTGTGAGGACAAAGCAATAAACCACTTAAAGAAAGACGGCGAACGTAAACACGGAGGACGTGAAACAACTGAGAGCGATGTAAGAGGCAGCCCCGGGGCTACTCAGGCTTCGAGCTCGTGTTGATACAGGCGTTCCTCTGTGTTTTCTTGTTTCTTAGAATCGAATTAGTTTGTTGCTAATACAACAGTAGTAAATTAAATAAAACAGTATTAAACAATACACAGTAGTAAGAAAGTAAATAGTTTGAAAAATCTCTAAATAAATGGAAATACTGAAGAAAAAACTCGGAATATGCAAGTATTGGGTTATAATAATAGACCAATACTGTATATTTATCTTTTTTTATTTAAGATTATTTTAAGAGAAAATTGAACTAAAGTAGCTCTCCAGCGCTTGACTTGCTTCAACAATACTTGCACTGTGAATGTTACAATATAAAGTGTTAAACGAGTTTAATAAAGAATTATTTTGGTACACATGTATTCTTTGAGATGACAAAAACAAGATCCATTTAAACATGTATGATTTTGGTACAATGTCGCACTTTATATAGTTCAAGTAAAACGGAACACGTTTGAAAAAAGGTTTTGTAATTAAATATGAATTTTGGAAGGTATAATTATGCAAATATAACATGCGAATAAAATTGTATTTTTAAACTCTATGGCATGTAAATTACTAAGCAAATTACATAAATCAGATTTTTCAACTCATATTTTTTATAAACATAACATAGTTAGTATTTTAATAACAATGGATTTAATATGGATTTAATCACCTCTAACAAGAACTTCGTAAGTGGTAATACAATCAATTTTAATTAGATATTATGTTCTAAAGTTTAAATTCAAGCTCTTTAACTTCGCTTCCTATAGATAAGAAAATATAGATTCAGATTTTTATGACGAATTGCTGAAATTTAAGGGAGGAAATTTGTGTGATTTTGAAGACAGACCCAAACAAAACTGCTGCAGACAAAACTTACAGAGGCATCTTCCGAACGAATATTATTTTCCAATCCTAAATCGACTGCTCTATTTTCATCGAAACCAAAACAACAGTTTCATGTATGTATAAGGTACTCCTGATTTAACTGTTCTAGTTTCTTACTAAAATTGTATTAATGATAAATATTTTCAATTTATTTATTAACATTCTAAATTAGATGTTCTCATTCTCAAACAACGTTTTAACACAACAGCTACACATGGCATACGAAATAAGTCACAGAATAAATATTGATGCCATATTAAATAACATATGATTCATATTTGTAGTGATTTTCAAATTCAATATCTTTTTTATTCTTACTTACCACTCTGGTACTGATAATAACACACTTGACCTAAATAAACCATTACAGCATCTTGACTGCGGCTAGTTATAAAAGGCATATATTATTCCCGACTAAGAAATATAAATCGGCTATCCTGTACTAAATAAGAAATTTGGTTTTTATAAAAAGAGAACGCATAGGCTACGGAGTGATTTTAAAATTACCATTAAGCTTTGGGAAGTACTTACACATTTCATAATAAATAAATATTATAAGTGTTTGATAATACTTGGCTTTTAGTCCATCTTTAAAATATATTATGTCTTTTTTACTAAATTTGTAGTCCATAAATTTGAAGATTTTCACTTATGATATATTTATTACAATACATATGCTATGCTATGATATGCTATAATTATCACTGTTAAAAATAATACCTTATTAATATCCAAGTAACATGATGGGTTGTTAATAACTTTAATGTTATATTTAATAAAAAATGTCACTCTACTCATTTACTGGAATTATATTTTTTATTTGTATTGTAAGACCAACCAAAGTATCCTTATTTTATCTTAAACTTGCAATTAAGAAGCCATAACAAGATCTAGAATAATTCATGCAGATTCAAGTTGAAGTAAATTTTCTAGAAGGCACGAGCAAATAACTCCAGGAAAGGAAGTTGGTTCTAAAATGTTATCTGGGAGAGCTAACGGAATCTACATGGAATAAGTTCTTGGTAATCAATACAACCTGTAATCGTTTAAAAACCTGGACATTTGAAAGATTTCGACCAAGTTTTCCTCAAACATATATTAATAATATTTTGTGCATGAAAAAATAATTTCCTTTCTAAATATTGTATACTACCTATTACAATAAATACTTAAATGTTGTGTTATACATCCAAAAACTTGCAAGAGTGATCGTCTGAACGAGATTAAGACTTGAAAAACTTTTATTCGTTAGTGGATACAGAATTAAGTTATGAACGTTGTTAAAAAGTTTTATAGTAGCCTCAAGGCTTGAGAACACAAGTCCATAAAACCCTCTACAAACTTGTATCGCGAAATATTGTGTTATCTTATAATGTTAGACTACACGCGTATTAAAACTTTCTATAATAATCTTCTAAATAAATTACTATGATATGTATATTGATATATGTTACATTGACTCTAAATTCTTGAATAACATTATTTTGCTTTAAAATGCCCTAGCATTGTAAAGAATATGAATTTTGAGAAAAGATTTCGTTAGCCTAGATCTGACAAAACTAACCTATTAAGGTGATAATATGTAAGTATATAATTCACTTACAAACACTTTATAATGGATTAAATTTTTGGAACATTTATTCCAAAGAAGCATTAACTACATTTTAAATTATGGATGTTTTATTATTTATTGTAGTAATGTTTTGAAACGTATAATCATTGTGTAGTTTTAATTGCAAATATAAATACTCTGAGTAAGATGGCGTAGCCGATTAAGCGTTAAATGTAATCAAGAATCAAAGTGATAATAATTGTTATTAATTACTAATAATTTAATAGAAGTTTGCTAGTAAAATTTTTATTTGGGATAATTCTAAGGAGAGGCCGTAGCAAATTCAAGCATTACTCTATCCTAATCATACAAAAAACAATATTGAAGAGAGTCGATTAAATTGAGATCGATAGTACTGTTTAAAAGTGCTACAGTTACAGACAGGTTTTTAACTTGTGCTATCTTTAGCACAGTCCAAAGTCCGACGTCTTAGACCGCTGGGCCTGTGTACTCCAAATTCATAAAACGTAGTTAAGAAACCAAAACTTTTGTCAAGCCAAGATTTGAATAAAAAAGAGCTTATTCATGTTAAATGTAAAATACCTTTGAAATGTATCCGTACTATAAACACTTTTTTATCTCTTTAAATCAAACAAAAAAACCTTTGCTTGTTTTCGTGTAAAAATAAATTCTAAGTTAAAGGATTTTAAACTAAAATCTTAAAGGATTTGGGCATTCTGTATTGTGTTATAGCTGTTTTAAATTGTAGTATCTTATTTCTAAGTGAATTACATCAACACCACACACGGCCCGTTGGTCATATTTTATGGCTACTCATTATTTTTGTTATGTAATAATTTTTTTGGAAAGATTACTTTTAGTTATAATTAAGGCTACTACTAGTTATTATGATTCCGAAGTATTAGCCTTAAGAATTTCCTAAGTGCATAATAAAAACCAATGAACAACACGATTACTTTTCCACAAGTAAAACAAAGTCAACATTATACGCTACGATATGGTTAGTTGGAGCAACACTGGAATTGAAACTCCAAATGAAGACAAACTCATTTCAGTACTGTGTATTACAACTATTACATGCGATTAGGAACAAAGTTTATTTGCGTAAGGTCAAGCATGGTCGCCATATTTCGCAAGTGTTGTGACGGTCCAATGCCATTCACATTTGAAGAGGTCCAGTCCATGTTCGGTGGGTTAAAACCAACCATAAAAATAATGCTGTAGAAACCATTGGAGTTAATAATCTCTTCAAGTGCACCAGAAAGCTAATGTAAGTCGCAGCGGATTTTTTGGGTGGAATATATATGCCACCTAGAAGCATTTTCACATCAGGGCACAGATGGATGGAAACAAAGGCAGCTTCCAAAGGAGTCTGGAGTAGAAGTTTCCACTCATCTGTTGACTTCTACTCCAGAGATGAGTGGAAATCGCAAGATAACATCCCAACAATAAGAAAGAGCTTTGTCTGGTACACGGATGGCTCGCTTATTAAGGGTAGAACTGGATATGGAGTGTTTAGTCAATCCCCTAGAACTGCCCTTAGCGGCAGTTTGGGTCGGAACTGCTCCATATTTCAAGCCGAAATCTATGGTATCCTAGCCTGTGCCAACCTAGGCCTCACCAGAAGGTACCAGGAAATGAACATCTGTATAATGTCAGACAGTCAGGCAGCTCTTAAAGCTCTTGACTCCAACAGCATTTCATCCAAGCTTGTGTGGGAGTGCTTTAACACTCTCTGCAAGCTTGGATCACGCAACTGTGTGCGTCTTGGTTGGGTACCGGGCCACACAGGCATAGGTGGCAACGAATGCGCCGACAGGCTTGCCAAAAGCGGAGCAAGCATGCCATACACCGGTCCAGAACCGAGTTGTGGTATAAGCAAGTCAGCCGCTTATCAAAGTATAAACAAATGGTCCAGGAAGACACACCGCTTGCGGTGGCAGAGTCACCAAGGACAAGCACTCGGCAAAAGACTGCTTGCCGATTCTAGCTCCGGATTCACCAGATGGCTGATGGGGCTGGGGAGGGATCGGGTTAAGCAAGTGATTGCCTTGATCACTGGACACGGCCACTTCAGGAAACACCTAAACACTCTAGGTTTACGAAATGAGGACTCGGAGTGTAGACTCTGCAATAAGTCTGAAGAGACTGCAAAACACATAATACTGGACTGTGAGAGACTGGGAGCAAGGAGAAGGGCTCTTTTCGGTGATAAACAACCAGGCGACGAACCAGATGCTAGTATCGGGGAAAAGCTTCTTAGCCTAATTAAGGGCACGAAGATAGGCTTACCCCTCTAACATCAAAGGGGCACACAATAAGCTCAGGTTGACGTGTGAGGATCTAGGAATCCACCCCAATATCCCAAAGGAAAAAAAAAAAGAAAAAAAAAAAAGGAGTATCAGTGGGAACCTCTGAGCACTTTATGTTTTGTGATATACCAACTACAACACCACCTCCACTAGCCTTTTCACTGGTTTCAGGACTTCTATCTTTCCTGAACACCTGGTGGTTAAGAAAGCCAAGCTCACTTGTGCATATGTTGGGTGTAAGGTTAGTTTCAGTGAGTACCAAAATATCGTGCATGCAAGAAGCTACCGATTGACGAAGCTACCGATTCAGTAAGTTTGGACCTCAGTCCATTGACGTTTTGATAGTAGATGTCTAGGTAAGTTGATCCGTTGGAAGGTAGTGTTTTTTACTTTTTAACAATGTGTGGAGTACCATTTATGTACTTGATGGTGAGGTCATTTCCACCGTTTTAGGCTCGGGATTTCAGGGTTTGACGGAGCCCATCGAGATACTTCCGTTCTTTGGGTGTCCTATCGTAGGAAATAGAGATCTGCTAAGCAAAGATCAGATTCTTGAAATCCGTCAGTTGAAAATCTTTTGAAGAAATCTCTTGCTTCGGCTGGCGTATTCAAGATGAGTTTGATGGGATGAGGATGCTTAGATGAGGATTTCCCAATCCGATAGAAAGTAAGTTTGTCTATAGAGACGTTAGCAGCCGTCAGAATGTTTTTAATTAGTTTCAAATCGTAAGCCTTCTTGACAGACACCTGAAGGCTTTGGCTTTCAGGAGCATTAAAAATAATAATGTTGGATTATCTAGCTGTGCGATCGACCATCTCGGAGTACACTTCATCAACAGACACCGTGGGGGTATGTTTCCTTGGTTGGGCATCTTAAATTAGATGTTTGACATCGACTTCTACCTTACATACACGTGAATCCGACATGACCTTCGACAGTTTTTCGAGGTCATTTTTCAGGGAAGCAATGTTTTAAATCGGCTCGATGTCGGCTTTGGTTGCTAGAGAGTCCATTTTCTTCAGAATATTTTCTAAAATGTCTGTAGAGGACGTGGGAGCTCTTCCCACATTGCTACAGTCAACTCTGTTGTGGCGTGACGACCACACGTAATTTAATTTTTTAAAGTTCTCGGGTTCTAATTCGGACACGGTGATGGAAACTAGCCCAGGTTGCTGTAATAAAAATTCTCTCCTCGGTTGGCCAAATAAAACAATTTAGTTTATTGCGAAAACAATTTGAATTTTATTGCATAATTTAGAATCAGTTGAACAATTACAAATTTAGAACGGGAGAGAGAGCAAGAGAGCGATTTTACGCGAGCTTGACGCGTTCAAAACCCCGGCACGACTGAGACTCAGAACAACGAACTCCAGGGAGCAGCGTTGTTCCAGACGCTACCTCAGCAAATTCCTGCCTGTTTACCACCCAGTAACTGCGCAGCTGCTCTGGGTATGGGAAATTACCAGGCTTACTGCTGACAGACTTGGACTTACAATTCATGTGCTGAATTAAACTATGTATCTTCTCTACCTGCATTGCTTAACCTAATAAGTCTGACTGCATATATTCATTACTCGTTACTACAATTAAATGTTATGCTGAATAAAAATAAAATATATTAAAGATAATTTAATACTTTAAATTGGCTGATTAAGACCGCATACGATGTTACCGGTCTGGTCTTAGAACTATATGCTGGGGTCGTCACACTCCCCCCACCTTAAAACCATACTTGTCCCCAAGTATGAGGAACCATCAGCCAGCAGCCAGAAGAAAATTCTCTAATCTGCAGGGGAGGATCTCTGTCCTGTCCTTTAGCAAGAAAATCTTAGTATATGTTCATTAATTACCATGCCAGCTGTCACTCAGTAGCCTCAACTAAACGAAATTTAAATAAACAATTGAGTTCCCTAAAAAGGCAGAAATTTCTTTTAATAAAAAAAAATTTATGGTTGCCTGTAAAGTCGGTTTTACGGGCGAAGATTTTACGTGACAACGTCTTTTTCTCGGTAGAATATTTATTGATATGAATATTATTAAATTGCACAATAGGAACAAGGAATTGAATGAAAATAAGAATTGCACAAATTTTAACTATAGAAATATATTTTGTTTACTAAAACATTGTACATAATTTGAAATTAATTAAAATGTGTTATTGTAAATGGTAAAGTGGAATAAAACATTTACTAAAATTGGAATTTGAAATTCTTGCTAAACACAGTTAAATTCTAACTTCGCGCGTGGTGATTGGTCGGTTTAGTTCGTTTGTTTGGTCGCACTGTTATGACAGGTTAGAGATTATAATTTGTTATTTTAAATGTTTGACTAGCAATACGCGCTGTTTCTTCTCAATCGACTGAATTACGATTGATTGCAGAGTCATTTAAACTAATAATTTACTTAACACTATCAACATTTGTCAATAGTATGACATAACCTATAAACTCAGTTTCTCAACTTTTGTGTCAATCTAACAATAAATCAATCAATCATAGTTTACGATAATGAAATATCAGTGTACAATTATTTACCTTTATTGTTGTAGTTGTTGTAAATGACGAATCTAAGCACTCCACATTTTCACGAATAAACATAGTTATCTGCTTTATCCCGTGCGGCGGACCCACAGTAATCTGCTTTATCCCGTGCGGATCCCGTGCGGCGGACCCACTGGACGGGCTTCGTAACGTTACCGGGCGTTACACTTTTTCATGAGTGACTCCGAGCCGCAACCTAATTTAAGACGTTGTCACGTCAAAAAAGTATGCAAACGCGATACGTAATTCTTTAATTCGATCCGATCGCTCGCTCTCTTCTCAATGATTGAACACAAAAGATTTCAGGCTTACAACACATATATCATGGTATACTACTATACTAATTCAAGACCAGTCATTATCATCAGATAACCATTATCTCTAATGACCCAAATACGACTACCTAACCATTAACACATTTAAAACAATACGTAGTACAAGGGAACTAACCAGTGCTTCTAAACTTAATCTAAAATACTTAAATATTTCAAGTCGAACTACAACACAACTACATTTAATTAATCTGGTTGAGCTCTCCAGGATAACTATGGTTTGATGGGTTTAATTTTAATGATTAAAATATTAGTTGATAACATACCACATTTAAATTTGGTAATGCAGAGCCTAATTAAATTTAAAATAATTATAAAGTGGTAGTCTTCTTTGTGAATTTTGAACGCTACTCCCCCATTCCTGGTTAAGCCTCGTGGGTTTTCACTCGGGGCCGGTTTCCTCAGTCACCCCTACTATGGATTATAATGGAGTTATCCTGAGTTAGTTCACTTGTACATCTACTATAACACAAAACCATTATAATATACACAGCCAACAAGTAGCATGTCATGAATGACATCAAACTTAAATAACAAAATAAATCATTAAGAAACATCCTCAAGAATAGTACAAAAATTGTTAACATCTTAATTGTTCTTATTAAGCTGCTAAGGCATCGACCAAACCATTACAGTACTACATTCCATAAGGATCCTGACAAAAAGACTTAAAACTAGTGGCTCGACCCAGTTTAGTGGGTGGCCGTTACACTGTAAATGCGAGGGGGGTCTCTGGAAAAGCGGTTCAAAAACCTTTCATCTTTTAAAAAGTTTGCGTTGACGTTCTTCTGAACATCCAACAACTGGAGGACACATTCCTCACACTTCTCGACCTTCTTCAGTTTCATAGCCGAAACAACAACAAAAAACTAAAACTAAAGGTTCCGCCCCCCACGCTTGGTTTTTAAGGGCATTGTGGACCTGGGGGCTCTCCAAGGTTTTCACCTCGCTTACCCCTGGAAATATGGTAGCTCACCGAGACGTTCCTCCTACATTTCATTACATTCTACTGATGCCTTAGAGCTTAAAATTAACCTAAGCCAAAAATATTCATATAGAACTCAAAATCCACTTAAAAGAAAACTAACAAACGAATTACAACTTTACTACATCGGCCAGACTGGAGACGTTACACCGCTTAGTTGGTTGCGCAAGCCAACTAGGCAGTTGCGACAAGGTAGTCTAACAATTAATTATTGTTGAACGCATAGGTATCAAGCCAACAATGGGTTACACAGTCCAGAACTTTGGGTAAAGGTAGGATCAGGGTTAAGGGTATGTTTGGGTGGCCGGCAGGTCCTTCCTGTGCCCCATGTGGTTGTTTCACATGTTTATTTTACTTACGTTTTGTCAATCGCTTAAAATATTAGCCAGTTATCGAATAATTTGGAAAATTATATCTCCAAGTCTGCCTGATCAGAACACAAGATCAGTTACAACATTCCACAACACTACAGTTTACCAAATTAAAATGTTACATCTAAAAACATGGTTACATCAACAATCACCAATCTAACATAACTACGAGTATATTCCTTAATACATCTTCCAGTGTCTCCTTTAACAACTGTCCCGTGTGCACACATCTCTCGACACAACTTGACTAGTCAACCGCAACTAACACAAATTGATCATTTCTTACTTAAGTCCTTCGAAAGATTATTCTGTCACAGCATTAACTCGAATGTCTGGAGCAATCGGTATGGAGTTTGCCAATCAAAACTTTCTCACCATACCACAGTGAGTTGAGGGACTCACACTTATTCAGAGTGTCGTTACTCACAGTTACAAAGTTTGTATCACGTCCCGCAGTCGCTCGAGATTAACAACTTCGACTGCCTCCACGTTCTGTTCAACATCGTTTATCTCCCCAGGGTTCACACCCTATTGGTCTCCTTCAGGACTGTCTAGTGACGTCAGGCCTCTCACTCTTGCGAAGACCTCGGTCAGAGTGGCGGAGCGACGCTGTCGGCGACGGTTCCGGCGACTCGACCACCATGCCATCACAGGCATAACAAATCTGTAACACATGTACACAAGCATCAGGGTTGACACTAACCCAAAACTACCAGCAGCTGCCACTTTTGCAGCATAAAATCTTCGACCAAACAGAATGTGGGACTTCAGATGACGGACTACGTCCTCCGGACGGTACTCCTTAACACCTAATGTGCCCAGCCGTTCGTTCAGTCCCTGCAGTACTTTCACAGCCGTTTCCTGCTCAGAGCTAAACAGCTCTTTCTCCTCGCTTGTGTAAATTTCTTCCACATTTGGAAACACAATTTCACTTATCTGTTCTGAGAACACAGAGCTGCCGTGAATACGGGCAGGCACCTTGAATTCTTCAGAGACAACATCACACATATCAATTCCTCTAAATTCACCGACCCCCTTCACTAACGCGGAAGTTATATTCAGGGTCCCGTCACTAGTTAGACAGTTCAAAGTCAATCTATGCTCCTCTGAGGCACTGTATATCCATCGGCTTGGAGTTTTGACAAGTACCGGGGATCTTAATCCCGATATTAATTTTCTACCACAGAGCCTCACTTGCTCGTAATGAAACATCTCAACCGCACAATTTGGTCTCTTGCTTACGCTTAACAGGACATTCGATAACGGGCAAACAATCAGTTGTTCCCCTCGACACTCTCGGTCGAACTCCAATTGATTGTACATCGAGTACATCAACCGATCCTTACTCATCAATAATTTTTGGGTACCAACTTCCCACTGGGTCCATACTTTGAGAGAGGCATCATACACAGGATAGGTAATAATATCATATAATTGGAACATCTTATTATCGTTTGAAAGAGGCAACCTCATCACTACCCTTAAGGTGTGAATCGTTATATAACTATGAACAACTACAGCAGAATAAAATTGATGAATATTTTCTAATTTAACAGGTGAATACAATTTAGTCGTTGGAGGTATAACCTTTTCAATATCCTTCAAAATTCTTAGATACTTATGAGGTGTTAGCAAGTTACTGTCAACCTTCCCAGCTGCTAAGCTCTCAATTGCTTGATGGAATTTAGTTATCTTTCGTCTTGCACTACTTACTGTTTCTTTAGTATCCGAAAGCGCAGAACTTAACTTCAAATATTCAAAAAGAGTTTTTAACTAATAATGAGCAGCATTTGCTTGTGTGAAGATTTTAACCATTTGTTCATGCATATTAGAATGATATTCTTTCAATATATAAATTACGTTGTTTATTGTTTTTGCATGTGATACTATTTCCGCCTGCATATTTGCTAGAACAGTCACCTGCTCCTTAGCTTGATGCACTATTTCCTCGTTGTTGTTGTACAAATAATCCATTTTTCCGTCAATAATTTCTAAATCGCTATTCTCAAGTGTACCAAACAGAAATTTTAACACATGACCTCCTGCATCTACTAAACGTCGTTTTCCACGTCTTTGTGGTAACAGTTTTATTAGATCGTCAATTTCATTTAGGTATTCACTAACTGACTGCTGTAATAGCACAAATTCGTAACGAAATCCGGCTTCCAATTGAATTAATGGAGAGTGTGAACTTATATTTTCATTAAGTAGACGAAAAATGTATTAAAATGATTCTTTACCTCAGTTACCAAGATACTTAGATTTCGGGATTCCTCTTCAATCTGCGTCAAGTTGTACTGCAACGTGACCCTCCAATGGCTGTCCGTCAGCAGCACATCTCTGCCTCCTTCAAATATGACCCCTTGCTGGAAGCAGCTTAATACTCCCAGGATTAGAAAAATCAATCCTAAAACAGAACTTCAAATTTATATCGAGTTTAACCTTTACAACACGAAACACCAGTCCCATAAGCATGTCAAGCACTTCCCACTTGTCAAAGCACCACCGATATAATTCCCAACTATGGCACATAGTCTTCAAGGCGTGCTGGCATCCTTTTTACACGTGGCAACCTATTTCCCGTACGAGGTGTGCCAACACTTGGTACAGGGATACCATCATCTGCTGATGGCGTTCCCTCACCAATACAGATATTCGCGTCTGGAATCTCGATATCGCCAACATCGTCGTCAACGTGCACTTCCGGCACCTGGTTGACCTTGGTTCTACTCACGTACGGTTTTACTCGATTTACGTGAACCACAATTTCTCTATTTCTCACTTTCAAAACTAAATTCAACGGTGATAACACCTTGACTATCCTGTAGGGACCCTTCCATAGTTTTGACAGTTTCTTCACTCTGTGACGTCCGATACTCGGCACGTGCAGCAGAACGTACTGGCCTTCGTCGTACAACGAATCTTTCACTTTCTTGTTGTACTGCCTTTCATACTTGGCCCTAGCCAATGCCTTACGTCGCGCAGCAACTTCATGGGTTTCCTTTAACTTCACGCGCAGAGTCTCTACATGATCACCAAATACCTCGTTATTTTCTGTGATAGTCAAGTCACCCTCCATAGGAGCTTCCATTTTTCGCCCAAACAACATTTCGTACGGCGAAAATCCCGTAGCCTCATGGCTTTGACTGTTATAAGCCATAGTTATATATGGGAGATATTCATCCCAATCAGTCTGATGACGGTTCACAAAGCGACTAAGCATTTTGGCAATAGTCGCGTGTACTCTCTCTAACCGACCATTACTCTGTGGGTGAAACCCTGTAGTCTGGATTTTCCTGATGTGCAAGAATTTGCACAACTGTTTGATCAGGTCAGAGGTAAAGTTTGCCCCTTGATCTGTAATCAAAGCCTTGGGGACACCAAACTTAGTAATCACTCTCTGCACTAGGGCTCGAGCCACCTGGTCTGTTGTTTGGTCAGGCAGTGGTATAAATTCACAATACCGTGTGAAATGATCCATCACACTCAAGATGTACATGTTTCTCGACTCACTGATGGGCAAGGGCCCTACTATGTCAGCTGCCACTACTTCGAAAGGAACCTTGGGCTCGTTAAACAACGTTCCAAGGGGGTCCTTTGCCTTTCCATAGTTGGTTCGTTGACTACAACTGTGGCACGAACGCACATAGTCTAATACGTCCTTATCCATGCCCTTCCACCAGAAGTTTGCCTTAATACGGTCTAACGTCTTAGCCACCGCTGCATGTCCCGTCGTTGGCAGGTTATGGTTCAATCTGATTACCTCACGAGTAAGAGATGAGGGGACCACAATCTTCTTGTCACCTCCGCTCACTCTGTACAGGATCTTTTCTGGGCTCAACTTAAAACACTTGGCCTTCCTTAACTCTTGACAATGAGGATAATTCTTTTGATGCTCACGCAGTGTGGCAAGGTCAACCACAGGGAGCTCGTCCCTGCGAGTAGCTGCGCACATAGCTCTACTGAGAGCATCAGCGTTGGTATGTCTCTTTCCCGGCTTGTGTTCCACGGTGTAAGTGAACTCAGCAAGCCTCAACGCCCACCTCATTAGTCTACTACTTGGATCTTTCAAAGATAACATCCACTTTAGTGCTGCGTGATCTGTCACAGCCTTAAATTCACGGCCTAACAAATAACATCTAAAATACTTTGTAGCCCATACTAAACCTAGCAGTTCTCTTTCGGTCGTAGAATAATTCCTTTCAGCAGGAAAAAGAGTGCGAGAAGCGTACGCGACTGGATGTTCTTCTCCATCTACTTCTTGGGACAATACAGCGTCAATACTGGCATCAGTAGCCAAGGTGAACGGCTTACTGAAATCGGGGAAGACTAACACTGGTGATGAGACTAGCTTCTGCTTAAGTGTCTCAAACGCAGTTTGGCACGCTTGATCCCAATCGAACTCCTTCCCTTGCTTGGTCAAGTCAAAAAGAGGTTTCCCAATGGCAGCAAAGCCTTCTATGAACCGGCGGTAATATCCGGCCAAACCTAAAAAGGACCGTACATCTTTTACAGTCTTAGGTACAGGGAATTCCTCTACAGCCTTAACCTTTCCTGGGTCGGGTTCTACACCATGGTCAGTTATTACATGACCCAGGTAGTTAACCTCGCCTACTGCAAATTTACATTTACTGAGTTGCACGCTCAAATTCACATCACGTAGCTCACTCAAAACTCCACTCAAATGCGACAAATGCGAAGCCAAATCTTTCGAGAACAAGATAATATCGTCCAGATACACTAAACACTTTTCCCCTTTTAATCCCATAAGAACTGAATCCATCAGGCGCTGAAATGTTGCAGGCGCCGTAGACAGTCCAAAGGGCATACGTAGATACTCATAGTGACCTCCTGGCACATTAAAGGCAGTTTTCGGTCGACTTTCCTCATCTACCATAATCTGATGATAACCACTTCTCAAGTCAAGTGTAGTATACATGGTACAACCTCTAAGCGAGTCAAGTGTCTCAGCGATGTTGGGTAGAGGATATACATCAGGTACAGTCACAGCGTTGACTGCTCTAAAGTCTACGCAGAAACGATATTTCTTACTGCCATCCACAGATTTCTTCGGGACGATGACTATAGGCGACGCCCACGGGCTATGACTTGGAGTTATTATCCCCTTGTCCAGTTGGTCTTTAATCAACTCATCCACTATGGGTTTCTGATGAAATGGAACCCGATAAGCTTTCTTATAATTGGGCGCAGCATTTCCCGTATTGATAACGTGTTTTACGGCCGATGTGCATTGCAGAGGCTGGGCCTCACTATGCGCAAACACGTCCCTGTATTCCTCTAGTACTCTTTTAACCTCTTGTCGCTCAGGTAGTCTCAAATGGCTAAGTTTTTCATCTACACATTTATCAAACGATTCGTATTCTTTGATAGCTAGTCCTACTCACTTCGTTGTCACCTCTACATCATTCAAGATGGTCTTCCGCATCAACTCTGCGAGTTTCAGCTTTCCCTCTTCATTGAGGTGTAGCCCATGCTTGGTATACAAGCACCTAGCAAACCTTCCTCGCATCTCACAGAAGGACATCCTTCCCCGTCCCTCCGAATTGGTTCCTTTTGCGAAGGATCTAAGTAGATCATTCGCTCTCTTCAGATCTCCTATTACATTCTTGTCGAACCTATCAGGAATTCCCATAACTACAATGCGAGCATCCCACTTATTAGGTATTGCTTGAAAGGCTTGTTGTAGGGTGCGCGAGTAAGGAGCACCTGTATCCACGTCGTTGGTTCCTGCCATCACCAGTACCGTATCACCCTGAGTCAGCTGTGCAATCTCTCTTTTAAGATTACCCATCGCATCTTTAAGCTTACCATTAGGTACAAACCACGAACTGAGCTCAAAGTTCCCTGGCAACCTCTCTTCCAATAGCTGCTGAATTCCGCGACCGTGACTATCCGCTATCAAGACTATCTTACGTTTGACCTTATCTATCGTATCGTTACTAACTGATTCCACTATTCCAAATTTAGAATTTACCGTAAGGGATACTTCTTCTCCACTTACATTCACAGCCTTCGCCCAACATTTATTGTTCACTATTTTCGTTAATACTAGTGCCAAATAAACACCCTGTATGGTAAGACCCACTGGTTCGACCACTACATCCGAACCCTCCAGTTTATCATTAGTCGTAGATCCAAATTTGCTTAACTTAAACTGAACCAGTTTCTCACTCCGCGCGGGTATCGTGAGATCTTTTGCGTTATACACGTAATTCTCTATACAACTGTCCTGGCGTTTAGCCACTCGGACAACCTCAGGTGTCGTAGTAGGGGCCTGTGCCTTTTCGTGGCGCGGCGCAACTACTTGCCTACCTGCATCAGGGACACTCTCACCCCTGTGCAACCGATTTAACCAAATGTTCTTTCCAGACATACGGAGAAAACCTTCCGTGATGTCTATCGATGCATTCCACTCTTTTAGAATATCACAACCTAACACGGCTAAATACCCACGGGGTAGGTTACTCACAACAAAGTTCCCTTTCACCGGCACACCCGGCTTTAACATCAAAGTCACATTTTGTCTGCCGTAAATTTTCAGTGTTCGTCCTGAAATTCCCCAGATAATCAAGTCAGGCTTTGTCATCGGAGCTAAGCGGCTCCACGTTTGATGAGCGACACCTGAGCACCGGTATCGATTAATATCTTCCCCTCGGCATTATCCACACGCCCCATGGCAACTAGTTCCTCGGCTAAATCTTTCACAACCGGAACTATTCGTATTTCTTTATCTACTCGGGCGCTTTCACGGCTCTTAACTAAGGCTCCTACTCTAGGTTTACAAGTGTTCTTTCCAGTCGTTACATTTCTTTTCGTCGCCTTGGCCTGCGGCTGTGGCTCATTTACTCTCGGGGACGGGTGGCGGCGACTCCACTGGCCCCTGCCCCGTTTCCCGACTGACTAGCACTAGGAGTGCTGTTTGGAAGTTTTACGCGACAATCCTTTTGTCTGTGCCCTGGCTTATTACATCGCCAGCACCTCAAGTCATTACTGGGTCTACTAAATCCCCTATTGTCCCGACACTCACGAGACGTGTGCCCCGGATTATGGCACCGATAACAAACGAGGTCAGTTTGGAAAACCTTCGGTTCATCTGTAGCGCGAGACGGATCTTTCGATTGCTTCAAAATGTGATCAATTGCCACCGCTGTAGTGACGGCTTCTCGGATGTTAGTAGGGAATTTTAGTCTCGTCTGATCACCAACGTGTCCAATAAGACCTCGGGTAAAAACATCCAAAGCTCTACGATCGGCTTCTTCCCTTAGTGCAGCATTAACTTCTGGATTTGCAGTGACTCGCACTTTTCATTTAATGTCCGCATTCGATCAGCAAAATCTTCAATCGTTTCACCCCTCCGTTGCTGTATTACAGACAACTGCTGGAAGTAAAAATCTTTCGGAGCTTTGTCACTAAACCATTGTGTAAAAACTTCTTTAAATCCCTCATCAGTACTCAACCGGCCCTGATCCTCAGATCGAATAAAACTCAAGGCGGTTCCAGCCAATCTCAATTTAGCAACCCTTAATTTTTCGTCGTTTCCCCAATGACTTAATTCACCGACATTGTCGATACTCTCAAAGAAGTAGAGAACAGCCTCCGGCTTTCCTCCATCAAAGGGAGTGATCGAGCCTACCATGTCGAACGTAGGTCGACCTCGCAAAGTTTCCTCCAACATGGTGTTCAGGTGGTCACTTCGATCCAACCTAGCATGACCAAGAGTCTCCAATCGTTCAGTTACCGCATCAATGGCCTCCTGGAGGTCCATTTCTTGCCCTCTAATACTAACGCGACCAGCCATTGTCAATCAGTTCAGGCACACTTACTTCCAAAAAGTGGACAAGTCCCAACTTAGTTTTCCAAAAATAATTTTAAAAGATTTTTCTCAATTAAATTTTCAATTAAATAATTATGTGCTCTCTCCCGTTTGAGAAAAGTAATTAAATCAAGAAATAATTTTAATTTATTGACTTGCAATCAATCAATTCAACTTTCAATTAAGCTATAATCAATCCACTTTTTGTCTAAGTCCTGAACACTAATCAAATACGAAGTTACACCACGATTTATTCTAAGTCAAGACAACTTACTATGTCTGAGCAAAGAATAATTCCAATATTTCAATATTTACTTTTCCTTCAAATTACCAAAAATATTTAAAATACCTTTTAACTATCACTCAATTCATCATACAATTCATCACGAATGTCGAAACCTATTCCACAAAATTTTATCTTCTTTCTTCGTGCCTGTAAATAAACTTAGCAAACTAACTCAATCAGGGTTTGCTGGTTCCACCACGGACGAGAGGAAGAATAAAAAAAAAAAAATAAAATAAATAAATAAAAAGTCAAAACTTTAAAGTTAAGCAAAAGTTTAAAGTTTCATTACAATTTAACTATCATCAGATGAACAAGTTTCCAAAGTTTCAACAAAATATAACCAAGTCCAACGTTAATTCTTCAAAAATATTTAAATTTATAATTTATTTCACTTCCTTTTAATGACTACTACCCCTTATCTTCCTTCTCTCACAACGTGGTTAGCCTCCTGCCCTGTACCGGTACCTTTGAGTTAGCCTAACCAAGTCAGAAAGGTTAGGTTATGAACTAATTTGTATAATTAAGTTAGTTTTAGAAGCAGTTAATTTAGGTTAATCAGGTTTTAACTACCAGTTAAATCAGTATACATTAAAACCTTAGCGTACGTTTATTTTTGATAAATATTACGTATAAAAATTAAATTACTGAGGGACTAGTCCAACCAAAACAAAGTACTACCGAATAACTACTCAATTATTCACAACTATCGAAATAACGATTGTCGAGATTCAAGTAATCGACAACCGAATGCCTAACAAAGAATATAACTAGTTAGTAATGTCGAATGGAATTGTGGGAGCTTACAAGTATGGCGGACTATTAGCGTCTATTGTTCTCAGCCAATATGGCGTCTCTATTACAAGTATTACTTTAAAATTCAGTAAAAATTATAAAAATTAATCAAAAAAAGTTTTCAATTAGTTTTAAATTTAAAGCATTAAATTATCTTTGACTTAGTCACCTCGTGATTTCAACAATTTCAAATATTAGGTTTTATAAACAGTTTCTGGGCTAGCATTCTTCTACTGGCAGAACAAAAGTTACTTACCCATCATCCTTGTCCCGGCTTCTTGCACCAACTTTTCGAATTTCTTCAACGAAACAAAGAAACACTCAACCCCACAGAACTCAACCAACTGTAGAACTATACCCCACACCTGACACCAAATATGTGGCGTGACGACCACACGTAATTTAATTTTTTAAAGTTCTCGGGTTCTAATTCGGACACGGTGATGGAAACTAGCCCAGGTTGCTGTAATAAAAATTCTCTCCTCGGTTGGCCAAATAAAACAATTTAGTTTATTGCGAAAACAATTTGAATTTTATTGCATAATTTAGAATCAGTTGAACAATTACAAATTTAGAATGGGAGAGAGAGCGAGAGAGCGATTTTACGCGAGCTTGACGCGTTCAAAACCCCGGCACGACTGCGACTCAGAACAACGAACTCCAGGGAGCAGCGTTGTTCCAGACGCTACCTCAGCAAATTCCTGCCTGTTTACCACCCAGTAACTGCGCAGCTGCTCTGGGTATGGAAAATTACCAGGCTTACTGCTGACAGACTTGGACTTACAATTCATGTGCTGAATTAAACTATGTATCTTCGCCACCTGCACTGCTTAACCTAATAAGTCTGACTGCATATATTCATTACTCGTTACTACAATTAAATGTTATGCTGAATAAAAATAAAATATATTAAAGATAATTTAATACTTTAAATTGGCTGATTAAGACCGCATACGATGTTACCGGTCTGGTCTTAGAACTATATGCTGGGGTCGTCACACTGTTGCAATGCCATTTCAATGATGTATCATTAGAGTAGTGCCTGTAGTTAGACGAACTCAATTTAACACATTCAGAATGGAACCATCTGTCGCAATCATAACACTTTATGCCTTTATCGCTTTCGGACACAACAATCATGCAGCGCGCACAAGTTAATAGGGAATTCATGGTTGATTGAAGGCCTCAAGAAAAAAGAAAACAACTTTGTCTAGGTTAGTTATAGTATGACATCTGTGTTGGTAAACAATATATGAGTGTATTAAGGACCCGAATATAAAATTCACTGTACATTTCACAAAGACAAATATCATAAAAGAATACAAGTAACTTTAAAAGGCAAATATGGTTAAATAACCTGTCACATACACATTTAGGTTATGTTTATATTCTTGTAACCAAGCACTGAAATTTGGGAATCCTTGAATTATATTTCCTTATAAAAGCAAATGACAGCCCAGCGGTTCATCGAAGAAGCTTTCTTAAAATTAAACTCAGAACAAAAACATAAATATTTGCTTTAAAACTCTTTGTCATAGATAAGGTAGAGGGGAATGGGGAGGAAGAGCTAAGATGGGGAAGAGCATTACTCAGTGCAAATGTCTCCCAACAGTTTAAATCAACTCACGTGCTCGTCAGTTACAGTGTAGTTTCGGATTAACATACAAGTTTCATTTTCTTTTAGAATTTTCTAACTTTGCGTCAACATTCCAAACTAGATAATATAGTATTTTACAGTAAGATAATGGCAAGCTTCACACCAACAGTTGTTTGTTTACAGAGACAGACGCCTCTTTGAGTTTGATCTGAAATAGTTCCTGGGTGTCCTTGCAGAATTTGGTTGTTTTGTTATTGTTTAACTTTATGTTCTTGTAATCTTTCTAGTTTATTCGTTACAAGAAATTTGTTCCAGGTGATGTAGATTGTCTTAAAGCGTTTGCCTTACACAATCTTGATATGGTACCTACTCATTTCATACAATATAATATGGAAGGTTGGTATGGTATGGTATGGTAATGTCTAAAAAGGGCTACTCATAACTTTTGTAAAGCTATAAAATAAGAAATATAATATAAAATATTAGACGTTGGAGAATGGCACCAATGTTGTAGGGAATTTGGGATTTGCGGAAGTCAACAATAACGATCTCACATCACTAGAGCTTGTGAAAAGAACATGAAATTCTGTATCAATACGGATTCGGCATAGATAACGTTACAAAAATAGAACCCAACGTTTCGAGAATGGGATTCTATCCTCGTCTTCAGGTATAAGAAGCCCTAAGGTGTTCTTTTTTGACAATAGGAACAGGATCCTACAGTACATCTTGCCGGCCAAATTTGGTTTCACCCCATTTTGGACATTGACCAGACACGAATCACCATCTTTTACTTAACCGTTTAGTTACCGTTAGTAAGTATTCTTTAGGTTACAGTTTTTTCAAGTTGAGCAAATTGGAATTAAAATACATTTGGAGGAAGAACAGTAATGCATAGTAACGCTCATTGGGGACGATTTATATATTTTAATTATTTAAGCATTCAGATTGTCATCGATCCTGGCAACAGTTTTCAAATTAAAATATCCTTTCCAGTGCGAACAGAAGAACGAGCTTTAATGTATAATGATTTCCATGTCTCTGGCTCGGGCGTGTGGGAATTTTATTAAAATAAGCATATAGGTGGTACCTTTGTGTACTCACTTTGTAAAGATGTTAACAGCAGGTTTAGAATATAAACTTAATAAAAATTTGTGTTAAAGAAATACATGTTGCCGCACCAGTGACAGGCCAGCTCGTCATGCAGGAATTTGATGAAAGAAATCGCATCTCGAATTAGGATTTTTTAATTTTTACAGTGAAAAAAACAATTTTTGGCCAACTAAGCGACATGCCAGTCTGTCCATGTCAGGACTTCTTCACTAATTTACAAATTCTGAACTAATTTGCATATAGTATAAACGTTTACTCATAGCACAGTAAAAAGTAATTAACAAATGTTGAATAGTTAAGACAAACAACATGCTTGTTCGGTCATGATGGACTTTTATAAAAAACACTTTATCCTTTTACCGATTGTTTTATGATTGGTGAGAATTTAGAAAAGGTCCCGCGAAAATATGCCACAAACGAAATGTCTATTAAACTGATACTTTAAAAACCTCAAATGACCAACCTTGGCAGGGATTGGGACTGCCTGTGCTTAAAACAGTAGCCGTGCATTCATCACTGTTACCAGAACCAACAGCAATGGCTGCAGTGACACTGTTATGCGCACCCAGGTTAGGGCATTACATGGTACTAGGGCCAGTCCTTGGGCAGGTCGTCACCCTTCTACCATGTAATACCCCCCTCCCTTATTAGGTTGGAGAATTAGAATATCTCGGTTTATGTCACGTGTGCTGCTATCTACCGCAGACTATATACATCTACACGAAAAGATCCGTAAAAAATATTCATTGTGAATTATGGAACTTTATGGCATAAATACTTTATAACAGCGTTTTTTATTTTCAGATTATAGATTTTTTTAATTATTGAGTAGTCCGCGCACATTTACGCTAGAAAATAGGTTTTATATAAAAAAATCCGGTTGAGATTACACGAAAACTGATTTGATTCTCGGTTACAATTTAAATAATATAAATAAAGACGCTACGCCGTATGATTTTTAGGTTTTTGTCTTGTAAGTGTAGTAGAATTGTACCGAATCTTTCAAGTGCACAATGTGCTGACTTGAGGGATGTATGAAATATTATTGTAAATACGTTTAATGTTATACTAGGATACCGACCTTTAAGAAAATTAATACAAGTCACAACGGTTGAAGGCGACGAAATACTGAAATAATTCTAAATTTTGTTTCTATAGAAACACTTTTGAACAATGCAGTTCATTGATTGACTAACGTGATGGGTGTTTCATTCCGGAACTTTTCAACCACACATTACGTAACAATAAAAAGCAATAACCGTATCCTTTAAGATTCTTGCTACGCTACTACATTTGCGGCAATGAAGCGTAAAATTCAGATTCTCTAATGTCTTTTAGAACTTGCAGCCGCTTTTTTTAGAAAAAAAACGTACGTTACCGTAGACGATTTATACGGCGTAATTGATGATTCCATACAGCGATTCTGTATAATTATGAATGTAATTGCGAAATTCAAATTATATTAATGTTAGCGTTAGACCGTAGGGAATTATTTTTGTAAGTTGATCTTAAGAAATAAAGTTTATTCATGGAACTGCCTTAAGTTTATAAATTCTACTGAATAAAAAACTTTCACACCTTAATACGCAATATTTTCCAAATTATATTAAAATTTGGTTAATATTTGTTCAAAGCTGTGAATGTTACTAAACTAATTTGTTCAAAACTAATAGTAAGTTATAAAATCTGCGAAAGATTGGATCTCCTTCATAAGGGTTCACGACCGAATTGTTTTGTTATTAACGATCAGTACCTTTTCACTTGAAGAAAAGGGTAGATTTCAATCCTCGAAACGAAGTGTTATACTTTGTATAAAATTTAATGATGGCAAATGTCCAATATCCTGTTATCCTTTTAAATCATCCATCGTCAATACAAAACTTTAAACAAAGTTTTCTTTACTTTAAAATGAGACATTTTGGAAAAAACTATGACCTACGGCAAGGGTGTGCAATGGTTAATATTCAGCATAGTTTTCATGGAATGAAAAAAGTGGCCAACTAGTACATATGGCTCCCTTATTTTATTTTATTTTTATTTTTATTTTATTTTATTTCCAACGGATGAACCATTACAAAAGCGAGCATAATAATTTATAATTATAGTAATAAGTTAGCAACAATGACTAACACAAAACTAAAAAACTAAATCCAGGCAATAAGGCACCTATGGGTATGGCCCCCTAAAGGCACCATCATAAACCAAACAATAGCACAGGTGTGCGTGCGCGTCCGCGTTTGTGCGCGTGTGTGTTTTGAAATTCATAGTTGAAAGGTCAAGCACTGAGAATCACATAGAGCTCACTTGAAGGAAGCCAAGAAAGCGCAAAAAAAGTCCATGTGTTCTGGTAGCAAGCATCCATGTCTCTGCATCCTAATCACAGGACTGTTGGCTGCATAGGAAGTTGTCACCGAAGTTCTTGCAAAAAGGACTCTAGATCTTGTGCCAGTGGGAATTTGGAAATTTATTTTCTGTAGCAGGTCTGGGCAATCTATGATTCCGTTAACCACCTTGTGCAAGAAGAGAACGTCGTGGATGAAGCGTCTTGTTTCAAGTGAAGGTAAGTTAAAATAAGACGAAATCTCTTGTACTGGGACATCCAGATACCTAAATCCAAGGCGCACTCCCACAATTCTCAGGAACCTCCTCTGCACCCTCTCAATGCTATCCCTCAAGTACAACTGGTGAGGGGACGCAACAATATTCAAGGTGTGGTCTTATCCTCGCGGCTTGACTCACCGAGCCGCGCCTCCGCGACCGACTGCGGAGTACAGTGTGACCTGCTTTCCGACTGCAGGGACCAGCGCTGTGCTGACACCAGGGACCTCGTGGGCAGCCTCAAGGTCACCATTGAGGTTCTAGAGGCTGAGCTGCAGTGCCTGAAGGAGGGGGCGGCGCGTTGCAAGTGTGGAGGAGGAGTGCTGGAGATGGAATGGACTATCAACAGCAAGAAACGCCTTCCGATTACTTCGGAGAATAGGGAAGCCGCAGAGAGCGGTAATTCAGAGAAAGAACTTCCCAAATCCCAGAGGCGGAAGACTGATGACGGGCGACAAAAACGGCGAAGAAAGAAGAAACGAGCCAGAAAAACCTCTAAACACCTTAACGCCTTATCAGACCATCAGACCAACCGCAAAACTCCACTGTCCTTCTCTTCCATCCTCATAGACGGAGACAGCCACAGCCGCGGTCTGGCTGGTCTGGTGCGGCGGACGGTGGCCCAAGGGACTGCGGTGCAAGGAGTTTGCAAGCCGGGAGCTAAACTCCAAGAAGTGGCGTCCGACACCCCACCTCCAGCGGATAGTTGTTGCGCCATCATTGCCGGCACTAACGATGTTGCCGCCGGTCAGCAGGTGAACATCTACCAACACCTGGAGCGGCGCATCACCAGCAAGCTGAGGACTGCCGGTGGGGTTGTCGTCGCTACTCTGCCCCACAGACACGACCTGCCTGCGAGCCATCCTGTCAACCTGGAGACCGCGCGAGTAAACTCGTACATCGAGGAGCTGTGCGTGAAGCATCGTGGGACAGAAGTACTCGACTTCAGCCTCATCGGCAGAGAGGCCTTCACACCGCACGGGATGCACCTCAAGCCCACACACAAACACCTGCTGGCCGAGCTGCTGCTGGAGTGTGTGCAAAGGTTGGACCACGCAGTCACCCCGGTCCTGGCATCGCCCGCTAGCCCCTGCGGGCCGCCGCCGCCGGCCCAGCCGGGATCGCCCGCCGCCCATGTGTCGCCAGCTTCTCCTGAACCACCGGTCCGGACCATGGCCTACAACACCTTCGCCGAGGCGGTGAAGAGCCAACGCCCAGCCAACCTCCAGTGCGGTGATGATTCTGGACAAAAAAACTGTCGGTTTTTAACCAATGTAAAAGAAGGGTAGACACATCAGAGCCAGAGCGTCAAAATTTGCGTCAAAAATTCCACAGAAAACATCAAACCAACAAAATTCAAAATTCAACCAACATTTTCTCGGTTGTGCATCAAAATGCACAGACTGCCACCAACAAAGCAGACGAGCTGTCGCTCATGGCACGCGAACTGCATCCTGACGTGTTTGTTATTTCTGAACATGGTTTCAAACCTGAAACAGTCAGACTGTTCAGGATTGACAACTATAAATTGGCAACATCTTACGATCGAACTCATTTTAAAGGGGGAGGTGTGGCAATTTTCGTAAAATCTGATATTGAATTCCTTCCACACAAGTTGACTCACAGTTGTGATTTAGATTTTGAAGTGGATGGAATAAAAATCGGCCTGAATTCTGATGATAAAATTACAATTATTGGTTTATATCGTTCTCCAAACGGATGCAGCAATATTTTTTTTGAAAATTTTGAAAATCTTCTAAATTCTATCTGTTTTAAGTCGTCCAAGTTTATCATAACTGGCGACTTTAACATTGATGTTTTAGACCACACCAATCCCCTGACCCAGCGGCTACGCGACATCCTAAATTCTTTCGGATTGATCAGGTCAGTAAACACGCCAACACGAGTGACCGCCACATCGAGTAAAGCCATCGACAACGTCATCACAAACATTCCAAACGCCTCAGTCACTGTTTTCAATGCGGCCATCTCTGACCACTTCGCTCAGGAGACCACTATCAGTAACTTTCAGCCAGAAATTAAACACCCGTCATCCAAAATCAAAAGAGACACTAGCTCGGAAAACATTGCCCTTTTGAATACGTTTTTAAAAAATGAGTCCTGGTCGTTTTTAGACAATCTTGAAGCGCAGATGAAGCTTACACCGCGTTTCATAATCTTTTTGTTTATCACTTAAATGTAACTTGTCCTTTCAAAAATTTTAAAGAACGCAAACAAGCAAAACAAAATTCTTGGGTGACGAAGGAAATTTTAGAATTACGTAAACGGCTCAAATTTTATCATTCGATTTACATTAGCACCGAAAATGAACAATTTAAAACTTTTTTTAGAAATTTCAAGAGCAAATATCGGAAAACAATAAAATCTGCAAAAGCACGTGAAATTGAAACAAAATTGAAAAATTGCGAAAACTTTTACAAAACTGCTTGGGGCATTATTAAAAATGTAACAACACAGCCAAATTGCCCAAAAACCTTCCAAATTCCAAAGCTCAAAATCCAGGACGAAATTATTTTAGATCCCTCTAAAGTGGCAAGTGAATTCAACTCATTTTTTTCATCTGTTGCATCACTTGACCCATCATTCAAAGGCCTCAATTGCAGCGAAGTGTCATCGATGGGACCGGTCTCATCCATGGCACTGTCTCCAGTGAGTGAGGAAGAGGTGGCCCGCGTGATACAGGGATTGAAACCAAAAAAATCATGTGACATCAACGGCATGTCTGTGTGGCTGCTCAAACGTTGCTCTAAGCATATTTTGGCTCCACTCACAAATTTGATCAACTTGTCTTTCGCCCAAGGCATTTTCCCCTCCCTTTTGAAATCTGCGAAAGTCACACCCATTTTCAAAAAAGACGATCCTTGCCTTGCAAGCAACTATCGTCCAATTTCAATCCTCCCAGTTATGAGCAAAGTTTTTGAAAAGATTTTTCTTGTCAGGTTTGAAAATTTTCTTGATCGTTTTGAAATCCTCTGTTCCGAACAATTTGGTTTCAGAAAAAACAAATCAACAATCGATGCGGTCACAGACCTAATCGATACAGTTGTCGATGGCCTGGAGAGAAGAGAACATGTGTTAAGCATATTTCTAGATCTCTCTAAAGCATTCGACTGTGTACATCACGAAACACTGTTGTACCAGTTGACGACATGTGGTGTTCGAGGTCTGCCGCACAATTGGATCTCGTCTTACCTCAGGGATAGAAGCCAGTGTGTGCAGATTGCGAATACCCTGTCAGGAAAGGTTAAAATGACTTATGGTGTCCCACAGGGATCTATCGTTGGACCTGTCCTTTTCCTTGTGTACGTCAACAGATTGAACTGATCGATCCTTACGGGGAGGATGGTTCAGTATGCTGACGATACAACTCTCTGCATCAGAGCAAAAACAAAAGATGAATTAGAAATCAACTCATTTTTAGAACTGAATTCATGTATTCAGTATTTTTCAAAACTAAATCTGAGGGCCAACAGTTCCAAATCAAGCGTCGTCAATTTTTTTCTCCGGCAGCAAGAACCTGACAACTTCGCTGCCGTGATGGCGGATGATGTTCTAATAGAAGAAACTGATTCCACCAAGTTCCTCGGAATGCACCTAGATCGAGGGCTGACTTGGGACGATCACATTGACGGCATTTGTTCAAAGGTTTCCTCAGGCATTTATGCCTTACGGAACCTTGCAAAATTCTGCTCTTTGGATATACTAAGAACGGCCTACTTTGGCTTGGTATATCCACATCTGACATACGGTTTGAGACTGTGGGGCAGCTGTTCTAAATACAAATTCGAACGTGTATTTAGAAGTCAAAAGAAAGCTGTCCGAATCATTTCAAAATTGAACTTCAGAGATTCATGCAAAAACACCTTCAGGGAGCTTGGATTGCTGACTTTGCCCTGTCTCTATATCCTGGAGGTTGTCCTGTACTGCCGTTCTAAGTGTAACTTGGTTCAAGGCAGGGACGTTCACCAGTACGGGACTAGAGGCAGGGACAACTTCCGCGTTCAACAACACAGAACTGCAGCATTCGAACGTTTGCCGTCTGAGGTTGGTGTCAAGCTAATCAATAAGCTCCCTGAAGAGATCAAACAAATGAATGACCAAAAAAATTTAAAACTCGACTAAGACATCTTTTGCTGTCGGGGGTGTTTTACTCGGTTGACGAGTTTATGGAGAGCCGCTAGGACGAAATTCAAAACTAACACCATCAATCCTCTGGTTCTGGTGTGGCAGTGGCAGAATTGTCTGGTGAGAATGAAGATGAGAGTGAATGAGAGAACCATGTGACTGTGTGCGTGAGTGAATGAAGTTTAGGCCTACCTTTTTACTATTTAAATATTTATTTATGACGTTTGTATGCAATTTTATAATTGTTACCGCAATAAAAATATTATTATTATTATCAAGCAGCAATACAGCGTCCTCAAAGACGCGCAGGTCGGAGAAAGGCTTAGAAACTCTGAAGAGAAGACCAAGAATTTTGAGGGCTCTGCTGCATGTGGTCATAACGTGTTGCTCCCAACTTTGATTGGTGGTAAATATAACACCAAGATCCTTGGTTTCACTAACCCTGACCAATGATGTATCCGTGATTGAATAATCAAATATGATTGGGTTCATGGTGCGTTGAAAAGTAATAGAGGTGCATTTGTTGATATTGAAAGACATTTTGTTCGTACTACACCAACGGACAACCAAGTTGATGTCCTTCTGCAGCAGAGCCGCATCATGATCGGTAGAACTCTTCATGAATAATTTTATATCGTCGGCAAAGAGCAGGTGGTTGCATTTGAGGGCATTAACGACATCATTAATGTATAGGTTGAACATGATGGGGCCTAGGTGAGAACCCTGTGGGACGCCAGATGAAGCTGGAAAGCTGTGGGACAAGGTATTTTTGTATCTAACCTGAAGCATGCGCCCACGCAGGTAACTGTCAAACCAGTTTAGAAGAGGTCCTGTGAAGCCATAAGCCTCAAGTTTGCGGATAAAAATGGAGTGGCATACCCTGTCGAAAGCCTTTGAGAAGTCCAGCTCTATTGAGTCTACCTGCTGTCTTTGTGCAAAAGCCTCTATGATGTAGGTTTGAAACTGTACGAGGTTAGTGGTTGTTGATTTGTTAGACAGGAACCCGTGCTGACTAGGATGTAGCATATTTCTGACTTGGAAAATAATCTTATTCAGGACAAGTCTCTCAAATACCTTTGCCAAGATTGGTAATATTGTTATGGGTCTATAATTTCTTATGTCACTGGAAGAGCCGTTTTTGTGAATGGGCACTATATGGCCTATTTTGAAGATCTCAGGGAAAACTCCGCAGGATAGAGATTTATTGTATAAATTGGTGAGAGGTTGAACAATCAGTTTTGCCCAGTGTTTAATTGCGGATGGAGGAATTGAGTCTGAACCTGGGCCCTTGGTGACGTCGAGACTGTTGAGAACCTTCAATACATCCTCGGTAGAATACACTGACGCAAAAAAAGTCAGCAAACATATTTGCTATGAGGTTATTGGATTGAGACGAGTTGCCATCAAGGTGCATGGTAGTCGCAGTGCAGGTGGTATTTACTTTCTTCAGATAACTCCAGAAAGCCTTAGTGTTTTCATTGATTGAGCTCTGCACCTTGTTGATGTATTGGTCAAAACAGGTTGCTGATAGGGTCTTGCATTGTGCTCTAACTATGGCTAACCGAGTATGACTAGACTGAGATAAAGAAGTTTTATACCGTTTATGTAGGACTTTCTTTTGAATGGTAAGATGAATGAGCTTCTTGGAGAACCATGCTGGAAAAGACTGATCCACCGGACTTTGTGATAGGAGTTTCTGAATACACTCTCCGATATGGTGTCAACAAACGCCTTGAAAGCTACATTTATGTCTTCATGGCAGGTGACGATTTCCCAGTCCAAGTCCTGTAGCTCTTGCAGGACCTTCACATTGTCACAGCGTCTCACATTAGTGTGGTAAGTGACATTTGGACGAGACAACTTTGGCAGTGACGTTTTTAAAGACAGTGAAGGATGATGGTCGTCCTCAGGAAGTACTGGATCAGGATCACGACAGGTCGCAATATCTTGATAAGAGGAGAACACAAGGTCACTTATTACATCTGATTATACTATTATTGGTACTGAAATTGCTTGAGTGGAAGAGCAATTCCCAGGTAATTTTCCAACCGTACTTTTAGTCAAAGTATTATTACGAATTACTTTTAAGTTAGAATGACTGTCGTAAAATGTGGTTATTAAGTCTTTGGTTCTAACTGAATCATCCCCGATGAAATATCAGCATTTAAAATTTAAACTTTGTACAATGCGAATTGAGGGAGGTATAATGTTACTCCTTACTGCAAATAAGTCGATTTAAACTCGGGTTGAGACACAGATAACATAAATTTATATTACCAAGCTTCTTGCTGTGGTTTTTATTAGATAAGCGCTAACGTAGTCTGACACTCTAGGTCTGCCTGTCTGTCCATACGGTATCTCGAGAACACAAAGATGTTATAGACTTGAAATTGTACATAAATCTTCATTTATATATTAAAGGAAAATTACATTTGAGAATAAGGCATGTGACTCAATGTGATTTGTGCGTTAGCAAACATTGGTTTCATAATAACCCTGATAACTATGGTAACCAACGAGCAAGACGCAAAATAAACAAATGTGTGAACACAGCCATTATGACATATGACGTATTTATACATAATAGTCTAACGAAATGAGGTACAGACCACGTGGTGAGGTAATGGTTCAAGTTCAGTGAAGCTATATGTCACTGAATAAAATTTAATATTGGGCATAATTTGAACTTTACATATTGGTCTTATAGAACTCTATGGTGGCAACAAGAAAATCACATAATATAGATTTTTAAACAAAGTGAGTTTAATTCTATGACAATTTAATATATGTCATAGCAAAAAAAGTTGTAGCAACACATAAAACATTGTGCCCTGCATCGAAATAGATTAAGAAATCATCCGGAGTGATTTTGCGTAAGTCAATACCACAAGTTACTAGTATTAATAACAAACTAAACACAACATTACTTATTATTAATTGAACTACAGAATACAAGTCATAATAGGTCTACATTCGCCGAATAACTACCTATGTTTGACCAGAGGACAATAGCAAATAGCAATCGTCACGGCAGAAAAAGATGGCATTTATTAAGTGCATGTTTTAGTTTAGGGAAGTTGACAAACAAAATTGTAGTTGTGATTCCTTACTTACGCGTCACAACGTGTATGATTATTTTATTTTAACCTAGTTTTTTAATTATGTGTTAGGTTAGTTATTTATCTGAATAAGAGATCATATTGCAGATATCGAAACGTTGTGTTACTGATTGTTTGTATCATTGAACGATGGAAAATTTCCGGAATAATCTTGTTTCCTTCACAAATCAATAGTTCTGATTTTATGTTATACATTTTATTTCAGTTCTTAGCAGAAGGAAAATTTGTTTTGATTTTAAAATTTTTTCTTTAATAATATAATTGTGAGAATTATCAAATATTTTATTGCATTATTGAAAGGTGTGAATTGACTCTTGAGCATTGCCAGTTTAATGCAGGTTGACATTGTACGGAACGGCGCCGTGGGTGTTTAACTTGGTTCTCTCATACGGCTGTTGTTGGAAGTTTAACTTTCATTCATTTATAGCAGTGTTTCATGTGTTTGTACTACACTAAACAAACACTTACATTATTCGAGTTAGGATAGGTGTGAAGTGACTCTCGAGCATGGCCAGTGTAATGCAGGTTGACATTGTACGGCACGGTGCCGTGGGTGTTTAACTTGGCTCTCTGATACGGCTGTTGTTGGAAGTGTAACTTTCAATCATGTAGAACAGTGTTTTATGTGTTTTTCCTACACTGCACAAATACTTACATTATCTGAGTTAGGATAGGTATGAAGTGACTCTCGAGCATTGCCAGTGTAATGCAGGTTGACATTCTACGGCATGGTGCCGTGGGTGTTTAACTTGGCCCTCTGATACGGCTGTTGTTGGAAGTGTAACTTTCAATCATGTAGAACAGTGTTTCATGTGTTTTCCTACACTGCAAAAACACTTACATTATCTAAGTTAGGATAGGTGTGAAGTGACTCTCGAGCAATGCCAGTGTAATGCAGGTTGACACTGTACGGCACGGTGCCGTGGGTGTTTAACTTGGCTCTCTGATACGGCTGTTGTTGGAAGTGTAACTTTCAATCATGTAGAACAGTGTTTCATGTGTTTTTCCTACACTGCACAAACACTTACATTATCTGAGTTAGGATAGGTGTGAAGTGACTCTCGAGCATTGCCAGTGTAATGCAGGTTGACATTGTACGGCACGGCGCCGTGGGTGTTTAACTTGGCTCTCTGATACGGCTGTTGTTGGAAGTTTAACTTTCAATCGTGTAGAACAGTGTTTCATGTATTTCTACTACACTAAACAAACACTTAAAGTATCTGAGTTAGGATAGGTGTGAAGTGACTCTCGAGCATTGCCAGTGTAATGCAGGTTGACATTGTACGGCACGGCGCCGTGGGTGTTTAACTTGGCTCTCTGATACGGCTGTTGTTGGAAGTTTAACTTTCAATCGTGTAGAACAGTGTTTCATGTGTTTGTCCTACACTACACAAACACTTACATTATCTGAGTTAGGATAGGTGTGAAGTGACCCTCGAGCATTGCCAGTGTAATGCAGGTTGACATTGTACGGCACGGCGCCGTGGATGTTTAACTTGGCTCTCTCATACGGCTGTTGTTGGAAGTTTAACTTTCATTCATTTATAGCAGTGTTTCATGTGTTTGTACTACACTACACAAACACTTACATTATTCGAGTTAGGATAGGTGTGAAGTGACTCTCGAGCATTGCCAGTGTAATGCAGGTTGACATTGTACGGCACGGTGCCGTGGGTGTTTAACTTGGCTCTCTGATACGGCTGTTGTTGGAAGTGTAACTTTCAATCATGTAGAACAGTGTTTCATGTGTTTTTCCTACACTGCACAAACACTTACATTATCTGAGTTAGGATAGGTGTGAAGTGACTCTCGAGCATTGCCAGTGTAATGCAGGTTGACATTGTACGGCACGGTGCCGTGGGTGTTTAACTTGGCTCTCTGATACGGCTATTGTTGGAAGTTTAACTTTCAATCGTGTAGAACAGTGTTTCATGTGTTTGTCCTACACTGCACAAACACTTACATTATCTGAGTTAGTTACTATCTGTCTGTCTATCTGCATGATATCTCGAAAAGTTGAACTGACATAGACTTGAAATTGTGAATTAAATCAATTTTTCTTTGAGGGACTCTGCGTTCTATGATGATGCTTGTCAATCCATTAAATTATTCTGAGCTTCTGTGAAAATTTTTACATTGCTTTAAAGGTGGCAACTAGAAAATAACAGAATAAGCAAATTTTTAAACAGCCTCAATACACGCAAAGAAATTCAAACGTGTAACATATAACACATGTGGCCTCACTATCCCTACCCATACTTTATACTATAGTGTACTGTTTTGTAACAAAATCTAATGGAAAATATTAATGTATCTTACTGCAAGATATGACTAAAAATGTAATTTTGCATTAACTTTTATTTCTACAAGAATGAATAGTATTGTGCGTCAATTTATATTTCTAAAATGAGCTATAGATTACAAATGTTGAGTTTCACCTCACCAAAGCCTGTTTCCGAACTTTTATTTCTACAAGAATGAATAGTATTGTGCGTCAATTTATATTTCTAAAATGAGCTATAGATTACAAATGTTGAGTTTCACCTCACCAAAGCCTGTTTCCGAACTTTTATTTCTACAAGAATGAATAGTATTGTGCGTCAATTTATATTTTTAAAATGAGCTATAGATTACAAATGTTGAGTTTTCACCTCACCAAAGCCTGTTTCCGAACTTTTATTTCTACAAGAATGAATAGTATTGTGCGTCAATTTATATTTCTAAAATGAGCTATAGATTACAAATGTTGAGTTTCACCTCACCAAAGCCTGTTTCCGAACTTTTATTTCTACAAGAATGAATAGTATTGTGCGTCAATTTATATTTTTAAAATGAGCTATAGATTACAAATGTTGAGTTTCACCTCACCAAAGCCTGTTTCCGAACTTTTATTTCTACAAGAATGAATAGTATTGTGCGTCAATTTATATTTCTAAAATGAGCTATAGATTACAAATGTTGAGTTTCACCTCACCAAAGCCTGTTTCCGAACTTTTATTTCTACAAGAATGAATAGTATTGTGCGTCAATTTATATTTCTAAAATGAGCTATAGATTACAAATGTTGAGTTTCACCTCACCAAAGCCTGTTTCCGAACTTTTATTTCTACAAGAATGAATAGTATTGTGCGTCAATTTATATTTCTAAAATGAGCTATAGATTACAAATGTTGAGTTTCACCTCACCAAAGCCTGTTTCCGAACTTTTATTTCTACAAGAATGAATAGTATTGTGCGTCAATTTATATTTCTAAAATGAGCTATAGATTACAAATGTTGAGTTTCACCTCACCAAAGCCTGTTTCCGAACTTTTATTTCTACAAGAATGAATAGTATTGTGCGTCAATTTATATTTCTAAAATGAGCTATAGATTACAAATGTTGAGTTTCACCTCATAAAAGCCTGTTTCCGAACTTTTATTTCTACAAGAATGAATAGTATTGTGCGTCAATTTATATTTCTAAAATGAGCTATAGATTACAAATGTTGAGTTTCACCTCATAAAAGCCTGTTTCCGAACTTTTATTTCTACAAGAATGAATAGTATTGTGCGTCAATTTATATTTCTAAAATGAGCTATAGATTACAAATGTTGAGTTTCACCTCACCAAAGCCTGTTTCCGAACTTTTATTTCTACAAGAATGAATAGTATTGTGCGTCAATTTATATTTCTAAAATGAGCTATAGATTACAAATGTTGAGTTTCACCTCATAAAAGCCTGTTTCCGAACTTTTATTTCTACAAGAATGAATAGTATTGTGCGTCAATTTATATTTCTAAAATGAGCTATAGATTACAAATGTTGAGTTTCACCTCATAAAAGCCTGTTTCCGAACTTTTATTTCTACAAGAATGAATAGTATTGTGCGTCAATTTATATTTCTAAAATGAGCTATAGATTACAAATGTTGAGTTTCACCTCATAAAAGCCTGTTTCCGGTGTAGCGTATTTCTATCTTATATAGTAAAATGTCTATCAAGTTTATTTCCACATCAATAATAAGTAAGAGTGTATAAGTTTTGAAATGCTGGCCTCCAGTAAGCTATCACACTTCCATTGGACTTTCTGAACTCAAAATCATTAGCATTCTTTCTTTGACCAAGTGGAAACTGTTAACAAATGTTCAAGTCTTTTTGACCTTCATATCAAGAGTTGACGAACAGACTGGCAGAGTTTACACAGACGGATTGCAGTTTGACATTTTATCGCTAAAAAGTTTTACATTTATGAATTAGACAAATAAGTTCCAAACCTATGTTTCTAGGAGCACTATATATTTTATCATCTAAACGTAGGGACATACTGACAGACGAGTAGACTTCGAAGTTACCGCTTTAATAAAATCTGTCAAGTCGTTAATATTGTAATTAATTAATTAAATTTTTTTAGTACAATCTACTTCAAGGCCTTATCCTGCCCGTCTGCATGGGCCACTGGCCTTTGCGAGGATCTTTGTTTAAACAGAGTAAGGGAAAGAGTTAATACAGTACAAGGTCGGTGGTACTGATAAAATGTTCAATGTCAAAGAAAGGACTCTCCGTGACAAAGGAAGAGGTTTCTTGACTTGGTGGTCTAAAAGAGCCTAAGGGCAGTCTGTCCATAACTGTCCCTTTGTACCACAAAACTTGCAGAAAGACCTACCTAGAGACTTGAAAATTGGAACGTAGGTTTGAGTAAGTAATCTTTCATTTTGGGGTCTTAGAGTCTTAGGGCATTCATGATATGATGCAATAACTCTTTCGTCACATTCTTTTCAACTCTTCGGTACTCCGCTGTATCAGTTTATCAAATACCCTTAATTGGTGATACTGATTCAGAGAACAATTTTTTTTAACGGCGCACTTATATACGTGCTGTTGCATATTCAATGGACCGGACTACAACCTGTTTGTATTATTACAGCTTCACGGTATAACAACCCCTAAAACATTAATTAAGGACCTTATTTAATGACATTACAAAGCATTCATTTCAGTAATGATATTTGTCGGTTACAACTAGCCATGATCAATAAAAACTTTTTACAAGCATGGTTTCAAATTTTAGTTCAGTGTAATTTTTCCTGGGTGGATTGAAATACTCAAAATACCTAATCCCAATCAGGTTTTAGCCCTTCGAATAAAATTTAAATTATTTCATTACATATTGTAATACCCTCATGATATTCTACTGAAACTATTTTTACAATTACATCTTATACCTGAGATAAAAAAAAGCATTTAAATGTTGTAATATGATGAAAACTTGAGAAATAGAAAAATAAATTTATACATTACGCTAATTTAATTTGAAATAAATGTATGCAGTCAAAGAAAAAATACATTGTCTTAGGTAGCTGTTATATTACAATTTTCTAGCTCAGAACCACAAAGTAAGCTGTATTAAATGTGATGCAACACTTAATATTAATTTATTCCCTGTTATTCTATTCACCTTCCATATTCAGTAGGTACACAATACTTTGTTATTAGTATAGTTCACAACGGTTTTATGAAAACACGAGAAGCTTCAGGTTATTAGTTTTCCGTCTATGAGTTAACCTTTACGTCTCTTTTATTTCTGCTCGAGAAAATAAAACGTAAAGTTGCCCGTGGTTTGAAACAGGTTATAAACATCTGGTTATAAAATGCTATTTAATTCATACTAGAGTATTTCATTGGAGTTATATGTCATTTTATATACCAATTGTATTTGAAATAGGTTTTTAATTTAGTACTTTACACTGAATATTGCTCTACACATCAAGGGCAAAAAATAAACGATTTTTAACATTTTTGCTATTTCTGGAATAGCAATACTTTTATACACTGTAAATATTGGATAGCTTAAAGGATTTATAACAAATCGAAACATAAATGTCCTTAGTTTACCCTCTAATACACAAAGAATTTTATTGAGCATCTGCTATTATGCTATTTTTCTATTAACATGTTTGGTATTAATAATATGCATTCCTGATTCCTCGACCATTGTAGGAATTAAGGGTATGGTGTTCGTTAATATCTTTGACTCTTATGGCTTTTAACTGCTTCAAAAATTGAAAAGAATGTATCTTTGTAAGGTATGTGGAGCTAAAACAGAAGTCCATAATTTTTAGGGTTTCAAAGATGATTCTTATCACTTACTTTACCTATTATATAGTTTTTTTATTATTTATTATAACAGAGCATAAGGTTTTATTTAGATAACCCTTACCAGTAAATTTGGAATTCAATAAAGTTTTAAAATTATGCTTTGAGGAAAATTCACTACAGAAGTTGATGTAGGAAGAAAATGAATGTTTTGGCTGCACTTAGTGGAATGTGACATGGAAATAAATTCAAAATTCACATTAAATACTTATTTTAAGTGTTATTTTGTGGAATTGGACGAAGTACCTATTTTCATTGCTATATTTTTTCATCAAAGTAATATATATTCTTACCAATGTACCTTTTTAAAAAGAATATACTGATGAAAGAAAGCAAATTTACTTCAACATTGTATATTAGGTTTTGACCATTAAATTGGCACAATGATATTTCAAGTCCTAAATTAGAAAACAGATAACATCAATCAATTTCACAAGTAGATTGACACAATGAACGCGAACTCTGACAACAACGCAAAGACTGACAAGTGACAGTCTCGCGTTAAATTTCCCAGCAGAGCAACTCACACATCAAGGGTTGCTAGATTCCTATTGGTCAGATTACAGTGTATTATATTCAATTTCCTAGGAAAAAATAGAAGAATACAACAATAAACATGCAACAGTATTTTGATTGCATCATTACACTGTTCAGCGTGTAACTCAAACTCTATATATTGTACGTTATTTTTTGCGAACTTTATAAAATCCATCCTACCCTAACCTAATTAATTTTAATCTACTTCAACTAACGAAGGAAAATCAATTTTAAATTTAAATATAACTGACCAGCAACCCATATCAAAAATATTAAAAACTTCCAAGGTAAAGTAGGAGCGGTAGTTTTCAAAAACTAAATGGTTTCATTTTGTTTTATTATCTTATGCTATGACTGGAATAACTACACAAACCATAAAATAACATATATTTTGGTTTTTATGTAAACAAAACATGTATTTATTTTTTAAACCATCATGTATGAAATGCTTATATAATGGTAAAAGACATATCGGCTTGTAGCTACAGGAATAAAAGAGACCTTAGGCTTAATATAGTGTGTGAGATAACACTTTCAAGCACTAAAGTCCTGTAACCTGAGTTCGACAGTGTTTGAAGTGGCAGGCGAGAGTCCGCAAGTTGATCGTGTTAGCTCAGTTGTCAAGAGGTGGATCCGTTATCGAGATGTTCTTCTGCTTCTTGTGAATTTTGCAAGATGCCTCAAGACACACGTTTCGAAGATAGAAATACAGCTATTTAATTTTTTGGATTTGCTCTTTTAGGTTAATCGGGTTTTTAGAATTAGAAGATTGTTTTTATTACTCTGTGTAACGTCTAAAGCATTGGAATCCCTTTAATCACATGAGGCGTCGAGTTTTTTTGTCTCAGTCCAGATGTCTAGGAAAGCCCAGTGACTCCTACGTTCAATCTATGACTTAACCATGCATTCACTTAATGATTGTCTTGAATGAATCTGGTAAGTAAACGCTTCTTTTCTAAGTCATGCAGATAGAACCATAATGCCATATACAATGCTAAATCAATTCCATTAGTGAAAAAGTATTTAAGGTAAGGTACTACTATTTTTCTAAATCATTAGACTCCAATGGGGTGCCGTAGGCCAAGCAGTTATTCACTAAAAACATCTATCACAAAGACCTTGTTCAGGCAGCGAAGGGCAGTGAAAATAAAAACCACGAAAAGCCTCAGGAAAGATTATAGTTCCAGTAAACGATTGAAATAGGAACAATACCCAGAGGAGGTGATCTTTTACTTAAAATCTTTATTGGAAAGACATTGGCCTTATTAATTTATTGGGCGGATAGTGGAGGCTCTTTAAATCAGCAACTCTGGAAAATTTTCACCTCTTTTCTTCCGAAGTTACCTTTATCAGACTTTAGCTTGAAAGGAGGAGTTGAAATTATTAAGGATATTTTCCCAATTTAATCTCTGTGACAACTATGGCTTCCCATAGGTGTAATTGCTACCATTTATTATGTTAGTTCGATTAAAACTTTGTAAGCTGTTCACTACTTAGATTTTACAACTTAAATTTTGAACCTTGGCAGGTCACAAACGTAATAAAATTAATTTTATTCAGGCACTTTAGCATTTTATACATTCAGGTGCTGCATTAGGCGAAAGGTGGAATGGACCTGACCTCAACATATATATTTATTCAAACCTTCGCATCATGGCTAAGTTATGTATGGAAAACTCGGTTGCTCCACCGTAATTTGAGATCAAGTCTAACATATTCAGTAGACTCAACTGTGCACCTGAGGAAAGAATGAGAACGCATCTTCATATAGATTACGTTTTCTTAGTGTAGGTTTCTCTGATGTCAGAACGTGGCAAATAGTTCGTTTAGAGCTTCTTCGTTACCAACTTTTTAGGATTTTTCAGAGCAACAAGACTCCAGATTCCAAGAGTAAAGCCTGTGAAAGCGCCACATTTCAGACGTTGCAATAAGCGGAAGTTAAAAAGGAACTCAAACCAACATTCGTAATGAGTTGTTGGTATAATGTCCTTCTTACTCCATGGTTGAGGACAGCGTTTAACTCAGGGAAGTCACCGCCTGAATGTTCCTGATGAATCCGTATGATTGATATGTTAAATAGGAACTTAAAAATATATGTTTTCCATAAGTATGTGTTAGTTATATGTTTTAAGTTGTGTGTTGGCCACAAATATGTTCTGGCAGTGAAGGTGTCCGAAACGCAAAGAGGCACGAAGCGTCAAACATTTTAAAACATAAAACCAATTTTTCAAGGTATGAAAAGTGAAACGCGTAATTGATTTGTCTGTGGCTATAGATATGACAGGAAATTAAAATGCTCGCACAAAAAAACAAAGAAACAAAACACACAATAAGATTACCAGTACAAATTGGCCAGCCTCCAAGCATTCATCAACAATTTAAGTGAGAAAGTAATGAAAACTGTATAGCTCTTTTTCATATAAAAGGATTGTGGATAACAACCCGTTACTGGTAGAGAACTATCGGATATTTTACAGGAGATGATTAGCCGTTCCATTCAACACGTTGATTGCAATGCCTGAGGGAATGAGCCATCACAGAGATATAACTGTTCAGTCGCACGTCCATCAACCATCAACACAAAGCTGATGATATTGGTCCATTTTGGTAGAGGAAACTGTTTGAGTATCAATCAGTCCGTGTACTAAACAAAAACTCATGAATATTAAGGATATTTTTACTGCTGTAATGATATTTGTTTGTGACGCTGTGATATTTATCTACTTTTATGTGTAACATTGCTAATTAAATACAAATGGTTATTTTATATAATGGTACTTATTTCATGAGATCAGGGGGTTCCTCGAAAGAAGTAGAAACAGAGATTTATTACACGTTGTAAAAAACTTTAAGAAGAAATACGCGGTATAATTGTTTTTTTTTACCGTAATGAGATGATAGCGTATTATACACATTAGTAGAACCAACGTGATCACCTTAGTTTAATTTTAAGTGCATGATTTTCCGCGAGGGGTCATATCGACCACGGTAATTCTTTGACGAATATATTTTGGGGGGGAAGATGCGATGGAGGGGGTGGGAGAGAGAGATGGGAAGGGTGAAAGGGGGAGAGGGGAAAGAGAGAGAACTTTATATTTATATAACTATATTTTACTATTGCTAATGAAATAAAAATGGCTTACATGTACTTATTTCATTACCTGTGGTAGTTCTTCGAAGAAACAATGATAATTATTTACAACAAATTGTCCAAAAAAACCCCGGTTTATTCGATTACAGCGCTTATGTGATCCAAATAGCTTGTATGTTGTACATAACTAATTTCTTTCAGAACATAATAACTTTAATAATAATTAACTAGATACTTTAAAAAAATGTCCAAAAGTCCACATGTAATCTTTCAAATAAGTTACATAATAAGGAGAGACATCATCCTACTTGTCGTGGGCCATCTCCTCCTTTGCACACAAAGTTGCTCAACCGTTCTCAATATTCCTGATGAATACAATACAATCCTTATTTCACTAAGTAAAGATAGGATAAAATGTTCCATGTTATATTCATCCATTAAAAATACTTCTATATGCACGTTTAGCGCAAATTTAGGGGTCAAAGTAACTTATAAAGCATCATCATTCTTTTAAAAAATCATCTTAATTGGCAGGGTGTATATTATGTCTGGAAACACCCAAATATATCCTTTAATAATTTAAATATAAATTTGAAACCTCTTACAATCGTGATAGAGATTGGGCATCTACTTTTTTGGAACAATGTTTTGTTATGTCACACCAACGGGGGACGTCCTTCCCGAGGGTATCGTGAATATTCTTAATGGAAGCCTATACCTTGTGATACATAATTTTAAAAGGTAATAGCTTACTGAATTGAATGCCACAAACCGCATCTCAAGGGAATTATTCTATCAGAAAATAGAGCATTTTTAGTATTGAAAATTTACTGATGTTCAACAATGTAATTTTAACATGGTTCTTGCCACAAAATGTGTTACACTAATTTTTTTAGCATTTTTTTAAATGTTCAATTAAATAAAACAAAAATTTCATTTTAAGCTGGTTCTATTAGCACAATTTTGCCAGTTTTCATTACAGTACAATTATGGAAATACTTATGTTATTGATTTCTTATTACAAATAAAAAACATAATGTATGCTGTTAGAAAAGTCTTACAACAAACGTTTTACCTGCATTTGGTGTCAAAGCAATTGTTTTCGAACTGTGTTCCTTCCTACGGTTTGACAATGAGCCAATCTTGTGTAAAATGATTCGACAGAGTTGCCTAACATTTCTTCAGTTATCAAAGCAATCTCCTCTATAATCCTGTTTCTTAGGTCTTCCAAATTATGAGGCTTTCTTCTATAAACATTGGATTTTAAATGACCCCATAGGAAATAATCGATTGGTGACAAATCCGGAGATCTTGGAGGCCATTCGATTTCTCCTCTTCGGCCAATCCATTTATGAGGAAACCTTAAATCCAAATACTCTCTTACCTGTCTCCATAATGGGGTGGAGCACCATCCTGCTGAAACCATACATTATCAAAGTATTCTCGTGATGCAATTTGAATAGCTAGGATTATTTCATTTTGGAGCATATTGTAGTAAAGTTCGGCATTTAAATTTCCATTGATCAAAAAGGGTCCAACAATTTTGTTACCTAAAATTCCACACCATACGTTCAGTTTTTTGTGGTTGCTGTGAATGGGACTCAGTAATCCAATGTGGGTTTTCACTAGCCCAGTAACGGCAATTGTGCCTGTTAACATTGCCATTTATGAAAAAAGTTGCCTCATCAGAAAAATAGTATGTTGGTCAGAAAATCTCTATTGTCATCACATTTGCGCATCACAAGTTCACAAAACTCAACTCTTCTGTCGTAATCATCCTCACTTAACTGTTTGGACTAAATGAACTTTAAATGGTTTTGTATTTATTAATTTTTCAAAATCTTACTCACAGACATAGGGTGCATATCATGTTGCTGTGCAGCTTTTCTGAGCGATGTATGTGGGTCTTCAATAGATGTTTGCAAAACATCTAGTGCATGTTCTTCATCTGTTGCAGATTGTATCCTACCCGACTTTGGCCGATTACGTACACTCCCTGTCATTTCAAAACGCTCAATAGTTTTTGATATTGTTGAAACACTTATGGATTCCTTTCTGGGAAAGTGTCATTAAACAAATTACAAACTTCCCCGATAAGATCTTTGACGATCGCCATATTCCTCGCATCATCAACAGAGTAATTCGTTCTCTTTCAGACAATTCCATTAAAATGCCAAATAAAAAACTGAACTACTGTAATTAGATAACTTGTTGACAGCAATGCTTCAGAGACACTGATTAACTCGACAGGAATGATATGACCTTTGTCCAATTGTAATTCCCCAAGCTTAGACCTGTCTAGTGAAAGCTCCATGCTCAACAAACTGAAACCTGTAGACCAGATGATTAATAACACAATAATGTTTCTCATGAGGCTAGTGACCTTTGTCTCTTTAAACCTTCCTGCTGACTGGAAAACACCAAGTACAGATTCATAAGTAATCAGAAGAAAGTGACTCATAAGTTTTATTCATTGTAATAAAAACTGGTAAAATTTGTACTAATGAAACCAGCTTAAAAAATAAATTGTTTATTTTATTTTAATTGAACATTTAAAAAATGCTAAAAAATTAGTGTAACACATTTTGTGGCAAGAACCATGTTAAAATTACATTGTTGAACATCAGTAAATTTTTCAATACTAAAAATGCTCTATTTTCTGATAGTATAATTCCTTTGAGATGCGGTTTGTGGCATTCAATTCAGTAAGCTATTACCTTTAAAAATTATGTATCACAAGGTATAGGCTTCCATTAAGAATATTCACGATACCCTCGGCAGGACGTCCCCCGTTGGTGTGACATAACAAAACATTGTTCCAAAAAGTAGATGCCCAATCTCTAATCACGATTGTAAGAGGTTTTCAAATTTATATTTAAATTATTAAAGGATATATTTGGGTGTTTCCAGACATAATATACACCCTGTATATGCAAATACTGTACAATACATACCGTACTTGTATAATGGTAGTTTAATTCAGACTCGGCAACTGGCTCGGCACTGAGAAGCTGTAAAAGAATCCAATTCCATTTTAAAAGCCAATATGGAAATTTCCTCATTAGAAGTGTTGAAATAATCGTTGAATATGACTTAGCTGTGTTCTCTTTCGTTTGTGGTTATAGTTATTGAACGTACTGAAACAAACGTATTATGGTTAACCTATCTATGGATCGACAACCAAACTAGCCAACTTGATTATGTAGGAGTCTCAAACTGTCTGTATTACTTAGTCCTTAGTTATGTAATATAACCGCAGACATAATACTGAAGGACCTATACAACATTATCATCTAGGCTATATACAGTGTGCTTCAAATTATATATTCACTGATCGGATCTTGGAAACTAAAAGAGATACAGCAAAGATTAAATGGACAACATATAATATATATATATTTCCACTAAACCCAAAATGTTTTTAAGATATACTACAACACACAAATATCATAGAGTGCAATGCGTTTGGATTTAAACTGGATTATTTAATTTGACTTCCAAACATGTTTTGCTCAAATCAGGCAATAAATTATCCGAATCAGGGCAAAAAAATATATAAATGTATTCGGGACAAACGTAACTGCATCAATTTGTAACTTTTAATTGTTTGACCGGTTAGATTTAGTGGGTTATCAACCAATTTGATCATAAGGTTTCTTTGAAATTAGTGAGGCCGATTTATAAGTGTTCGAGTATGTGTGTGATAAAAGATTCATAAAAATAATACAAGTATTAAACAATAGAATGACTAAAACTAATGCAAGTGTAATTGTGTAAAGGATAACGACGTTTTGTACTCAGAAATGTATCAATTACTTTGTGAAATTTAAATTTCAGGTTACATCTCCTAATGCGTTATCCAGTTCAAAACAGATTGCAATGCCGTAGGGATTATTATCAGAGACATATAAACGCTTCCTCCCATGCCTATAAACCAACAAAGCACCGATATTAGTCTATCACGGCTACAGCTCGCCTGAGAATTCGCGAACGGTTTCTAATAATCCTGCTATAAAATACTACGAAATATGACAACCAATGTTGTACTGTCATCCTTTTACTCTCTATGTATTTGTTACTAACTTACGTGTAATTTTCGCTGCTCATAAGGTTTCACGATCTAACAAAGATTGTGATGCAGATAATAGAAGTAAATCATAACCCTAGCTAAATGCTGTAAAAATGTTTATACTTGGATGGGGTAAATTTTCTTCAGTCATTATTTCAAATTTAGAAAATAAATGTTTTATTCTAATTTTTTTTTTATTTTAAAGCTACTTCAGATAACTAGCCTAAAACAAATTCAATACATCTAAATATTAAATTGTGAAATATTTACGGTACGTATATATCGTTCACACTTAGGGAAAGTTTTAGAGACTAACATATGTTTTTGTTGATTACCTAACTCAAAAAACACGTTTTGTTCAAATATATTTTGAGATATTTAATATGTAGGCAACAATGTATTTGCCAGTCCCTCTGGTTTGCTTTTAAGTATACACTGTAAAAAGATCACATCCTTATAATAAGCTTTGTCCTGATTATAAGATGTTCCAAAAATCAGTCCCAAATTCTTAAAAAATATCACGGAATAATTAAAAAAACTTACTCAAAATGGTATTATAGAGAGCTTTGATAAAAAAAACCAACAGAAATCGATTGCACCACCCTAAAGAAGACACAGTTTAGACCGTAACTGAAATATACTTCAGAATGGAAATATAGAGTTTTAAATTATATATGTAATATAAAAGGAGAAACCTTAACCTAATGGATAACTAACTTAATATTAATATTTCTACTTATAATGAAACTTTCTATCGAGAAAAGTTATAAAAATGTATGAATATTTAATTTGGCAATTTTTTCATGGTATATTCAGGTTAATAATTATTTTGAAGGAGTAGTATTTCACATTTATTAACGGACGTCCAGTGGGAATGTTGAATTTAGCTGAGGTCTGACGATACCGAAGACTTGACTCCTGGAATATGGAGTCAATTTTAGTCTGAAAAGTTAAAAAATATCGAATTTTGTAGTATAAAAGTTTCTGATATCAAAATTATGTACGCAGTTTGTTTTTTAACTTCGTGGTTACCGAAGTAGCTTTATTCCCTGTAATAGTGCCTAATTAAATAACTTTATAAGTTACACAATCTGCCCTGGTTTTCTAAAATAATCTTTAAAAGTTATAAATATCGATAAGACCATTATAGTTGTCAGAATATGGGCGAAAAGTCCATGATTTTTGCATTGAGTTGTGTTGTTTAATAAATGAAGAAGGAGAGCAAATGGCACATAAAATAATTAACAGACTTTAGAGTAACAGATAAATACAGATAATAAATTTTATTCGTAGAAAGTTACTTTTCACCTATGAATTAATAATAAATCTATAAGAAATTATGATTGTAACAACATGGTAAGGGTTGAGTGAACGGTTGATATCAGCATGACTGAGTGGTGAAAAACAGCTTATACATCATGAGTGAACTGATGTCAAAAATGAGAGAGTGGTAAAGATAACCTTTTGAAACACGATTATCTTTGCAGATCTCAAGGTACCCTGTATTGTTGGTAGTTTCTTGCTTTTATCTTGCATGCATAAAGATTGATCTTACTCTAACTCCATAACAAAGAGGGATCGAACTGCTGTCAATGGAAGTGATGGACTAGAGACTGATAGATAATATATAATCTTAACTGGCATGAACTGATTTTGAAACGGTAAAATCACACCCATAAAAAACAAAATACAAATTCTTAATTTTTACGCAGGTACCTACTTTATTTTCATCTTAAATTAACTGAGTTCCATTTATAATGGTAAATTATGAATATTGGTGTAACTACTTTCGTGTATTTGGGCAATCATTACTTTATCCAAAACGCATTAATATAATTAACTGGGGTAGTCGAAATAAGTTTAATGGAGCACAGCATAAAAAGGACTCTTACTGCAGTTAGGAAGTAATTGTCCTTCATTTTCAGAAGCAATATTTAAAATGTGTAAATTCTTAAGCAGGGATGTAAATGCGTTTCATGTCCTTGATAACTATAGTTATTGACGTTAAATACACACCATGATGTGTGTCTATATTTTACTAAGTAATTTATTCTAAAAGTTAAATAAACTGTTAATATACACAGTTTACCTTGGTAACGAAGTACAGGTGAGGTAAATAGTAATAAGTAAATATTAGCCTTGAGAGCTATTATAAATAATTTACTTAACACTCGTCGATGTTAAGGAGTGACACTATAACTATCGATGACTGGCCTGTATAACTGATATAGCCTTTTTGAGCAAGTAGTGAGCAATCTTGTGACACTTCTTCCTTGGCATCGCAAAGTACCTCAAATAAATTTCCTAAGAAAAATAAACCCTTTTAAATAGACCATGATTCATGGCTCCACGGATGCTGATAACCACAAACTGATTTTGACTACTAGGAACAGCTAAACAATTTTCTGCTGAGCAAATTTACTACCATGAATCTGCCTATAAAAAGGTAAACGAATTAAATTTAAGGACGGACTATAGTTCATTAATAAATTGTCAAATCCTTTACCAGAAAGGTTTTGAACATGTAACTTCACCAATGGTATGAATTATAAAAATTAGAAAGCTATGAACTGAATTACTTTTATCGAGTGTTGTAATGTGTTTATTATTATCAATATTTATAACAAGTTCTCGTATTAATAACTAGAATCATACGCACAATTAATACTTATGGGTAGGGCTAGTGGGAAATCATCTTCCTAACTGAGCCAGGCTGATTTGTCTAGCGGGTATCACTACATTCATAGCGGAAGGGCCCATCGACGTATACAAAATGTGTGGTTTTTAGTAATGAATTTTGTCGTAACCTTCTACATTTTAATTTTGTTTGTATAATCGGTATAACTGCGTATAAGTATCCTACAGCATGATTATATATATTTATTACAATTAAAACATAGGCCTAACTAGTTTAATGCTGCTTGTTAACTAGAAACGAGTTTAACTTTGTTCAGTGAGTTGCAATCATTCGAAATGACCAGTTCATGTTTCACAGGGCAAAGGGCACTAAAGGGCACTACACAAAAGGACTTTGTGAGCCTACATCAACACCCCAAAAGGACATCCCTGTTGTTGATGTAACCAGCTGTGTTTGTCCTTACAATGACATTTTACTCTTAGTCTCTGATAACCCTTATGTTTACAAATACGAGTTTACTATAGTTATAGTTTTGTTACTCATTAACATTTATAGACTTTGGAAATGTTACGCACACTTAATAATATCGTTTATTTATGACCTAAATATTGCATCTTTTAATAGTTACAAAATAATTTACTAGCTTTGTCACCATGGTGCGATTTTCTTGATCACGGTCTAATCCAATAAATAGTTTACTTATTTCGATAATATTTTTATTAAACGGAATTTAAACATTGTTACAATATCCAGCTTTCTTTTTTATATTAGAGGTGGACCAAACCAATTTCCGTCACCATACTTCCATATTTCCATGTCCCAGAGGTTTGCGGCTACAGTGAATATTCTTATTATTTGGTTTAATTTTTAAAATTTCAAATACAAGATCTCAAATATGTAAGTTCTTTTTTAACTTTTATTTTTATTATAAATTTTATATATTATTAAACTTTCTATAATTATTTGGTTTTGATATAAAAGTGTAAATATGAAATACAGGGTTAAGTTGTTGTAGAATTTAATTTTGTAATATTTTTTAAAACTAAGATTTTGAGCTGTCACGTTAATAATTTTTCGAGTTTTAGATCTATATAAGTATAAAATATTGTTGAATATATTTAGGTTTGTGGTTAATTATATCATTTCTTCAAACGATAAGGTATAAAGAGTGCGGATTTCATTAATAATCTCCATCTAAATAGTGCAGTTTTCACTAACGAAATATTTATAAAATGTGGCTTTATCTTTCACGGTTCCTGAAGTGCACCAAACTAACATGAGCGGATATTAAAAATGGAATTCTGCTTTTATTCCGTTGATCATTATTTAGATGGTTAGATGGCTTATTTTATTTTTAGATGGTTTGAAAAATCTAACGACTTTAATGTCCCAAAGGAATTTACAGGGACTATTATATTTTAGCATTGTTGTAACACTAATTTTGTTATGTAATGTAGTTTATAAAACTTAAATAATTCATTTCAATATTTTATAGCCATTTAATAAATTTTACTTGGGTTTTCCCACACTTATAGAGCTTCTAATGTATTATATATATTTAATAGTTTGTTTAAATATTGTTAGGAAGTAGACTGCATTATAAATTTACATATTGTTTTAAAGTTATATTTTAGTCAAACTATCCTACAATAATCTTACATTTACGTAGCATATTTCATAAGAACTTGTGGACACAATTAAAATTCCATAGAATTTAGTCTTTTTTAATAAAAACCTTAAGCCTTAAAGACAGCAGATATTAAACCAAAACTCCTGACAATCAGTTATACCTTATTAAAGCATGTTATATTCCACATTTTATTTAAACCACAGAGCGATCTACAGTATTGAATATAATCGATTAAAGAATAACCCTTGTAACCCCGTTTTCAGGGTATTTGATTTGAATAGAAAAGCAATGGTACGATCTAGAGAAGGTAGCAACTGAAATTCGATATGCAAGTTTTCTTCCTCTCCAACACACATTGGCAATTCTCCATTTCTACATCACAACACTGTCCTGTTAGTTATAATCGTACGTTCATAAAACAAGCCTTGTGATGCCCTTATTATACATTAAAGTAAGTGTTCCAACATATCTCTTAAAATAGGACTGCTTTGTGGAATAAAAAAGACACGGAAATTAGTTTAGACCACCTCATGGAAGGCTAGATATTGTTATAATGTTTAAATTCCATAAAAAAAAATATTTTTTGTTCTTTTCATGTTCCCTTTCATGATTTGGCTGAGCGTTACAGTATCTACCTAGTGATAATAGTCATTCAAATATAATAAATAGTCATCATGTATTTTAGTTTTTAACTTCAAATAATTTTACTAGCATGGAATGTACAAAGATTTTCAGTTCACTACCTTTGAGGAGTGGAGTAAAAAAATGTCATACACAAAAAACTCCTCAGTTGGTTAGATGCCCTAAAATAAATCACTTCATATATATTCATAAAAAAGTAAGTAGGGGAGTTGAGACTTTTAAGACACTCGGTATATAATTTATGTGTCTGCTGATAATTTTAAGTACATCGGGCTTATAAAAGTATAATCGGAAAATTTTTTGATCCTTTTGATATCCTTCCATTTCGACCCAGACTAAAACTGGGGCGGCAGAGGATTTAAACCTTTCTTAGGAAACATTCCTGTATCGTTTGCAAGAAAAACCACGTTGTGCGATTATATTTTGTCCTATTGGATCTCGGCCCACGTACGAGACAATGGCCCAATAAAGCAAACACTTGTACGTTTTATACAAGTATTTAGAACAGTACATGTTACACTTGAATATATTCAATACCGAATTGCTTCAGTGAATTTACTAGACATCGAAGTTGTTCAAACGAATTGGAAGTATTAAAAACAATTGGTATCGGAAGCAATACCAGTATTTATTCACTCTGTGGTTGCGATGATATTGGGCGTTTTATGTGCTTTACGAGCTGGTACTTTATGAGCTGTGACTCTCAAATACTCTCCAATGTGAACACCATATGCGTTTAAATAAGCAAACTAACATAAGATCGGAAAACAAACTTTTTGCGATTCAATGTTTATTGAAATTAAATAAGGCAATTGCCATTTATACAATTTAATGTAAATAAAAGTCGTTTGACAGGTATTTGGTTTTCCGATCATATGTTAGTTTGCTTATTTAAACGCATATGTGACAGATATGGCCAAATACAAAATAATTGAATCGGAAAAAAGTAAGCGCTCTGTGGTGTAATGGTAGCACATTCACCCGGCAAGTGAGAGATTCGGGTTCGACTCCCGGCGGAGCAAGTACTTTTTGCGATTCAATGTTTATTGAAATTATATATATATATATATATATATATATATATATATATATATATATATATATTTATATTGCGCTTCTGTTATTTTGTTATATAACATCGAACCGTATCAGTATTGTTTTTACAATGTAAAATATATAGTGAATTGTTAAGCCAGTCTGTGATAATAAATTGTGTTCTAAGAAAATAACTAATGGAATCTAAATAGGACTCGATAATTCATCTATTACCAAATCGAACACCTTATCCTGAACCACTTTCACAGATTGATTGACACATTCACACCCAGTGCTGACAATCTCACGAGCAGTGACAAGTGACAGTCTCACGTGAAATTTCCCAAGAGATCAACTGACACATCAAGTGCTGCTACATATCTATTGCATAGCCTATATTGACAGGTTCACACCCAGTGCTGACAAACTCACGAGCAGTGACAAGTGACAGTCTCACGTGAAATTTCCCAAGAGATCAACTGACACATCAAGTGCTGCTACATATCTATTGCATAGCCTATATTGACAGGTTCACACCCAGTGCTGACAAGCTCACGAGCAGTGACAAGTGACAGTCTCACGTGAAATTTCCCAAGAGTTCAACTCACAGTAAAACACTCAGTAAAAGTCCCTAGTGGTTTTGTTGTAAAGAAAAATTAATAAATTAACATAACTAAACATTTTTTATTCTCTACATTTAACATGAACAGAACGAATAACATTTTTTATTATTAAGTCCATACCTACAATATTATTGAAGTAAAGCTAAATTGACAAGGATCATAATTTAGGGGAATTTGAAATTTAAGATCCTCTTCTCAAGCAAGCTTCTGATAGCAATTATTTAGGAATACCAGATACCTAAGGGTGCCTAATACAAATTATTTTCTAAAGTAATGGATGTAAGTAAGTTACAGGCATATCCTAGTTACGGATGCTGGTTATTACAAAATAGATGCACATTATTTATAAGGGTAATTATTTAAACACGGCTAGTACTACATTTCTTGAATTGTAAATAAGACACTAAATAACTGATAAAATTCTATACATTGAGGAACAGAAATATGTAAAATGATAAAGTGAAAGTGAGAACATACGCCATCAGACAGCAAATAGTGAAACGATTGCAATGAAAGTTACGTGGCGCGCCCTAGCGTCGGACCTCTCAACTAACTAAAATATCCGCTGGACCTCAGCATACCTCGTCCGTACGAAAAACGTATCTCTAGTACAAATAGTGCAATAAAGGTAGTACAGATACTGGTTTGTTGCAGATGCCTGACAGTAATGTTGACAGTGATATGTGCCTGCTATTTATTATAGGACCTTGATAGTTACTAGTACCAGGTAAACAAGTGTGCCAGACCTGCTGCGTAATGTATTATATGAAGAGGCATTAAAATACTATACCGGAAATAGAAGCACTTCAGTCTGTTTACTGGTACAGTTATATTATTAATGTATCTTTAAAAATATATTGGGCATATTTAGAGTGCCTTAATTAGTATTTACTTGGTACTTAGTCATATCTAAATGGATAACATGAAATAAAATAACAGGAAACCACTGGTACTTGTACTTAAAATGAGAATTATTCCTACTGTATAAGTAATAAACACAATAAAAATTGAAATCCTGATTTCGTAGATGTATTGTTTTTAATTATTCTAAATGTAAATAGACCTCAACTGTATGTAGTCAGCGGTTGGCTCTGGAATGAATGCAAGAATCCAATCCTATTGAAAAACCAATATGGAGATTTCCTCTTTACCACAGACAGTTGTTGTAATACATTTAAAGTATTTGGTTTTTTTAGTTTATTGTTTTATTCTTTGAAGCTAATATAAAAGCACATTATATTTTGCTTTAAAATATTATATATGCTTTATAATATTAGGTTATTTACTATTCTTTAGATAGTAAATAAAGGACCACAATTATTATATTACTTGCATTCTTAAAGCTTATTTGAAATAATTTATTTTCAAGATTTCTACGTGTGCTGATTTCCATTATACTTTCCTATTGTACATTCCATGAGCTCTTAACTGTATAGCACCCTGGTTGAAACTATATAGTTTTTGGAATAAAAACCAAGGTTTTAAGTGAGTGACTAGCCTAGGAAAAAGCTGTATGGACTGTTATAATATTAAAAGACCAATCTTGGATGATTATAACTCTGAATAAGATTAAGCTTGCAGGGAGAACTTTTCTTAATAAACCGTTTTTTTAAAAACATTTTATAACTCATTCGGGTGTGTGCGGCTAAAATAGGTGATAGAGAGATAAACAAAGTTGATAGAAGCATTGCATGAGAGTTATTTTTGGAAAGCCAAATGGAATTTTTTATTTTCAATAATTTGTTTATGAATGATTTGTTTACCTTCAATGAATGGTAATAAGGTGTTAAGAACAAATTGATGGATTTGTGTATTACCTGGTGTTATTTATTTTTACTGTTAAACTATAAGACTTGTATTTTTACAGCTTAAAAGGCTAATAGCAGAGTTTAATTGATAAATGCTAGACATGTACAAAAGTTTTATTCATTATTTATAAACTTTGTGATAAATAATCTATCAAGATCAACAAAATCAACATTAGTAAATAATTTCTTATTTTATTTGCACAAATTGGAGAAGCTTTAACATAATTCCATCTCTATTCACAGTAGTATTGTTTATTAATTACAATATATTTGAATTAATTACCACATAACATTCAATTCCGCTATACATAGATTAATATTCCCTGAGAAAGGAGTTTTATCACAGAAATATGATTCCTTCATACCAGCTAATATATATAAACCAACAATACATACCTCTGATGTTATGCTGTATTAGCTGCAATACAGTGCGAACAATCATGCGATAAAAGGCGTGCATTACAACGTCTGTTACAAACTACGTGTTGTAACCAGGAGATAACTTTGATTTATGGCAGGAGAACAACAATTTAAACTTATTGTCCCGGATGTGCCTAAATGTTTTCTGTGCTTTTTATCTAGCTCAATCAAAAATTTTTGCTACGATATATAATATTAATAAACATATCCATGTTTATTTCAACTGAATTGTAAAAATTCACCTTACTCCATAAAACATTGTATAAAAATATAAACATTTTCTAGCTTTTATAAAAGGGAAAATAAGACTACGGAAAATTTGTAATGTCCCGTTATCATCCCATATCTTTTAATATTAAAAAAAAACCTTAATAATGTTTGCGCCACTTCTAGATAAATAAAATAATGTAAACTAATTTATAATAACTTCCGAATACATTTTCCTTCATGCATGTACTTTAGGAGCTAAGAGACAATTTATAGTGTGTAAGTACAAAACGTATTGTTTCATTCATCATCAAATAAATCCTCCTGAGATAATAATCGCCAGGTGCGCTAGTTTTAGTAGCAGTGAAAATTTCAAGGTATTGAAAGGGTTAAAAATATTTTAATGATGATTTTTGGAGTTCGTATATTTCTTAGCTTAATACTAATAACAGACACGTTAATAAATGTTATATCATTGTCACCTATCAACAAAGACACATATGAGATGAAAACCCCTGTTTCTTTATCTAATTTTCTAATGATGATATGACAAATAATTATGTGTCTCACGGTTGGTTTTGAACCTTAAAAACCCTTATCGTTTATCTTTTAAAGTTTTCGTGCTCTTCGTATTACTTCATCAAAATTGGAGCTGCAGTCAACCAATGTTTCTTAGTAAAATACCTCCCTGAAATGTTTTTGAAAAACAAATGCCATAACGTAGTGTACGTGGGTATCGATATCATTACTGATAATAACACTCAAGAGCTTTTCTTCTAAAGATAACAACAGCACTAAAATTACAATTTACTTCACCTTAATAATAAATATTAAAGCCAAACTGCAGGGCTTGCGATAACATGTCTCGCACTATAATATAACTGGCGTACAGGGTCTAGCAAAGTTAGTTCCTGCTGTTTGATCGCAGTATAGAGCATTAAATGTGCATAACGCAAGAAGTAAACGGTAAGTACAAAAGACTATAATTATACTAACTATAATGTTAGCCTCTATTATCCTTGAGAGGCACTGCCGAGGCAGAGTAGCTGATGGGAACATTCCCATTGCATCTTATGGTCGTTATCTAACGAGGGTGGGAGAGTCAATGACTGCAATCACCTTCCTCCTTTTTATAATTATTTTAGATACTCGTACACAAAACTACATCAAGGCCTTTCCCGTTACTATTCCTAAACAGACGCCTGTTAAATAAATAATATTTTACTGTCAAATTGCTCCCCATGACTATGAAAGCCAGGTAATTTTCTTAAAACAACTTTGGAAAATATAGCTCACGTTAATATGGGTTGATAAAAGTTTACAAAGATGGTATTGTAATAATTTTAAGAAAGAAAGAAAGAAATAAACTTTATTTCTCACAAATAAATATTACAGATACGATTTTTATAAAATTTTACAGACTAATTAATTCCTAATGTCATTACTAATTGTTCATCCTAATAGTCAGAAACTGGTACAATACCAATTATGTATTTAAGTAAATATCTGATTGATTACGAGAGAATAATCCATACATTAAATACTCCAGATATTTTTCAAAATCATAATTCTATAAATTATTATGCAAATAATTTACTTTTCAGTTTGGAAATAGGACTTTTACCAGTGTACCAATTTAGAAAAAAAATTAAAATAACGAAAGGACTAAAATTTCAACAAATACGGGAATTGGCTAAAATAGTTTACATTAAATTGTTGTTTTTTTTGTAACGCCAATTTCTACAAGTAACTGATTGCTTGATTACGTACGTCTTAAGATTGATTTGTATGGCATTAATTTATAAAGGAAGTGAGAGCAATGTAAGTGACAAAGTCCGTAGTGATAGATAGGTTTTGGAATCAACATAATTATACTCAGAGAGATAAAAATCGGTGTCAATTACTGGAAGTGAGTTGTTTTTGCTTAGCAAGATAATCGTTACCGTGAAACAATAACAAATAAAATATGTAATATATAAATATAAATGTTTAAAGTATTAGTAAGGGTCTGATAGTATATCCCATCTGATATTATATCCCATCAGAAGTATGGAATATTTGTATAATTTATGGTGAAAGCCCATTCCTTAAAAATAGATTGTTCTGTTTGAAAAAGAATAATGAAACGTTAGCGGTTTTTCATAGAACTTACAAATTGGGTAGGGATGCATTTTTCTCGGAAACACACGATTATCACAAAAGTTGTAAAGATATTTTTTTATCTTGATGATAAGTTGCTTTTTCCTATCAAAAGATTGATTGGACTGTAACAACCTAATGAAGGGAGAGTGAGCGACTGTCAATAGAAGTGACAGAGTGAAGAGTGATAGATAACCATTGGAACGCGATTATCCGCTCGGGATTCTGCATCAGTTGGTGAATAGTTTTTTAGACTGCTAGTGTAAGCAAAATTCTATTTAATACTAATAATATGTTCGTATTCATACCGGGATAGAGCAGTGCCTTTCACTGCACCGTACTAACTGTCACTATTTTAAAATATTTATTTCACTTATTAAATAAATTTGAAATGGAATTGGAACATTTTCGCTAAAATTAATAGATTGGTAGCTACGTAGTTGAACGTAATATACGAAACAAACTGAAGCAATTTTTAATAGTGTTTATATGAACCCGGATTTTAATCAAAGTTAAAATTTTCTAATAGCTTCAGTTTCAATGCATAACTACATGAAAATATTTCACACTTTTTGTTCTGTAAGTGTTAATAACACTAAGATTCTCACATAATTTCGGAGATAATATCGGTATTACGATATTTCTCATACAGATAAATATCAGCCTTACAATATTTATCGAACAGGCAATATCAAGCTTACGATATTTTCCGTACAAGACCATACTAGACTTACTATTTTCCTATCTGAATACAACATATGCGTACCGTAAATAAGTAATGGACAAAATTTGAATTATACTTATACTACGAAGATATAGCATAATTTAAGTAAGAGTGTAAATCAGTTATTACTGAATATATGGTGATTATTTTACAGCAGTAAACCATTGCCTTTATACAGGCATCAAACGCCAACAGAAGCTTTAAAATATTTTTATTAAAGAAGCCAAGAAATTAAATAAATGTCTACTGGTAATACAATTCCAAACGTAGTTACTACTAAATTAATTACAATAACTAAGAACAACCCATTTTTTCATTCTTTAGTAATTTTTGACATTTATTTTTACTTTAGTATCAGTTATTATCTAACTTTTATATTAGCTATCAAATGTTATTAACCGCACTTAAAACCCATATTACTACAAATCGGTTGTAGATCAACATAATATATATGCTCATAAATTTAAAAAAAATTTTTAGGATTCATTAACTTCAATTCTGGATCCTTAATCTAAAGCGTGCCAACAAAAGAATAGTATCTTAAACGTGAACATTAGTTGTAAATATTTGTATTGAAATTTTATTGAAAGCCTTTAGATTTGATAGAGCCTATTCCTTTTTTGGAACCTGACAAGAAAGAGAACCATATATAATTTTAAACAAGACACACAAATTTATTTTGTTAAATAATAGTCAATCAGTTTCCAATACTTTTTTAATAAACAAGAAAGATTTCATATATAGAGAACTATACAGTCACAAAAGTTGTAATTTTAACTAACGCACCCCAAATATTTTCCACCGAAAGCAATAAAGTTTCCAGGTTGTACGCAGCCGGCTCGATAAAGCTCGGTTTAAAGAGGGACAACAAGGCCTGAGGTATTTAATAAACTGTTCTTCTTTGTCGAGGGCGCAGTTTCAAATGATGATGTTTGTAAGGATTCAAACCAATAACGTAACCATCCTTTAAAATTGTATTTGGGAGGTAATCATTCATTCATATCCATGCGTATTAATCACCATTTAATATTTTATTTCCTTAAATGTATAACTTATTATTTTTGGATGTGTAAATACAGGTTTAATTGCAGAAGTATGTAAAATTCAGATAATTTTTATACTGATCCATCATGTGCTTTCAGTAATTGAAAAGCAGTTAGTACACTAATATACTTTGAGAGACTGTGCTAACATACCAAAATAAGGAAGCTGTGTCCAACAGTATTTGTCCGGCCCTATGACACACAATTTTTAGAGTCGACAGTACTAAATAATACTACAGTACGTGTTGCTGCAGCGTAGTGTACTAAGATATTCTACACTAACAGTTCATATTGCAGTATATTTAAACATATCTGGGTTATTATTGAGGTCAAAATAACAAAAATGCATGTACTTTGACAATTTGATTAAAATTACCTCCATAAATATTGCAGATAACATAATAAAATTCAGTAATATACTTTTTACAGGCATTAATGTATATTAGGGCCACTTATCTATGTCCTTTTCTAAGGGCTCCCTTCATATTTCCATACAAAATATATATCTAATTTTTCCAAGCTATTTCCTTCATTATGTCCTTGAAGTAAGACCATGATCTGAACCTTGATCTTGATCCTTAGGTACTATTTTAACTGTGTTAATTATTAAACTATTGCGTCTAATGATCTGTCAATTGTACTATGCTATTTTCCTTTAAACAATTGAATTCATCAATTATCTTCTTCACTTTACCTCTATGAATATTTTTTATACTTTTGCTCCTACTTTAAATTGTTGGTTGTGCGTTAGCGAAGACTATCATTAAGGGGTTGAAATATATCATTTATGTTGTCTGTCTGTCTATCTGCCTGTGTTTCCTCAAGATATCTTGAAAACAATCTTATTTGTACACTTGAAATTTTAAATGTATTTTTATTACTACATGGGTAAATACTGAATTCCATGAAGGTAAATGTTTCTTTGTTGGATTTATTTATTTATTTACTTATTTACCTTGACGGTGATCACAAATATTACACAAGTACATACATAAATGTACACAAGCACAATGCTTAAGAACTACTGGAGGTAAGTTATCTGGCCCAGCACCTTTTGATATACAAGAGACTCCAATTTTTCTTCCACTTCATCTGTAATACTGCATTCCGGAATACAAAATCCAGAGTCAAAATGAACTTGTTGTACTTGGGTGTCGTAGTTTGTAAATACTGAAGAAAATATTGTAGGAAAGCCCTACATTTATCACGGTCACATTCCAGCTTGCGTCATTGAAGCGAAGTCTAGAAGGTTGGGGAGATCTTTTTAAATAATTTACATGGGCCCAAACAGGGATTTGACCGAACATTAGCGAATATTTGTACATTGTGATATCTATTCATTACAGTGATGAAAACGTAAATATAGCAGAATAAACAAATTTGTCAACAAACCGAGTATAGTCATATGATATTTTTACATATGTCATATTAATACATGTAGCCTAACTACAATTTTTCGTTTTAATTTTAAATACTTAGAGCCTATTTACTACATAACGAAACAGTCTAGTTTGGCCTTTTGCACGTGCAGAACACCACCAAATACCTTCGTTAAAATGTACAAAAGAGTGGACATGTGGACTAAAAGTCATTGTTAACAAGTGTTACCAATTAAACTAACAAAGGGAGAAAACTGCATGAGAGGCAGTTCCTAAAGGGGTATTACTTTTTAACTAACTTTCTCTAACGCATGAAGTTGATTCCTTCATACCTTGAAAGAGAATGTAATTATAAATTGTAAGGAGTTTACATACTTTGAATATTAATTAAGTTTATTAAATGTTTTATAAAATTATAGTTATTATCTGTCAAAATGGACATTTTTAGTCAACACTTGTGTGCTTACAACGAATTAACTATGTTTTAATGTTTCGAGATATTTGACAAGTTCTCCAAACTTTTTTGAGACATGAAAGCTATTCCAAACTTCATAAATTAAAGCGTTTTAAATATCAGAGGTTTGAAGCGTATGGCACAGTTCAAATCACTTTTGTAAACTACTACTTTTCTTGCAAATGTTTAAGACCATATTAAAAATAATGTTTTGTAACTATACATACAGACTCTGAAACTGTTTACTACAGAAATTATAAAATATTAAGAAGTATTTCTATTAATTACGTCATTTAAATGCAGGTTAAATAATGAGAATTCTTGGAATTCTAAGCAAACCTATTCACCTTACGCGAAATACTCGTATTTTGCATGAAAAAGGGCCATTAGCTTATGAAATACTAAAAATACTGCAAGTCATTGGAGTGTTTTTATCGTATGGTAATATAGTTATAACACAGACTTTCAAAGAACTAATAAATTTTAGCCTGTTTAATATAAATTTAATTCTTTCAGCAAAATTTGTGTTATTACCTTTATGTTATGAAGTTTTGATTAATCATAACAATACTACCAGGCTGACTTGTTTATCCCAGTTACCAATTTGTTTAAATAATGTCATTAATTAAAAGGGATGTTTGATATGCACATACATATGCATTCAACCCGTGCCTAATTATGTAATAAATTGATGATTTTACTTTTTTTTATTTGTGTTTTAATCATATCAATTAATTGTTGCATATTATTTAGGTTTTAAGATATTCTTTCAGGCGCCGTCTTTAAGAATTGGCATGGTCATCATATTTATATTTAAACTGAAGATTAAATTTGGATGATATGATTATTATTTAATTAGCTGACATGAAAATTAAAAAATAAAAAAATAACAAAATAGAAGTGTTCCTGTTTTTGTTTTTTTTAAATAAAAATAGAAGTGATATGACCTTGAAAACCTATATGATATCTTTAATGATTCATCGTATATAGTGTGATATACTTGTGAGTTTCTAAAGAAGCAAAGTTTAAACATTTTGTTTAATTTGTTCATATATCAGGTCATAATTAATATGAAATTCTTGTCTGAGTAAAAAAGACCATTTTTATAGGTTCTTAAAATCAGTTATGAGAAAACGTGTCAAAATTTAGTACAAAGAAACTTTCAATGTGGGTAGTTATAACTGGATATCTTGCCCAGGTATGTAGTTTTGAATACAAACTATCTGTACAAGAGGTTTTTATGAGTAATAAAGATTATTTTAACTGTAATATATTTCTCAACAACGGTTTTTTATCTGTGTTAAATGAAAACGTGCACAATTGTAAACCTTTGACGTCTGTATAATGTTGATTGAGTTAAACTAGTTTTTAGTATGAATATTAAATTCAGCTTATTTTACCTTTTTCTTATTGCAGCGTCTGGAATCTGAAACCGTCACAGACTTGACTACTAGAATATGGGAGTGTAATTTGGTACAAGAGTGAAAATGGGTTAAATGAATTGACACAATGTTGAGCATCAAAATTGCATCTGATGAGACACAATGAAAACGTCTCTTCACCTAGATTATACTTTTTCGTGTTGTAGTCTGACTCTCCAATGTCGATATGATGTACGTAAACAGTTCGTTTTGAAATTCTTCGTAACCGACTTTTTATCTCTTCAGAAAAACATGACTCCGGATTCCAGTATATAAACCTGCGACTGCATCAGGTTCCAGACGCTGCACTAAGAGGAAGGTGAACTTAAGATAAACTCAACTAAATAAGCCCTTCTTAGCGTAACTACGTTATGTTTAATTTTAATGTTATCCAATGTATACGTTTTTCAATACTCGCCTGATAATACTTTTGTACTACAGTAATTGCGTTTATGGTGAAAAAAATAATTTTGTTTCAATTTTATCAATTTAATTACCAATGATTTTAATTCAACACATGCGTTTTGTCAAATTAAATAAGTATTAGGTGCAATATGCACCAATTTACTGACTAGTCATCTTATAGTCAATTTACCTCAATTAAATTTTTGGGACATAGGATAGTATCATTAAGCTTCAAATTTAATAACAGGTACTAGTTTTGATTGAATCAGTTACACAAGAGAGAGTTTAAATTGAGGTACGACAAATTGAGCGCTCATACTGCTATCTGTGAATTGAAAGGTCAGGTAGTAAATATTTGAACGGTAGCAATCAGAGTAAAGTGGCGCAGTCCAGCGTTGGACCTCAAAACTAAATGAGATAATAATGCCTCTAATCTCATGATATCTCATCCGTTTAAACGATTTTTCTCCTGTGTAACTAATACAATCAAAGTTAGGAGTACTATTAATAATTGCATTGACATAACGCTATTGAAACTAATAATGGTAATTCCACCGTTGATAAAAATATTAAAGTGGTTATAATTCAAGCAGTAATATAAAATCGTTTCGTCTATATAGATTAAAAATAAAATTGTGCAAAGTATTCTATGGTCTTTTAGTTGATATTTACAAATTCAGAAAATATTAAATTTTACGTTTCCATTGAATAATTTAAAAGTGAAGATGTATTTATTTGCATAAGAATGAATCGCTATGAAAGAGTTTCTTTCCGATTCGGATTCGTAAAGAAGGAAGGTTGAAGTGCTCCAGGCTTTGTGAGTTTAAATGAATCTTTTCAACTGTTCGATATTTACTTGTAACGAATAATTAATACTATCACTGTATTAAGTTATACAGCAAAGCAGGTGAATTAACATGCATGAAACCATTTAAAATGTAAAAAGCAGAGGTAATATTGATGAGATTTTGTTTATATTACTTTCGTATATTAATTATCTTAGATTGTATTTTTCTTCTGGATTTTCTTGCTCCGCTATAATTTATTTGCATGGTTGCTCATATTTAAGGTTATGTCATTGTAAAGAATCATTCAAAAAATCCGAAAAAATTCCGATAATTACTTTTGAATAATGCAATATTTTTTCATCACAATACTCAATACACAGACTTTTCCATTCCTTAGTATTAGTATTCCACCGTATTCTGGAACAATTGTCTTGAGTCACAGTTTTATAAAACATAAAATCTCATTCCGACAGAAGGGGAGTCCAATGCGATGTGCAAAAACCGATCCACACACCAGTGTATACGATACAGCGACTTGGCAAATATCCGGGATATTCGATTTGAATAAAAAAACCATACGCAGCTTTGGACAACGCTGGCAAGTTAACAATAGCTATTCGATTTGCAAGTGCCCATCGTTGCCACAGCTCTTTACCTATTTTCCACCTTTTCCTCTCCGTCCACTATTCCTGTGCCGGTTGGTAACTGACCAGTGTACTTGTATTACTAGTGGAATGAGGAACTTATACACTCTACAGCTTCACTTAGTTTTATCTGATGTAAGGTTGGTATTGCTTTAACGTTAATTGATATACTCACACAAAGTACTGTAATGAACTGTTTGTTATGTGTCAGCAATAATAAAATGACCTTGATTTTTACCATGTTAAAATATTTTAAACTCCTAACTATTTTAAGCCTTTATTTTGTGTTTGTATGATTATTAAACATTTCTCGTTTCAACGATCAGTAATTAAAATTATTTCTAGTTTATACGTTACATTATTTTATGAACGTTTATTGATTAAAGGCTCCTTCTTTGCAAACAAATCATCTTCATTTTCAGAGAAGTTTTTGCATAACCTTGTATTTTTTTTATTTCAAAATATTTAAGTTGCTCATGATTATTATTATTACTAAGGACTTATTTTATATTATTGTTTTATTACATCCTCACTATTTATCATATTTATTTAATTGTTGGTTTTTGATATTTTATGATCGAAAACATATTCTATCTACTTTATTATTTACTTCTCTATTATTATGTCTTCTATATAATAGTAGTTTAATAATTAATTACATGTTCTTGTTATGTGATAATTTATTTTTCTTTACATACATTACAGGTTCTAAAATTAAACTTAAATGAACTTTTCTTGAATTTGATCAGAATGCTCTAAGAAATTAAGGTTCTTATAAAATCAATATATGAATGAACATGGACAATTTTATAATTTATTTTTATTGCCATGGTTCAGACCAAGGGTACAATCCACCACCTTGCCAGACTGCAAAAGTACATTTGTTACACTATGCTTGTGTAGGATCCTAATTTACATTATGTTACTATTATACATTAATTTCCTAATTATAATTACGTATTTTTTGTTGGCTGTACATAATATCAACCACAAATAGTTATCCTTATTATAAATATACAATAATATTCCTATGAATACATATAACCTATAATTATTCCTATATCATAATTATACTTTACATTCAATTCAGTTGTTGTCTAACTGTTAGCTATTGTTTAATTGTTGCAATGTTTCTCAACAATAGTGAATTGATTTCGATATCACTTTAAAAACGTTCTCTTTCCAAAAAAATTAGATAATTCAATAGGTATATAAATAAGTGAACAAAGTAAATAAAACAAGCATTGGTGAGACTTTATTTACTGCGCACCTCTTAAAAGTTACAGTTTTATAATTGTATGGTGCTAAAGTACGGTCATTAAAATGAAATAAATATTAAAATGTTGAACATTACATCATATTAATGAGATTTATTTTCATTTTCTAAGAAATCACGCTTTAGCGTGTCACACTTATTTGGCACGTCTAGAGCATGCAGCCAGGTTGATTATGTTTGGATACTTTGTGTACCGCACCTTTAGAGAGGTACAGTTTAAATCGTGTACACTCTCGTACTATTCAGAAATTTCCACATTATTCTTAGATAACACACAAACACATTGTCTAACAAAACAAGCTAAAGTTGACTCGGCCTAGAGCATGCAACAGGGGTTGAGTATGTTTGGGTACTTTGTTTACCGTCCCTTTAGAGAGGTACAGTTTAAAATTGTTGCACTCTAGTACTATTGAGATGTTTTCCCATTATTTTTACACACACCACACATGCTCATTGCTTAAAACAACACGCTAGAGTTGACACAGCCTAGAGTATGCAACAGGGGTTTGAGTATGTTTGGGTACTTTGTTTGCCGTCCCTTTAGAGAGGTACAGTTGCACTCTAGTACTATTGAGCTGTTTTCCCATTATTTTTACACACCACACATCCTCATTGTCTAAAACAACACGCTTGAGTTGACACAGCCTAGAGCATGCAACAGGGGTTGAGTATGTTTGGGTACTTTGTTTGCCGTTCCCTTTAGAGAGGTACAGTTGCACTCTAGTACTATTGAGCTGTTTTTCCCATTATTTTTACACACCACACATCCTCATTGTCTAAAACAAACACGCTAGAGTTGACACAGCCTAGAGCATGCAACGGGGGTTTGAACACGTTTGGGGACTTTGTTTACCGTCCCTTTAGAGAGGTTACAGTTGAAAACAGTTGCACTCTAGTACTATTGAGCTGTTTTTCCCATTATTTCTACACAACACACAACCCCATTATATAAAACAACACGCTAGAGTTGACACAGCCTAGAGCATGCAACAGGGGTTGAGTATGTTTGGGTACTTTGTTTGCCGTCCCTTTAGAGAGGTACAGTTGCACCTCTAGTACTATTGAGCTGTTTTCCCATTATTTTTACACACCACACATCCTCATTGTCTAAAACAACACACGCTAGAGTTGACACAGCCTAGAGTATGCAACAGGGGTTGGAGTATGTTTGGGTTACTTTGTTTGCCGTCCCTTTAGAGAGGTACAGTTGCACTCTAGTACTATTGAGCTGTTTTCCCATTATTTTTACACACCACACATCCTCATTGTCTAAGACAACACGCTAGAGTTGACACAGCCTTAGAGCATGCAACAGGGGTTGAGTATGTTTGGGTACTTTGTTTGCCGTCCCTTTAGAGAGGTACAGTTGAAAACAGTTGCACTCTAGTACTATTGAGCTGTTTTTCCCATTATTTCTACACAACACACAACCCCATTATATAAAACAACACGCTAGAGTTGACACAGCCTAGAGCATGCAACAGGGGTTGAGTATGTTTGGGTACTTTGTTTGCCGTCCCTTTAGAGAGGGTACAGTTGCACTCTAGTACTATTGAGCTGTTTTCCCATTATTTTTACACCACCACACATCCTCATTGTCTAAGCAAACACGCTAGAGTTGACACAGCCTAGAGCATGCAACAGGGGTTGAGTATGTTTGGGTACTTTGTTTGCCGTCCCTTTAGAGAGGTACAGTTGCACTCTAGTACTATTGAGCTGTTTTCCCATTATTTTTACACACCACACATCCTCATTGTCTAAGACAACACGCTAGAGTTGACACAGCCTAGAGCATGCAACAGGGGTTGAGTATGTTTGGGTACTTTGTTTGCCGTCCCTTTAGAGAGGTACAGTTGCACTCTAGTACTATTGAGCTGTTTTACCCATTATTTTTTACACACCACACATCCTCATTGTCTAAAAACAACACGCTAGAGTTGACACAGCCTAGAGCATGCAACAGGGGTTGAGTATGTTTGGGTACTTTGTTTGCCGTCCCTTTTGAGAGGTACAGTTGCACTCTAGTACTATTGAGCTGTTTTCCCATTATTTTTACACACCACACATCCTCATTGTCTAAAACAACACGCTAGAGTTGACACAGCCTAGAGCATGCAACAGGGGTTGAGTATGTTTGGGTTACTTTGTTTGCCGTCCCTTTTGAGAGGTACAGTTGCACTCTAGTACTATTGAGCTGTTTTTCCCATTATTTCTACACAACACACAACCCCATTATATAAAACAACACGCTAAAGTTGACACGGCCTAGAGTATGCAACAGGGGTTGAGTATGTTTGGGTACTTTGTTTGCCGTCCCTTTTGAGAGGTACAGTTGCACTCTAGTACTATTGAGGCAGTTTTTCCCATTATTTCTACACAACACACAACCCCCATTATATAAACAACACGCTAGAGTTGACACGGCCTAGAGTATGCAACAGGGGTTTGAGTATGTTTGGGTACTTTGTTTTTGCCGTCCCTTCAGAGAGGTACAGCTTTAAAACATGTACACTCTCGTGTTATTTGAGGTCGAAGAGTTTATCATTTTATAATTTATAGATGTTCTCAAATAGCTACGTGAATTTTGTATTTTCACGCCCCCGAACGTATGTATTTATTTGACTAAAATTCAACGGAAACCGTTATTAAACTAAAGCGTAGATTGTTTACTCAGCTATAAATGTTTTTCTTAAAAGGTTGGTACGTAAAGTATAGTCTTTGTGTTACGAGTAGTTATGAGGACTGAAATCTACTCTCTTCTTCAGGTATTAACAAACCCTAAATACATCAGGTTATACATGCATAAGAAACGTAAAACTAAAAAGAGCTGCTATGAACTTGCTACTCCGTAAACGTGCGTTCCACATTCCCTGATACGAGTATTATGTGCTGTTTAGTGCTCTTGGTTATATGCAGTACCTACTGCTTGGTTACTCTTCAATCCGAACTTATTGTTGTTAGTTTAATAGTTAGGTATTCGTTGAGTTTTGATGTAAAACATTTTATATTTTTGAATTTAGATGTTTGTGTGCAAACTGGGGAGTAGGGTAGATTCCAATTTATTAAAACTTAATGTAAATTTGTAAGATATAATAGTGGCAAATATTCAAAATCCCATTACACTTTCAAATCAGACAATGATAATAGAAAACCTTAAACTAAGAATCTAGCATCCACTTTCATTCGTTACAGTGAGTGCTTAAGCAGTTATGTATGAATAGTTCAGACCGTATATTAATTCTATAGCAAGCTTCAACATATATCTAACTCATTATATTATTGTTTAAAACATTGAATACATAAAAATAAAGCTATAATAAATAAAGTGTTCCATTAATGTGACACGGTACAGAACATGGAACTTAGACAGCCACTTAATGCAGGCATTATCTAAATCTTAGATAATACAAATGGGCAAATCGTGTCAGGAGGAATAGATCCGCAGTAAACCGTCCTGTAAGTGCCACACCTTTAGTATTCATTTGTTAAAAAGGTAATCTGCATAAGTAATTAGAGGAGTTTTGAACACAAAATCTCATTTAATATATGTTTATCTAATTTTAGAGTTAGTTTTATAATTGATTATGCAGGGTCATCCAAAAGTCAGTGGCTGCACCTGACATTTATTGACGTTTTTGCCATTAAAATAAAAACTTGCGGATCTTTCTATGTTAATAAAACCTACTTGTTAGCATACCAAAAAGGTTTTGCTGGGCGCACGTCCTAGCTTATGATTTTGGAACATTAGCCCCCCACATGTGACACTTTGTTGGAAAGGGAATAAAGAAATAGATATTTTGGCTTGAATAGAACATCTATTATCTATGACCACTCCAAGATGGCGGCCGATGATTGACGTAAAATGGGGGGTTTAAGCTATTTACAAATGGACTTGTACGGTACTTGGATTGTGGGGTATTGTTTTGTAAACAGCGCGTACATGATATCAGCTTACAAACTACCCATTTATTTCAAATATCAAACAAGGGGGAAATAGATTATCCTACGTCTCACGGTAACGTATAGTTGTTACCATTAAAAAGATTTAGGTTGGGGTGCGCTCGCAGGGGTGACCGACCCTCAACATTTTTTATATTGTACAAAGTACGTCTAACCTACAAAGATTATTTCAATCGGTCAAACCATCTATAAACGATAGCGGTGGCCATTAATGTTGGGTGACCCTTTATTATGGTCTTTAAAGTGAAATATGTTCTCTCAACATAATCCTTTGGAGGACATGCGCCAAAATCGAACTAGATGTTGCTTATTTAATAACGAAGCTTCGTGCAAAACTTCGAAAAAATAGGTCCGTTCAGACAGATAGACAAACTGACATAGTTGAAATTTTCCATTCCTTCGAGTGATAGACTTCACTAATGCTCAGTCAATAAAAGTAGGCCAATTCCTGAATCTTTTTGATTTTTTACCGCTATATCATTGCTCCTGGTTTTAATTTACTTACCCTCAGTTATACACTCATAGTTTTGATAGCTTAAGAAATCTTTCTATCTAATTATACGCCCCAGGAGGGTTCATCTCTGGCTTGTTTACCCTCATAGTTGAACACACACTAGGTACAGCAAAAACAGTGTCACTTAAATCTGGTCTACCCTTTGAGTGTCTAAGAGTGGTAAATCATTAACCACAAATGTCGAGATAATGGGGTAAGGGCATTAATCGATGAGTCCGTTTACTGCGGGGGTGATTGTGGGAGTGATTGGAGCTCCCCTAATGTTATACGGCAGTTAATATCCTGTATATGAGGCAGTGCTACCACTAAAAAACTTTACCTAAAGAAGCTAGATCAGAGATAGGCACCTATCCTTCCAACGCAACATGGCAGATATAGTGTGTCCGAAACTCTTCCTCATGTTTAATGAATCTAAGGATCTCGACAGGATGCGGCTTTTTCCCTCAACCTTACATATCCCAATTGTCTTTTAGTAAGGAAGCAAGCATAAAGTCAATTTAGGAATTAGGCAGGTATTTCAGTTGCTTCTCTTAAGTGAAAAGATTAATAACACAACTTACTTTAGCCTCACTCACAATAAAAATAGAAAAAAGCTAGAAATTGGAAGAATTAACTTCGTAAACTTGTCACTTTATTCTGATGATGTTATACCATGGGCACATAATATAAAATAAATCTGGCGATCTCAAGTAATATTATTTTGGATCTCCATTACCATCTTAATAAATAATTTTTCAAAAATCGAGAGTAAGGTTTCATAAGGTTTATTGAACCATAGAAGGGTTGTCAATTATTGAAAAATGCAAACTCACAATCAAATATGGAAATTTATCAAAACGATTTTGTACATAAGCTTTTGCACGAGCTATTCTAGGATGAGTCCCTTACCACAGCAAAGTAAAAGCCTTTTAGAATACCTCCTATTCCTAAGCTGTTCACATTATTTTATGGAGCCATAATTTTAGTAACGTTCTATTTTAATGTTAATCGTGCTTAATATTTTTACCTGGAACATTTTTAGTTTTCTGTTTCTTTGAAATATAGTTTGACTACTCCACAAAGTAGGTATAAATTTTATTAATAGTGGTAATTCACAAAAAATTATTAAGTGGCTCGTGAAGATAGAAGACCTGCTTTGAAAGCTGCCAAGATTGAGGTTTCGAACAACTTCAGCTGAACTTTGCTACACAATTGATACAAGTTAATCTAATTGAGCATCTGATGCTTTGACCAAAGTTAGAGTGTCAAATTTCCAAATTAATGATAAAAACGCACATCTTCTTTCTTCGTAAAATTAATGTTGATGATACCAATAACCGTAGGAATAAAAAGTAAATACAAACAAAACAAATGCTGAGAGCGCAAAGTTGAAAGAAAAATGGATTATACGGTTTTAAACTTCAAGCTTTGAGGAATACCTTTATAAAGATTATTGCCAATATCGAAAAATATTTGATTAATCTATCGTAGACTTTGATGTCAGGGGATTAAAGGGAGTTTAACAGACATACTGGAGGTTTGTTTCACAAAAACTTATTAAGACTTTCCGTTTCATAATTATGATGTGGTTAATAAATATATAGACCCAATCGAAAACTTCAGATTTTTAGTAAATATAAAAATCATCTACTTAAAGTAACATTAGAACTTAATGGGAAACCTAAAACATTTCATTTTGTACTTTTAGTATACATTTTTTACCTTTAGATATGACTTTAGATATCTAAAAAAATCATATTTCTACTATGCAGTGAAAGAAACGGGATTTTTCCGGACATTCACCATCGTTCAATGATAGAGAAATACTACTGAGTTATGTGCAATCTGATCTTTCCCAATTAAATAACTAACCTAATACGTAACTAATATCTATGTTAGAATAGGCAAACCTATGGCAAATGTTCGTAAAGAAACCTGTTTCCTTCACAATTCTTCTATCGTCAAATACAAACTTCGAACAAAAATTTAGAGAAACTCTACCCAAGGCTAAGGTGAAGATCAACACACATGTGAGAATAATAATTTGCTACATTTAGCACTTGTATTACACGTTGTATTATTATGTTACTTATTATGGTTTTAAAAAGCATTTAATGCATCAATTTAAATTAATGAAAAACCTATAATTGGTACACTATTATCATTACACTATACCGTTTTATCGAAGTTGAAACATCTGAACTTAATAAATATCCCTTTACATTACGCGCTGTTATTAATTTCCCAGCACTAATTGACAGTTAACAATTAGCAGGTGGAGGTGTAATGCAGTAATGGCACCCCGGGCGGGTTACCGTGCGATAACACTGTTACTGTTGACAAACTACTGTAGTCCATTGCTGACAATTGCAATCAATAGTAATCCTTATTGAGGACAGAAGATGAATAAGTCATACATTTGATGTGGAGTTGAAATCGTTCACTTTTGCCAGCGGCCATTTATGATTCCTTTGTTTACGTTTCTATTTCCAGCCTCTTCAAATTTACTTCATTTCTTGAAGAGCACAGATATATACGTAACATATAGATGTTATTACCGTTTTTATGACAATCTATTTAAACATGTTGTTGACAAGGCAAAAGTACACCATACTATGTGTCGCTTTACAGGCTTTGCGGAGATTGTGTGTAAACTCTCAAGTCTATAGCACATTTCATTAGGCTACAAGTGTTATTATATTAGAACTATTTAAAAATGTTCACTAATATTAAATAATGAGTGACATGCACCATCATTGAACTCTGTGTTGCTTATTTAAATATAAAGCTTTATGAATATTTTAACATTATGGCTCAGCTCGTTTTCGATGTTAATACAAGACGACGACTTAAGATCGTTAAACTAGCTATCGTTTTAAGTGACCCCACCACTCACTAACCTTTGTAAGCTAATGTGCATTACTGGCTCTTGCAGTCTTTGATACTCGTATAATGTCTGATTGCTTATTTGTTGAATTTCATCAAATCACGATAGAATTTCAACCTTATCTTTCACTCATCTTTTAGTAACCTTATATGCATTACAGGCTCATATATCTCAAAATTTCGGTTTTGTGAACATTGCTAAAAGATGTTAAGGCCTAAAGGGTCAACATGTATTAGAAATGTAGCATCGGAAAACTGTTGAATAAAGTAACAAGAATACACATTGAACACTTTATTAATTATCTTAACCCACAAGTACCTGAATATAGATTCTTGGAATTCGGAATATAAATTGTATAAATAAAAAGCTAAAAAATTGTTCAAACTTGTATTCTTATTACTTGGTCACGTGTTCATTATGCATGAAAATTTATTAGTATAATAATTGTTTTTACTACTGAATTTGATTATATAATCAAATAAGACGTGTATACTACTATATTTAAATTCTAAACTTATGTAACATAAAAAAACTAAAGATTACTACATTAAATTAATATTCTGGTATTTAAAATATATTTAAATACGGATAATTAAAATTGATATCGTATTAAACGGATATAGAAAGCAAGAAATAGTTTTCAAAGATAGAGAAACAAATATTACCACTCGGGTGAATGGTTTCAGGAGATTATTAAATCCATCACCGATGACAGTGGATTTAAGATTCGCTTTACAGATATTATTGATGAATATTTGGATATTTCCATGAATAAAATCACTGAGATATTAAAGTGGACAAAAAAGTCTCCGGCAGTTAAAATGGTTAAAGATTTTAGAAATGTTTCCAACGTACACCATTTATATTCGTGGAAAAATACTACTCGTGTATAATAATGTTTCCTGATAATAATTTTTTGATTTCATATTGAGTTTCCATCATATTTCCTAATCCAAATAATGGAAGAGAAAAAAAATTGACGTCTTAATTATAAGGGGTTATTGATTATTGTATTAGTTCATAAAATGTATATCGGGATATTGAACCATAAATATAATATAAGTCTGTGACAAAGATAAAGTGCATGATCACTAAATACGCTTTATAAATTGATATTAGTTTGCATATATTTATATCGCATATGTTAAGCTCTAATAGGGTAAATAAATAATTAGCTTTTTATTAATTTAGTTTGATATGTAATTCGTAAACGTTTATGTGACATATAACGATTAAAAATGTCCTAAATCTTATTATAATGCTACTAATTATGTCTAAATTGAGCTATATATTAAGAGTTAAATAATAAAAGTTACTATATTTGAATAACAATGCTTTTTGAAAGAAATAATTTATTTATTATAAAAACCATGCATTAACCAATAAATTTCTGGAACAATCCCCGGCTAGCTGGACAATGTAGGAGACTATCATTAGCCTAAGTACCAAGGAGTCAGCAGCGGTCAGCGGATCAGCTAATTGCAGTGTCTTGCTGATGGGCTCATTATGTAATGGATTAATAACGAGACGCTTGGCTGATTTCTCCATTGGGAACCGTTCCTAAATTATTTTAGAAGAAAAAATTATCAGTTTTAATAACCGGAGTACATACTGTCTAAGTAACCAAATACGCCTTAAGATGAACTGTGAAGGAAAACTTAATCTAATTAATTATCGTAGGCTAATTCACGTAAAAAGGAAACCAAAAATGCTTGCTTAACATTTAGTGCTGCAAAGAGACGTGTTGTGGTGTCAAGCCAAATTCTGAGTACAATTAAAACCTCCAAAAACAAACAATGAAACAAATAAGTAAATATAGTCTTATGAAACGTTCAAACGTATATTACATTTATATTATATAGGCATAGTTGTAAATTTGATAGTGTTTTTCATAAGGTTTTGTCTCTCTTTTAATTTTAATTGATAAAATGTAAATGATAATAAATTTACGATGGAATAAATATGTGATTCTTATATTGTACTTAATTTTTCTCAAAACTTTTAATTAGTAGAAATGCCATGTTATATCAATACATTGTGTAATTCTAGCCAGTTTCTAATGTTTACCTTTGTATTTTTGTAGTAGAATTGTTCTAAAATAGATAATAAAAAATATAGAATAACTACTGTGCCACTATAATATATAATTTTAGATACTATTGAATGTTCCGTATGAGCATATTTACTTATATTATCATTGATTTACTTTAGAGATCATTGATTTTATACCGGAGATAACTTAATGCCAAAACAAGGGTATTTACAATAATAAATATTTATTGAGAATTTTAAGTGTCCTTTGTATTTTAATTATACAGTTTAAGTTGAACTTTATAGTACTAAAAACTCTCTAAAAAAAGTGGCAATGGCCTAATTCAATTTCAATAAATATTGAATCGCAAAAAATACTTGCTCCACCGGGACTTGGGTCTTCCGATCATATGTAAGTTTGGTTATTTTAAGACATATGTGAAAGAAAAGGCCAAATTCAAAATAATTTTATCGTAAAAAGTGAGGGATATATATATATATATATATATATATAATATATATTATATATATATATATATATATATATATATATATATATATATATATATATATTACAGGGTGATTCGGTTAGTGTTACCGGCACTTTCTGAGCTGATTGTACTATAAAAAATAAAGAAAAAAGTTCATATAAACATGGGTCCGGAAATGCTTCGTTAGCGAGTTACAGCTAGCGAAAGATTTCGCCTGAATTCCAGGATAAAGAGTAAAGTAAAGCCATACTGAACTTTTGGAAAGGTTAATTATGTAAGAAATATCGTGGATTCTTATGTATTTTTACCTGATAAAGCTAATAAAATAGGTTTTAGAACTGTACCTGTAGTAGTTTTTGAGGGATTCAGGGTTAAATGCAAAAGATTGGGGCACAAAACAATGTTTTTTTAAGTTTGATGTACAATAACTTTGTTAAATTGGTAATAAATACATAAAATCAACAAACATTAATTGCAGAGAATTTAATTCTGAGAAAATTGATATAATCAAAGTCTAAAATAAAACAGAAATAAGTACAAAAAAATTTTATTCAGTATAATACATTACTAGTTTTAAGCAAAATTAATCAGGTTGGGCAAACCGTACGCACCTTTTTTTATAATAGATGTTCGAAAATGAGGCCATCATTATCAATACATTTTGCAGCACGTTTGTGTATTGCTTTTGTTGCGTTTCTTCTTTAATTTTTCAGGACTTCCCTGTATCTGCACAGCCGAATCCATTAATACGGGCAATTAATTCATCACGAGAATTCACTTTTGTCTTGTATACAATGTCTTTCATCCATTCCCAGATGCAATAATCCAATGGAGATAGATCTGGTGATCTTGGTGGCCAAGGGTGAGGCCCTTCACGACCAATCCAGTGTCCAGGAAATTGATGATTTAAGTAAGCAGAAACGGCACGTGAAAAGTGGGGAGGTGCTCCGTCATGCTGGAAGTACAAAATTTTGTCTGAGATGTAAAGGAACATTCTCTAACAGCTGCGGCAACTCTTCTTGAAGGAAATGCAAATAGAAACTCAGCATTTAGGCGTCCAGGTAATATGAAAGAGTCCAATCAGCCGATTGTGCAAAAGGCCACAACAGACATTGACGCTAAATCGGTGTTGTAAAGTTCTGTTCCACTACCTCATGTGGATTTTCTTCTGCCCATGAGTGTTCATTGTGCAAGTTATTGACACCATCCCGAGTGAAATTGTGCCTCATCCGTAAACAAAATACGCTTGTTAGAGTTGATTATTAATATTCAAAAAGTTGCAAAACTCCAAGCGAAGTGACCATCCCCTAGCTGTAGAGGTTGAACCTTTTGTTTATGAAACGAATAAAAATTTGTTTCGATTAAGTGACCTCCACACCGTTGACTGCAAAAACTCCTATCCGCCTAGAAATACGTCGTGTGTACTTACACCTGGACTGCGATGAACAGCATTAATAACAATATCATCATCAAGTTGGACAGCTCGTTCATAATTGGTTCTAGTACTTGGTAGTGATCCTGTTTATCGAAGAGTACGAAAAGTTCCTAAAATTGTTTTGGTATCTGGAATCCTCCTATTTAGAGTAATGTATTTCATATTCTTCTACAGCAGCTCTAGCATTACCATTACAGTAACCCAAAATAAAAACCATTATCAGCGTATTCCTCTGATGTAAATAAGTAAGGCATTTTTTCGCTGAATAAACAATCGAATTATAACTCACAGAAAAATTGCATTTAATAAGACGATTCACAGAAACCCGATCTCCTGCTGTAGCTTGCAAAACACACCACTAATACATAGTTCTAACGTAACAGTACAGAATACCATTGTTGAATTAAGCTGTTATTCGTGCGTTACGAACTTAGAAATTAATAAAACAAAAAACTGCATTTCGATGATTAGTAAACAATAATGGGAAAATGTTTGCTTCATTTATTTTCGAACATTTGATGTAAATTTTTATTTAAAAAAAAAATACAACGTAATAAAACATGAATATTTTTATTTACAAACAAATTTATTTACCAGTTAATCATGTTTTCTCAATTTATCTCATCATTAAGGAATAAACATTTTGTTTTTGTTTTATTTTAACTAAATACTCACTCTGTAATAACGTTCGCAGGCGGAAACAGTTTTGTATATTTTGAGGTGAAATAAATAATAACTGCACTCTCTCCGGTCAGAGGAGTTTCCGACGTCAGTTGACCGGTAATTCACAGCTCACTGAACCGCGCACGCGGTCTCCCTAATGGTTTGTCAGTCCGCGTGAAAGACTTACTTCACTGTTCTGTCACATATTTATCGGCAGTTATTCGCATTCACCGTGGTATGTTAAGTGAATTTCTTTCAATTTCTCGTAAGTATTTTTATTCCAAGGTTGATATATTACAGAGAGAAATGCATCTATTATTAATATAAAACATAAGTTTCTGACATTTGCGATCGGGAACCTCTTTCTATAAAAGAAAATAATTGAAGCTTCACGTAAAATTGGCAGACTAACCAGTCAGTCAACCATAAGTCCGTTTTGGTTGCCAATTGTAAAACCGAAATAAGAAAGAACCTATACCACAGATTATATATCTGTATTAAACTAATGCGGAATCACAGTATGGTTTTAAGATTTTCATTTAGAGTGAACCTATAGTAAAAGGATACATTCCCGTTGCCTCATTTTTGACACCATCTTGTTTCTGCCGTAAAGATCCCTATTTACTCAAGGCTTCTCGTTAGCCCTAGGTGTTTGGCTGGCGAGTACAGATCTACTGTTACTTGTATTCTGTACTTCAGTATTAATATTTTTGTTTTGTTTTTATTAAGTGCATGTTTTAGATTTAGCACAGTTGACACACAACGTGGTGGTTGTGAGTTCTGACTTATTTTTGCGCTGTTAGGATCTGTTTATTTTAATCTTGATTTTAGTTTTGTTTGGTTAGTTATTGATTTGAGGAAAAAGCAGATGTCGAAAGGAAGTGTTATTTTTGTCACTGAACAATGGAAAATGGAAAAAAATCATGTTTATTTCATAATACTTTCACCTTCAAAAACAAACTTCAAACAAAGAATATTATAAATAGTTTTTCATAATCATAAAGGTTGTCATATGTATATTGATCTGTGAATTTTCTACGAAAACTTCGATTGTCACGTTGGTAAAGTATTCGTTCGTTAACATAAGTTTTTAAATACAGGTAAATCACAGGCCATTGAACCATCCACACGGTCTTTTATGGTTTGTCAGTCAGACTGGAACACTTATCTAACCATTTTTAATACATCCGTTACTACCGTTAATACAAGCAGTTACACATTTTCCCTCATTATGGAGTTCGTAATGTTTTTATTTCAGGGCCTCAGCTATAATCTTGAGTGCGATTTTCATATCTATGCTCCTATTACTACCATACACTAAACATAGTATTAACTCTCTTGTATGTAAATTTGACCGCAATGAAATTTTACCGTTTTGTTATATATAAATTTAGTCTCAATTCAAACATAAGTTAATACCTTTTGTTATAGGTTGTATAGAGCAACGTATATAAAGCCTAACTCGGTGAAACATAATTAGGATGTAAGGTAGTTCTTAATACTGATAACACTTCAATAACAATGTAGTCTGAAAATTCAATATCTACAAAACGTTTGTATGCATAAATTAAAACAAATACGTATGCAACAAATACCTATCCATAAAATTGAACTTATCCGTTGGCAGAGTTATATTATAATGATTGGCTATTATGTTACACAGCACAACATCATGGCATAATTAATATCAAACAATAGTTGTAGTATAAATTATGTTAATATCAAGTACTCCCTCTCACCCTCCTCTATGTCACTCTCTGTCTGTCTCTCCCTCTCCTCCTCCATATCTCTTCCGCCCCCCCCCCTCTCTCTCAACCCTCTATTTCCCTCTATATCCTCCCTCACCCTCTCCCACTCCCTTTCTCTCTCTCTCCCCCAACCCTCTCTCTCTCGTAATATATATTATTTCTTACATTAGCTTGAGGAAACTAACTCAGTCATGTTTTGCAACTTTACTTAGAATTAGTTCATCCAATATTCATTTTCATTACTCGCGAAGAACTTATTGAGCATCCTTATCTTTCACCGTTTAGTGAGTATACCGTTGCCTGATATAAAAATTGGCTTGCTTGTTACCATTGCTTAAGTCCATTTAAACTTAATAGAAATAAAATTTTATTTTTAAAGCCGATGTAAGCCCCCAGGCACAACTGTTAGTTACATGTCGAAGAGAAATAAATCACAACTGCTCACTCCTGCTAGAGTTCCCGATGTCAGTTGACTGGTAATTTCCAGCTCACTGAACCACGACGCGATTTGTTAATGGTTTATCAGTCCTCGTGTAAGACCAGTCCAACTTTAACATAACACGTTCATTAGTAGTTATTTTTTGACGTGCATACAAATATCATATTATCTATTTTAGTGATATAAAATGGGTAATACAATTATTAATGAGGTTATGGGTGAGAACTCTATACTAACAAACGCATCTCTCCCCCTCTCTTTCACTCCCCCTTCCCACTCATTCTCACCCCCCTCTCTCTCTCCCTCTCCCATTTTTCTCTCTCATCCTTTTACCCCCCTCTTTCTCGTAATGTATATTTTTCCCTAATTAGCTTGAGGAAATACTAAGTCACTCATGTTTTGCTACTTTACATAAAATTAGTACATAAATTGAACAAATAATGTTTATTACTCAAAAAGAACGTATTGACTTCTCGTAACCTTTACCGTTTTGTGTGTATACCGGTGCCCGACAAAAAAATCTTGACTTTAACATGTATCAACCTTTCTCATACATTAAATAATATAGAAATTAAAAAGCCTACATTATAGTAACCACTTATGTGCTCACAACAAATAAATATTTTTTTATATTTCAAAATGGATGGGTGCTCCAAATTTTTTTTTAAACGTGAAATCTATTCCAAACTTCATACTTAAAAGTGTTTTAAATATGAGAAAGTTTGAAGCATATCTCACAGTTTCATATCTACTTTTGAGGATTGCTACCGTACTTGAAAATGTTTAAGGCCATGTTAAAAAGAATGTTTTGTAACAATACATAAAGACACTGCAATTATTGACACGTATATACAATTCTATTACTTGAAAAAATTAAATTTATGGTAAATAATAAGAATTCTTAAAATTCTAAGCAATCCTATTCATTTTATGTAAAATACTCGTATTTTTCATGACAAGGGGCCATTCGCTTGAGAAATACTGAAAAGACTGCAAGGCATGGGAGTGTTTTTAACATTTGTTAATATAGCTATAACAGAGACGTTCAAATTACTAATGGTTTTTTTAGCTCGTTTAACATAAACTTAATTTTTCTTCAGCAGCATTCTTTTTATTAACATTTTATTAAGAAACATTTTATTAATTATAACAATACTTCCAGGCTGACCTTTTTTTATTCCAGCTGCCAATTTTTTTTCAAAGAATATAATTAATTAAAAGCGATATCTAGACACAGACATATGCATTCAACCGATGTTTAATAATAAAAAAAAATCATGTAATCAATTAATGATCTTTACGTTTTTTATTAGTTTTCTTAATTATCTATTTTTCTATCTTATTTAGCTTTTTAAATAATTTTTCAGGCTCAGTCTTCAAAAATTGGCATGGTTATGATTTGATGATTTAAATTGAAGATTAAATTTCGGTGATATGATCATTATTTAATTGGTTGACATGAAACATACAATTTTAAATAACAATAGAGCGATATGACCTTGAAACCTATAAGATATATGAAATGGATCATCGTATATAGTCTGATATACCTGTGGGTATTATAAACATACGAAACATTTTAAAACTTTGCTATATATTAGGTCATATTTTATATGAAATTCTTGTCTGAGTAAAAAGGCTATTGTATATTAATTATTGGAATCGCCTATTAAGTAGTGAGAAATTTGTCAAAATTTGGTATAAAGAAACTATGAATGTGGATAGTTATAACTGGATATGCTCAAGTATATAATTTTGAATACACAATCTCTTTAAACCGTGTTTTTTTTTAATCAGGAATCAAGAATATTTAAATTCTAATACTGTTCTCATTTACGTTTTTAGCTTTGTCAGATACAAATGCGCACAATTGTAAACTGTTGCCATCTTAATAGTGTTGATTGAATTAAACTAGGTCTTAAGTGTGAATTATGAAATCAGCTTATTTTACCTTCCTCTTATTGCAGCGCTTGGAATCTGAAACTGTAACAGACTTGACTACTAGAATCTGGGAGTGTATTTGGGTTCATTTAGTGAAAATCAGCATACTGAATTGAGACAATGAACATCATACAATTTCTACTGATGAGACACAATTAAAATGTCTCTTCACCAAGTTTATACTTCATTTTTTATATCTTGTAGTCTGAGTTTCACTGATGTTAATATGATGTTAAAATTGTTTTGAACATCTCCGTAACCGACTTTTATATCTCTTCAGACGAACATGACTCCGAATTCTAGGATGCAAGCCTGCGACTGCCTCAGCGTCAGCTTCCAGACGTGCACCAGAGGGAGGTGAACTGAAGCTAAACTCATATTTTAATACTCTCCTGATAATAATTTTGTATTACAGATATTGAGTACATGGTAAACAATAAAATTTGTGGATTAAAATAGGTATTTATTACTACGTACAATGATTTACTGACTAGTACTCTTAAAAGCAATTTACTTAAATTACATTTTTGAGGCATAAGGTCGTATCATTAAGCTTCAAATTTAATAGCTGGTTATATTTCTTATTGTATTAGATTAACAGGGGACAGCTTAAATTGAGACAGCAAAAGGGAGTGCACGGATTGCTATCTGTAGAGTGAGAGGTCAGGTAGCAAATATTTGAACGGTAGCAATCACAGTAAAGTGGCGCAGTCCAGCGGCGGACCTCAAAACTAACTAAGATACTGCCCCAGATCACACGATACTTCGTCCGTTTAAACGATTTATCTCATTTATAACTAATAAAATATGGAAGAACTATGTTTAATCGCATTAACATAACTGTATTGGATTAATATTGGGTAATGTAACTTTTGATTAAATAAAATTATAATAGCTTATAATTTAAACAATAATATGACAGCATTTCATTTACATAGTTTTAAAAGACAATAGTGCAAATTATTCTATACTCTTTTATTTGAATTTACAAATTCTGAAAATATTGACTTTTACGTTTCAAATGAATAATTTAGAAGTGAAGATGTATTTATTTGCATAAGAATGAATCGCCATGAAAGAGTTTCTTTCCGATTCGGATTCGCGAGCGTAAAGGGAGAAGGTTGAAGTGCTCCAGGCTTTGTAAGTTTAAATGAATCTTTCCAACTGTCAGATATTTACTTGTAACGAATAATTAATATTGTTGCTCTGTTAAATAATACAACAACAAAAAATAGATTAACATGCATAAAACCATTTACAATTTAAAAAGCTGCGGTAATATTGATGAAATTCTGTTTATATTACTTTTGTATATTAATTATCTTAGTTTGTATTTTTCGTTCAAATTATTTTGCTTCGGTATAAGTAGCGTGGTTGCTAATATTTAAGTTTATGTAATTCATTAAAAGAATTATTCGAGAAGTCTGAGAAAATACCAACCATTACTTTTGCATAATGTAACATTGTAACATTTTTATCATCATAATATGCAATACATAAAGTATGCTATGACTTAGTATTAGTATTGCACCGTATTCTAGGTTAACTACTTTGAGTCATTTAGTTACAACACAGTTTTATAAAACATAAACTCTCAGATATTCCGACAGAAGGGGAGTCCAATGCGATGTGCAAAAACGGATCCACACACCAGTGTATACGATACAGCGACTTGGCAAATATCCGGGATATTCGATTTGAATAAAAAAAACCATACGCAGCTTTGGACAACGCTGGCAAGTTAACAATAGCTATTCGATTTGCAAATGCCCATCGTTGCCACAGCTCTTTCTAAATTTTCCACGTTTTTCTCTCCGTAGTTTATTTCTGTCCAGGTAGGCAACTAACTAGTGTACTTGATTTTTACCAAAGTCTAAGTAATTTGTAACAAAAAAATAATTTTACACTGTCTAAAGCATGCAGCAAGGATATGTTTAGGTAATTTGTTTAGCGTCTCTTTAAAGAGACACTCTCGTGGACTCTTGTGCTATTGCGATATCTCAAAATTTTTTCTAGACAGTACACAATATCATTGTCTAAGACAACACGTTAAAATTTACACGGTCTATAGCATGCAACAGAGGATGAGTATGTTTGTTAGTTTGTTTACCGTCCTTTTAGAGAGGTACAGCTTTAAAACATGTACACTATCGTGCATTTGAGGTTTATGAAACTATCATTTTTTAATTATTAGATGTTTCTAAACAGGATTTGCTACCAGAAATATATATATATATATATAATATATATAAGGTCTACTATTCGAGGGACTTGATACATTTCATTTCTGTCTAGCTATACAGCTATACAGCATAATTAAATTTTTATGATATGCTTTTCGTATAAATTTTAATTAATTGCATGTTTTTAGAGTTAGTGACATTGACAAACAACATGTTGGTTGTGATTCCTGACTTAGGCGTGCCACAACGCTTTGGTATGATTTGTTTATTTTAACCTATTTTGTAATTATGTATTAGGTTAATTATCTACCTGAAGAAGAGATCAGATTGCAGATCTCAAAACATAGTGTTACTGATTTCTTGTTTCACTAAACGATGGCAAATGTCCGGAAAAATCCTGCTTCCTTCAGAATCCTTCCATCGTCAAAAATAACCTTCAAACAAAGAATCCACTCTCCGTCCTTACAGTTTTTAAGCATGCTCGTATACTTTGTTTATACAGTATACTAGTTTTACAGCAAACTTCAACATCTATTAAACTCATTTAGTATTCTTTTAAACATTGTATACAAAGAAATAAAACCGTAATATGTAAATATGTCTGCCATTGATGTGACATGGTACAGAACAAGGAACTTAGACAGCCACTTGATGCAGGCATTATCCAAATCTCAGATAATACAAATGGGCAAATCGTGTTGAGAGGAATAGATCCTCAGGTAAACCGTCCTGTAAGTGCCACACCCTTCGTGCTAATTTGTTACCGAGGTAAAGTGCATGAGTAATTAGAGGAAAATTCAACACAAAATCTTGTTGAACACGTGGTTATGACATTTAAAAATCAATAATATAATTTTATTATACAGGGTCATCCAAAAGTCAGTGGCCCCAACTCATTTTTTATGCTTTTTATGAAGTTTCACCAATTGAAATAAAAATTTGCTGTTCTTTGTAGGTTAATAAGACCTAGTTTTTTATGTATCAAAAACGTTTGGAAGGGTGTACTCAACATTTTCGAACATTTACTCCCCACATGTGACAATTTGTTGGAAATGAAATAAAAAAAATAAATATTTTGGCCGAATTGAACGTCACTATCTATGGCCAATCTTTGACACAAAATGGGGTCTGTAAGCTATTTACAAATGGATTCATACGAATCATGGTTCATAGGGTTTTTGGTAAAGAAGCGCGTACCTTCAGTTTACTAACTACCCATTCATTTCAAAGCTCAAGCAAGGTTGTCCTTTTTCCCACGGTAACATATAGATAGGTTGGGGTGTGCTCTCAGGAACGTCGGACTCTGGAATGTTTTAAATATTGAAAAAGTACGTCGAATTAACCTACACAGATTCCCAAATTTTCATTTTTATTGGTCGAACCATCTATAAACGATAGATATATATAGCCATTAATTTTTAACGACCCTTTATTTTGGCATTTAGAAAATTAAATATGTTCGCTCATTCAAATGCTGTGGTGCTGTGGAGGACATGCAACATCATCGGACTCGATGTTGCTTATATAATAATGTATATTCGTGCAAAACCTTGAATATACTGGTCAGTTCAGACAGACAGACAGAATTGAAATTTTTCAAACCCTTCGAGTGATAGATTTCTCTATGCTCAGTCAATAAAGTAGGGAAATACCTGAACCTTTGTGATTTTTTACGGATATAACCTTGCTCCTGGTTTTATATCACCTACCCTAAATAATACACTCCTAGTTATTTAGGTGAAACAATCATTCTACAGAATTATACATACCAGGAGAGTTGATTTCTGGCTGGTTTACACTCATAGTTGAAAACACGGTGGGCACAGCAAAACCGACGTGTTACTTAAATCTGGTCAACCCTATGGATGTCTAAGAGTGGTAAATCATTAATAACAAATGTGGAGATATTGGCATAAAGACGTTCATCGATGGGGCCTTTTACTGCGGGGATGACTGAGGGAGTGATTGCAGCTCCGTTAGTGTTATGTGGCAGCTGCTAGCCTGTATATGAGGCAGTGCTGCCCACTACACAATTTCATTTGAAGAGGCTAGAACAGAGCTAGGCTCCACTCCTTCCGCTACATGACATATATAGTGTCCTATACCCCTCATCATGGTAAATGAATCTAAGCATCTCGACAGGTTTCGGCCTCTTCCCTCAACCTTGCCCACCCAAATAGCCTGTCAGTAAGGATGCAAGCATAAAAGTCCATTTAGGACTTAAGCAGATATCTCATTTGCTTGTCCTAAATGAAAAAAACTAATTACACAACTTACTTTAGCCCCTCACAAAAAACAGAAAAATAGCTACAAGGAGGAAGACTCAAGTTCGAAAATTCGTCACTCTTTTTTGATGATATTATAGCATTGGTACATAATAATTCTGATGATCTCAAGGCATACTATTTTGGTCCCACCACGTTTTAATAACTGATTTTTTCCGAAATCAAGAATACGGTGTCATTTGTTTTATTAAACCGTAGAAGAGTTAACCCGCTCAATTAAAAAGGCAATCTCACAATAAAATACAGAAATTTCTCAAAAAAATGAAGAAAATGTCATCACTTTCTTTTGAAATACGGATACTGTCTTTTAAAGTATATGGGTTACAGCTTTTATACGAGTTATTCTAGGATGAGGCTCTTAACAATGCAACGGCGGCGTTCTGTTTTAATGTTACTCCTAATACTTTCACCTAGAACATTTTAAGTTAGCTTTGGCTTTGAAATGTAGTTTGATTTCTCCATATTTAGGTATAAATTGTATTAATAGTAGCAATTCACAAACAAATTAAGTGGCCCGTGAAGCTAGAAGACCTGCTTTGAAAGCTGCCAGATTGGGTTTTGAACCACTTCAGCAGAACTTTGCTACCCAATTGATACAAGTTAATCTAATCATCTGATGCTTTGACCAAAGTTAGAGAGTCAACTTTCCAAATTAATTGTACAACGTACCACTTATTTCTTCTGCAAATTAATCTTGAGGATACCTATAACCGCAGGAATAAAAAGTCTATACGACTATCTATATATCGAGAGTCTAGAAAATCTTTATTTTGTCTATCTCTTTGTTTGTCTGTTCCCAGGATATATAAAAAATGACCTGATCTGTAGACTTCAAAATTAGCATGAAGCGACATTTATATATTAGATATATTGAGTTCGATGTTGGTGCATGTTATCATAAAGCATTGAACTGAGCGCTGTTGAATATTTCTACATTGGTCGTACAACCATGATCTCAACCGCAAATGGCAGGATAAATAAATGTTTAAACAAACAAAGTATTTTGTATTGAACCTCAGCGAAGCCTGTTGCCCGACACGTGGTGGGGTGTACCAGTTCCTTGTATAATTTCAATGGAGCATATTCAGAATTTCAAGTAGTCACGGTTCAAACAAAATTGTTAATTAAATGTCATAGATCTCTTCCTTATAGTGCTGCAACTTTACCCAAGGGTACAGTGAATGTCAACGCACTTATGAGAATTAGAATATCGTGTACATTAGCTACATTTATCACTTATATTATGATATTATTATTATGATATTAATTAGAAATGTTTTAGAAGCATTTAATATATCCAATTTAAATTAATTTATAAACCGATAATCCCTATACTCTTATCATCAAACTAATACGTTTTTATGGAAGTTGAAACATCTGGACTTCATAAATATCCCTGCACAATACGCGCTGTTATTAATTTTACAGCACTAATTGACAGTTAACAATTAGCAGGTGGAGGTGTAATGCAGTAATGGCACCCCGGGCGGGTTACCGTGCGATAACATTGTTACTGTTGACAAACTACTGTAGTCCATTGCTGACAATTGCAATCAATAGTAATCCTTATTGAGGACAGAAGATGAATCAGAGTCATAAATTTAATGTGGAGTTAAAATCATTCATTTATAGCCAGCGACCAATAATGTTTCATTTGTTTACATTTCTACTTCCAGCCTCATTAAATTTACTTAGTTTCCTTAAGAGCAAATAGATATACGTAACATATAGATATTTACTATGTTATTGCAGGTTTTTTATGAAAACTTGTCCATACATTTTGTTGACAAGGCAGAAGTACACCACACTATGTGTCGCATATTTCTATGAAAAATATTTAGTCTATAGCCCATTTCATTAGGCTACACGTGCTATTATATTATTTGCAAAATTTCCATGTTATCGTCCTCATTGTCCGCTTTGCGATAACAGCTAAACATAACAGCAATGTAGATATTTACTATGCTCAGTCAACTCCGATGGAGTAACATGCAGTCATTCATTAATCTTGATGTTGCTCATTTAAAAACGAAGCTTATGAAATTTAAAGATTATGGGTCAGTTCGTTTCGAAGATAATACAGGGCAAGACCACTTACATCACCATACGAGCCATTTTGTTCGTGACTGAAATCTGACAAAACAAGTGAGCGCACAAACAATAAAATTGAAAAGTTACACAACACATTGATTTAATCAATAGAAAAAAAGTGACAGTTTTGAGGCTGAGGCAAACATAGATTAAATTCGGACTGAGTTTCAGTAATGAGGTATACGATCTTGACGAAATGATATTTTATATAATTAACATATTGAAAAGCATGGAATAAGAGAAGTGTGAACAGCAAAGCTTTGGACCGGTTTTGCAGTGGAATTATACTTACTTTCCATGAACTAATATAAAGAATATAAACAAATATTATTAGCTTGTATAACATTGTGATGCATTTATGTTTGTTCTTCCACATAATATGTCATTATCGGCAGTGACAGTTTTCTTTTAACGTCTGATTGCTTGTTTGTTGAACTTCATTGATATAATTTCAACCCTACCTTTCACTCACCTTCGTAAGCTTATATGCATTACAGGCTCTAAGGTCTGTTGGCTGAAGATGGGTCCTGTAACTCATATCTCAAGATTTCGGTTGTCTGAAGATTGTTAAAAGGGGTTAAAACCTGAAAGGTAAAAATACATTAGGAATGTATCACCGAAAACCGGTTAATATAAGTATCAAGATACACCTTAAACACTTTATTTACTTTAAGCAACAAGTACCTGAATATAGTTTCTAGGAATCCAAAATGTAAATTTAATAAATAAAAAAACTAAGCAAGTGTTCAAAGGTGTATTCCTGTTACTTAGTCAAAGTGTCATTATACATTCCATTTTTAATTGTTCAAAATTATTTTACTACTGAATTTATTTATATAATCAAGTATACTACCAAATTTTAATTCTAACACTTATGTGAGATACAGAAACAAAGGATTACTACCTGAAATTACAATTCTCATTTTAGGATTTATAAAACTAATACCGAATATCAAATTGATATAGAAAGCAATAAATAGTTTCAAAGATAGAGAAACAAATATTACCACTCGGGTGAGTCGTTTCAGGAGATTATTAAATCCATCACCGATGACAGTGGATTTAAGATTCGCTTTACAGATATTATTGATGAATATTTATAAGGATATTTCCATGAATGAAATCACTGAGACAGAAAAATGTGGACAAAAAATGGCGTCTCCGACAGTTAAAATGTTTAAAGATTTTAGAAATGTTTTCAACATGCACCATGTAAATTTGTGGAAAAATACTACTCGTGTATAATAATAATAATAGTGTTTTGATTTCATATTAAGTTTCCACTATATTCACTAATTCAAATAAAGAAAGAGACACAAAGTATGTCAAAAACTATAAAGGGTTATTGAACCATAAATACAATACATTTATTGTACATATACATATACTTCATATACATTTCATGAACCTTAAATACAATACATTTATTGTTACTTTTAAATTAGGCAAGATCATGCAATATTTCTTTGTCACATTCATTACTGTGTCAAAGAAAAATTTTATGATGTTTAAATATTCTTTATAAAGTGATATTATTGTCCATATTTGTATGTTGCATAATTTAAGCTATAATATGGTAATGAAATATTTATCTTTTCCTTCATTTAGTTTTACATGAAATTCGTAAAATTTGTGTAAAATATAACGATGGAAAATGTCCAAAATCCTATTATTACATATTATTACTACTTAGCTAATAATTATTGCTAAATTGAGATATATACGTATTAAGAGTTAAATCATAAATATTACTATATTAGAATAACGGCATTGTTAGAAAGAAATTATTTACTTAATCTACAACATGCATTAACCATTAAATGTCTAGAACAATATCCGGCTAGATGGACAATGTAGGAGGCTATCATTAGCCTAAGTACCAAGGAGTCAGCAGCGGTCAGCGGATCAGCTAATTGCAGTGTCTTGCTGATGGGCTCATTATGTAATGGGCTTCATAACGAGGCATTTGGATGATTTCTCCATTGGGAACCGTTCATCCTCAGATATTTTAGAACACAAAATTACTAATTTCAATAACCGGTGTAAGTATTGTCTAAGTTACCAAAGGTTGCCTAAAAAGGAAACTAAAACGCTTCGCAAACATTTACTACTGTAAAGAGACGTGTTTCGGCGTCAAGCCAAATTCTAAGTACAACTAAATCCTCTAAAAAATCATTTAAAGAATAAGTAAATATAGACTTATGGAACATTCACATGTATATTACATTAGTATTATATAGACATAGTTGTAATTTTAATATCGTCATCCAAACATATTTTTCTCACTTTTTATGTTTATATTTATAATGTTTACATGATCATTTACAATCGTATAAATATGCGATTCTTATTTTGCATTTAATGTTTCTAATTTTCTTTTAATAAGTAGAATAGACATTTTGTTTCAATATATTGTGTAATTAGACATAGTTTCTAATTTTGTTAATTGTATCTTTGAAATGTTGTATCTAGTAGTAGAATTGTTCTAAAAGTGATGAAAAAATAATAAAAATTTTATCAAATAACCACAATGCCACTATAATATATATTTTAAAACAATTGAATGTCCCATATCAGAATATTTACTTATTTGATTACTTTTAGAGATTATTGATTACATACTGAAGATGTCTTAATACCGAAACAGGAGTATTTAAAATAATAAATGTTTATTAAGAATGTTAGTGTCATTTGTATTTTAATTATAAATTTACCCATTTTGTGAAGTTAATAATAAATACCTTAATTCAATATGACACTTAAATTAAAATTTTAATATCGGTACGCAGTTTTTAAACTTGTAAATATTTATTTTGCCCATACTACATAACTAAACATGAAAATGTATAGAAAACCTATTTTAAAGGAAATTATAGCTTTTTGTTCTTTAGTTCTGTCTCTTGTAAACTGTGTTGTAACGATAAGATATTAATGTCTTGCGTATAAACGTATAATTTTCAATGTTCAATTCAAATAAAAAAATATTATTTTTTCACCTTAGGAGAAGTATGAGTTTTTATTCGTATTTTTATATCAATTTGTAGTTGTGACATAAAACCGATTTCTTACCGAATTGAATACGATAACAAACAATAAAATTCCTAACATAGACGGAAACAAGGAGTTTAATTTACTTGATACATATGGACACTACTCAACTCATAAAACTTTAATTAAGTATTACACAGAATGAGCCACAAGGCTAATGTTAATTACACCACAAGGCTAATGTTTATTACACCACAAGGTTAATGTTTATTACACCACAAGGCTAATTGTTTATTACGCCACAAGGCTAATTGTTTATTACGCCACAAGGCTAATGTTTATTACACCACAAGGCTATTGTTTATTAGACCACAAGGCTAATGTTTATTACACCACAAGGCTAATGTTTATTACACCACAAGGTTAATGTTTATTACACTGCAAGGCTAATGTTTATTAAACCACAAGGCTAATGTTTATTACACCACAAGGCTAATTGTTTATTACATCACAAGGCTAATTGTTTATTACGGCACAAGGCTAATTGTTTATTACGCCACAAGGCTAATTGTTTATTACGCCACAAGGCTAATTGTTTATTACGCCACAAGGCTAATTGTTTATTACACCACAAGGCTAATGTTTATTACACCACAAGGCTAATGTTTATTACGCCACAAGGCTAATTGTTTATTACGCCACAAGGCTAATTGTTTATTACGCCACAAGTCTAATTGTTTATTACGGCATAACGCTAATGTTTATTACCCCACAAGGTTAATGTTTGTTACGCCACAAAGCTAATGTTTATTACACCACAGCGGGGACAGAGAAGGAGAACAGCTGACAACGAGTCTACGTCTACAGTTGGGACGCTCATCACGGGGCTTGATAATGAACGCTGTACGTACCTTTGTGACTTGCATTTCAACAATGTCAACCTTTGGTGTTGAAAGAGTATCTCTCTCATATAGCTTATTAGATAAAATGAATAAATGTTAGTCAATGTATGAAGTGCTACAACGGTATAGTACAAACAGTAGTTCAGAAAACATAAAAGTAACGGTAACTACATTAATATAAATTGTCCAATAGAGTTGGAAAATACTTATAATGATAAGTATGTATTACGTTAAAGTTCAATGTTTAACAAAAGTACCGTGTCTTGTTTCATTTTCTAATTAAAGTGCTTGAACGGTTCAGTTATCTACAGTGTGTTTAATGTTCTTACTTCTATTTGGCTGAGTGTAAGCGAAAATTGGATTAACATATGTCTTTCTGTATACACTTAAGGGTGATAAGCTTATAGAAATTATGCTCAAAGAAATTAAATACAAAGTATTTGCAACATCGAGTTCGATAACAGTGCATGTTACTCCGTGGAATGTTTTGGAGCGTCTGAAAAGTCAGTAACAGTGTTATAGCTGAAAATTAATTAAGTTATAGAATTGAAAACTTGCATGTTTTTCTTAGCTACCACTAAGAGTTATGTTAACAAAATACTGTACCTGATTCCCAAATCTAAGTGTCTGTTATATGCAGGACATCACAAAAACTAATTGAGCTATGAACTTTAAATTTTGCATTTAACTTCATTTCTACAGATAATAAGTAGTGTTAAGTAATAGACATGTCTCTCTATATTATTCAGCTGATTGTTAGCGCAGCCTAATTTTCTATCCGTACGGTAAGAAATTTAGTTTGTAATCTTTTAAACTCTTATAAAACATTTCTACATAGAAATCTTTTAACTCAGTAGGCCATAAAAATACTTTGACGTTTGATTATGATCTGATAGAATGTTGAAGATGGTTAAGATCGGGGTAGGCGCCGTCTTCTGTCATGAACTAAGATAAAATATTAGTCATGTCACCTCAGAACTTTATGAGCCAAAAATCATTATCCAGGAACATTCACTTTTAACTGAATTATAGCTGTAGTTAAAGATTTGCTACGAAAATGGCACGCTTGATCTCTGAAATATAAGAATTATCCGTAAAATATCTTGGAGGTATTTAATAACTTAAAAAAAGGTTAGTATACATTTGAGATACAGTTAGTCGATCCAATGAGTTTTGTAAAAAAACATGACCTCGTATTTATATAAGAATATTTTATGTACAAAAGTCGTATTTAGCGGCTTCCCACAGAGAAAATGTAACTGTTGACTGGACACATATTGTGTTATAAAGACGAAAATAATAAACAGTCATTAAAAAAACTAGTTAATATACATTACATTTATATTTTCGTATACTTCGAATAGTACTGAGGAGAAACAGTTGTTTATTGTTAATCTGGGAGCATCCCTGAAGTTGCTGAGTGGCCAGATTTGAAAGTCAAATTGGATCTATCCCAGGTGGATATGCGCCTTCGTGCCAAATACATAAATTTTATCTTAAAGACAGACGGCCATCTTAAATAATCGGAGTAATATATCTAGAGCTAATAACATAACCTACTGATTATTGATTGTGTTTGTTTTTTTAAGTAAAGGTACTATGTACAAAATGAATAACAATACAAGGTCTTAAAAATGCTATATACAAAATAAGGTTCAGAAATAAATGTACACCTTTGTATAGTGAAAAAACTTTTATGTATTTTAATCTGTAAAAATAATTTGCGAATAAATTTAGCGGAAGGAAAAGGGGTGTTGATCAACTTAAAATTTAAACTTTATTATTAGTTTGTACTAAATGTAAAGACTGAATTATTACACGATAAACGTTGTTATTTATAAATATATTCTCATATAACATTAGTTTTCCAAATTTTTAACATATAATAATTCCTTATTCCATAGTAAAGAATGTAAATCTTATTATACAAACAATGCAACTGTTGTATAATATAAACTAATATATTATATTTTGGCGCAAGGTTTATTCGCCTGGGAAATCAGGTTGCGTCTGGGTGTGACCTGTTCTTCGATGGACTTCACCAGGTTCGTCGGCAGGCCTCCTCTCTTCTTCTTTCTGTGAAAGACTAGAAATTAAGACCTAGTTAGCTTTAAGCTGTGTTAAGTGCATGTTCATTGTATTATATGTTGTATTTATTTAATTTCTACTGTTATTTATTAAAATTTATATATTATATTTTAATTTATTAGCACTATTTATTTATGTTCGCTCTTATCAATCTTATAATTTCGTTAGCTAGTTGATTGCTTGTTCCTGTTGCACAGAGAGTTTTTATAAATATTTTTTCCTTTACGCAATTATTTATTATTCTACTTTTGTTGATATCTACCTATACTTTAGTTGGTTTTTATTGTTTTTTATGTAAAGTACAATTTATTTAAATTAATTTTCTGAGTTGTTCAATACTTGAGTAATTATTGTTGTTTGTTAATCTTTATTTTTATTTTTTGTTATGTTTTGGATATTTATAACTTGTTATATCTTTGGATACTTATTATTTATGATCAAATTTTTGTATACCTATTTTGTTACTTTATGTAGATTTTTCATCTGATTGTATTAATTTTATTTTCCGCTGTATTCTACCATCTATGCTTGTCTTTGTAAATTGGCTGCTGCCGTTGGAAATAAATAAATAAATATAAAATAATAGTTGGAAATATCGTAAGCTGATATATAACATAAGTTGCTTCCAAGAGGCTTCTGTGTGAATGTAATGTGAACATTCAAACCTTGATTGGTTGTTATTGTGGAGGAATACATAATCCAAAGAAGGAGACTGATTGTAATGAACAACAGAACAGATCTGTGTGACAGATGTCTGAAAGATGGAAAGGTTAGAAGCTCCCCACCCTACACCTAACCTAACTGTCAAACACAACCCTTTATGTCTGTCTGAAACATCATGTCTAAAACAAACTTTTCTATATACTTGCTGTCTTACTGACAAAATAAAAAAGTGATTTATGACATGAAGTGAACTATTATAACTTGTAAAATCTCTCTCTCCCTCCCCCCCTCTCGCCCCCCTCTCACCCCCCCCTCCCACCTCTCTCTCTCTCTCTCTCTCTCTCTCTCTCTCTCTCTCTCTCTCTGTCCCTCCCTCCCTCCCTCCCCCCCTCCCTCCCCCCTCCCGCCATTATTACCTCCCTCCCTCCATCATTCCCTCCCTCCCTCTCTCAAAAAGTTATGTATTATGTTCTACAACTATTATAACTTGTAAAAACTCGTTTAGTTGAGCATTCGTATTTGAAATAAATTGGTAACTGAGAGATAACTACTCGTATTATGGACTAATAGTTTAAATTTGAACAAATTTACAAGCATTTACTCCTACGCTGAATACAAGGCTATCTTAACAGCTAATCTTACAGCTTTTTCATTCAAGGTTGCCGCCTGGTTCCATTCCACCTACTACCTTGCCAATGGCGCAGTCTAGCGTGTACAGGGCTTATCGCAAGATAACCGAGACAAGCGAAGTGGAGCATGAATTCTCCTTTAGAGCGACCACTGAGCGGCCCTTTCCTTTTAAACAGCCTCTTCTGCCGAGATAGGCGGTGGTTTTACATCACAAATACTACCAGTAAAACGTTCAAATTGGGACGGCGTTCTTATAGAATGGACCTTTCGCATTGTAAATTTTTGTTAATTTATATTATATATTTTTGTTTTGTTCACATTGTTGAATTCTTTAAAGTCCCTGATCGGTTAGGGCAGGCGGCACCTTATTACCATCCGTTTACACTACAAAAAGTCCTAGACCGGCTATTATAACACATATTTTATCGTTTCAAATTACCCATATTTCGTTCACTGGCAATTTTGTTAATCAACAGTTACTATTGCCAATATAACCATTTCTCTTGGATGGTCAGCCTCCACGAAATTAACCAAAATCGTAAAATGTTTATCTAGTTTCCATTATGCAAATATTAAATTAATTCTAGTTCATGTACAGAACTTGAGGTGCTAGGATTTTTCAATCATGTCCATTCTCTTACGTTAAATTTAAATAAGCATATTACGTTTTGCTCTCAAAAATTACGTACATAATATAAGGAATTATATACGCTTAACCATAATTTTGAGATTACACCAAGAATATCAATCGATATCAGTATCGTGAGTAAAGTAACAGCACAAACGTACATTCACTTAACCTTTCATGAATGAAATTAAACCGATTATTTATAAACACTGAGTGTGAGAAAAGATATAATCTATATGTTTTTAGAACTCGGCTGTACCAAAAATTACAAATAACGATTTTTGTGGAAAATAATTTAGAAAGTGTAGTCAGTAAAGTTATTACGAAGTGAGTTGGTCATTCTATTAAATACTATATCCATTTAAGTTCACGAAATGATAACAGTAAAGTCACATGAAACATTCAAATGAAGCATTGTTGTTTGTGTTATTATTTATTTCATTATTTATTTATTGCTCACTGTAAAGACGGGAATTTGAGTAGAGTTATAAATAATCATGAAAGTTAAAACTTATTAACAAATTCTATATATCGGAAAGTACGGAAGTAAGTGAGAAATGTAAGTATAAAAATAGATACTTTGATATGTAGCAGATCCAGTAGATAAATTCAAATAAGGTGTGTCTTTTTTAAGTTTATTTCGCGATACAATTTTGAAATGGAACAAAACATTTGTGTTTTTCCTACGAAGTTTTAACAAGCCAGAATCAAACGTAGTAAATGTAGACTCAAACTTTCTTTTTGAGCGTGAAGTTTTGGTCTATAAAGTGTTATCTTAAACTTGTTTATTATGTTGTTTAAATATTTAATCTTTTAAGGAAACAAATTGCAAAAATCAAGAAGATAAATTAGTTTTGCTCTTATATTGTAAAGGAGAATTTCTACGCAGAAGGTTGTTTTCGAAATGAGCACTGTGCTTTATATAAATATAAATATATTATAAGTAACTCAAAATTACGGAATATATAAATGAAAAACATTGTTGGAGGTTGATTCGACGCATTTCATAGTTGATTTTTAAGTCAGTTCAATTTAACAGTAATTATAAGGTTGATATAAGAGTTCATATTTCATACAAGCTATAAGTTCACAAGTCCGCGTTCCATGAGGAGCATAATCATCACTCAGGACATACTTCTAACGATGGTTAAGAGAATTACTCAGGCATCAGGTTCCTCAGATGAATATTCAAGGCTCAGCGTGGGGTCTGATTGTAGAGTGATAGTGGTCTGACGACCTCACCGCAGCCATCTCTGGATAATTAAATCAGCAATGTTGGCCAAGTCAAACCTGAAGCACTTGCTGATTACTTGCCATATTCTTGCGCATTCATTATGAAGGAAATGATTTTGACGAACGAAGAATACTTTACGGATACAGAACATTGTTTTAAAACTTTAAAACATGATTGTTAATAAGAAGATCACTGACAAGACATGTATTTAAATATGTGTTTAAATATATAACTGATTTCAACTTACAGTGAATCTAATTAGAAATTCCATTAATTTATTTATTATTATCAGAAGGACATCTCTCTGCTTAAGACACAGTGTTCCAAATTTTAAAGTTATATCTAAAACAGATTATAATAATTTTATGAAAATAATATCCTTACTCAATTTTAATGAAGACATATATTCTAGAGTAAATAGATTGAATCACTTATTTATATTCTTGATTGTTGTATATTTAAAATTGGATCATTGTGCAAGGAGATCACTACTATAGTGTGATGTTCAAATAAAGCTGAAACAAGGAATACATAAATAAATTACTTATGCAGAATATTTCCAAGAATTATCTTAGTTTTATACAGTAGGGCCTATCGGTTTTTAAAACCAGGTTATGTGTTTATTCATTTTAAACAAGTTCATGGTTCCTAGAATATTACCTTTAAAAGACAATCAAAGGTTACAACATAATGTATTAAGGGAAATAAGCAGTGTTGATAATTCAGGAATTCGAAAGCTAACCGAATGAGAAAGTAACTACCACCGTTAATTAATTGAAACGGACTTTCGGCCTGATATGATGTAGCAACTTTTTCTGAATGTTCCTCATCCAGTCCCTCGAACCTCATGCCATTGATCTGGAAAACATTGTTAAATTGAATAGTGGACACTTCTCGTGGAGTCACTTATCAGTACGGGTCAACTATTACACCAAGACAATAACGAGAGTACATATAAGAAGAGTACGTTCCTTTAAGAAAATAATGAAAATAAGACAATGAATCAGCGTTATGAATTATTAGTAACTGTAGCAAAATAATTGGTTGATCTGTAGCGAAGATGAGTGTTACTCTTTGTCGTAGCCTGCACTAATCACTTTTTTAATTATCAAACTACTTAGACTGCTATGGGGGTTTCAGCCAATTATCGCTATGCAATCAAACCTAACCTTAGATCAAAGGTCATATTTGTCTCAGGTACTCACTCCTCTCAAGTGATTCACTTTAACAATATTAGTATTACATCTGTAACACAACCTACAACCGGTATTACACCAAAATCTGCTTACATGTCGTCTTGTGTGTGTTATTTTAATAATTTTACATTCCCCTATATCGAAATTATTAAGAATTATACATGTATAAATACCTAGTTATAATAAGCAAGACCCACACTTCATGCCGCAAAGCAGGCTTCTCTGAGGTTGCATGCAAAATGATTATTGGTCACTTTGTTTTTGGATACCATGTGGACATAAAAACAGACATAAATGCAGTTTGTCCATGCTTTCCAGTAATAGCCTTCGCTGACGCTCAGCCAACAATGTTTATGACATAACATTCATTAATAATCATATTATTATTATGTTGTGGGAATGTGTAATTATATTTATAGAATTATTTTTGCTCTTTACTTATTTATTTCATTTAAAATACCTTACAATGACAGTATTGTAGATCGCGCAGTAGAAATTATAAGGGAAGTAGCTCTCCGCAGTGGAATTATTAACGAGCTTTGCATAACTACAGTACACCTATATTTCACCTTCTTTAACACCGTTGGTAATATTTGTACACTTTTTAGTAAACGAGACAAGTAGGACAAGTACGTTTTACCACGTGTCGTAAATGGGTTTTGTTGTTGTTGCATGCAAAATATCAAATCTAGCTCATTTCAATCTTGAGATGTTCTGCGGATCTTGAGATGTTCTTGAGATCACACAAAGAAGTGGACACGAAAATTACGTATCATAGAGCTCATTCTTGTAGAGATGAAGTTTCATATCTACATAGGAAGTCTTTATTGACATATATACATATACGAGAGGAAATAATAATAACGTGTTTCATCATTAAATTGGTTTTAAAATAATTTTTTTGATATGTCACAGGTTTGAATCTCTTACAGGTGTATTAAGTTTGTTTAAAAACGTATTAATTTTGATATTTTCTCGTTCCAATCATGGTTAACCCTAATATGAAATTAAATAATTCGTTAATACTCTGCTAAACCCCATAGAGTGACAAGTACCATTATCTAACTAGTGTTTCTCATTTATAAAATTAAACCTCAGGCACAATTTCAAGTCTAAATGTCAGTTCATTTTTGAGATATCATCCGGACAGATCTACATTCAGTCAGAAAGTGAGGAGGAAATAAAATAATTTCTGTCCCACGAGTGATTGACAGAATGATTTCGGAAACGCTCAGACAATAAAACTTGTGAACGCATATTTAACTAAATTTATTATTTATTTATTATTCCTTGGCTGTATATAATTTTTTATAATATGATAATTTTAATAGATTATCATTATAGAATAATTATATAAGTTTTTCTTGCAGTTAGTTATAATGTCGTAAATTTGTCCTGCGTTAATGCTGTGATAAAACTTTATCTTATTTACTAGAATAATTCTATTACATTAATGAGCCTTTCGAGGTAATAAGCGTTTGCGGAAATATCAACCTACAAGATATGTGTGTAAATTATTTAGAGGTTAATCATGAGATTAACGATTAATGATTTTTAGTTTAAGCCACTTAGCAAAATTAATTCATAAACATTATTAAAATTTACTTCACTTAAACGTGGTGACGTTTGGATTCCTATTTAGAAATTACTGATAAATTTTCAAAACTGAAAATCTTTTGGCAAATTTAAATAAAATTGCTTCGTAATGGAAAATCTATCGGATTTTCCTTCAAAATAAACTGAAATTAGAGATGCAATTCAATTTTAATATAAAACAAACATGCGACCTGTGAAATTGATTAAATACTCACTCTGTAATAACGTTCGCAGACGGAAACGGTTTTGTATATTTTGAGGTGAAATAAATGATAACTGCACTCTCCGGTCAGAGGAGTTTCCGACGTCAGTTGACCGGTAATTCACTGCTCACTGAACCGCGCACGCGGTCTCCCTAATGGTTTGTCAGTCCGCGTGAAAGACTTACTCAACTGTTCTGTCACATATTTATCGGCAGTTATTCGCATTCACGTTGATATGTGAAGTGAAGTTTGCATTGAATTTTACTTAATGACATTTTAATTGTCAACCAAATTTAATTTAAAGTTAGATAGGCCTATATTACAGAGAGAAATGAATCTATTATTAATATAAAACAGAATGTTCCCGAAATTTGCCATCGGAAAACTTATTTCTCTAAAAGGAAATTATTCAAGTCTTCACGTTAAATTGGCAGACAAACCAATTCACAGTAAATTATCAGTCCGTTTTGGTTGCCGATTCTGCAATACAAATGAATACAAATGAACAATAACAGGAAACCTAAAGTATCAGATTAAATATTTGTAGTAAAAGAGGAGTCACAGTATGGTTTTAATGGTTTTAAGAAATTCACCTAGAGTGACCCAACAACAAAAAGGTCCACCTGCTTTTCCCCATTTTTAGGCCATAATCTTGTTTCTGTCGTGATGATCACCATTTACTATTGCCCTCTACTCAGTCCTAAGTGGTTGGTCGGCGAGTGCAGAGCTACTGTTACTTGTATTCTGTAGTTCAGATTTAAAATTTTGTATTTTGTTTTTATTAGGTGCATGTTTTATATTTAGTGCAGTTTACACACAACTTGGTGGTTGTTAGTTCTGACTTATGTGTGCGCTGTTAGGATCTGTGCATTTTAAACTTGATTTGAGTTTTGTGTGTGGTTATTTATTGAATTGAAGAAAAGATCAGTTTGCTGATTTCAAAATTTAGTGTTACTGATTTTTTTTGTATCACTCAGCAATGGAAATATAAGAAAAAAAATAATGTTTACTTTTTAATACTACCACCTTCAAAAACAAACTTCAAACAAAAAAACATAATAGATAGGTTTTCGTAATAATGATTCATGAGAATTTCATATCTATATTAATCTGTCAAAACTTCGCTATACACGTGGGTAAATTACTCGTACGTCAACATAAGTTTTTAAATACCGGTAAATCACAGGCCATTAAACCATACAAGGTCTTTAATGGTTTGTCAGTGCACCTGGAACACCTATCTAACCGTTTTTAATACATCCGTTCGGTAGTTTGTTATTTCTTTTTTCACTCATTATGGAGTTCGTATTGCTTTTTTGGTTCTCAGCTATAATTTTGAGTGCTAATTGGATATCTATGTTCTTATTCTTACCTTACACAAAACATGGTATAAAATCTCTTGTACGTAATTTAACCGCAATGACAAATTAATAATTTTACTATAAATGTATGCACGATTCAAACATAAGTTAATACACTTTGTTATAGGTTTTACAGGGCAACCTAGATACAGCCTAACTCATTAAAACCTAAATTATGATATAAGGTAATTCGTAGCACTAATAACACTTCAATTACAATATATTGTCCGAAGTTTTAGTATATACAAAAACGTTTTTGTGCATAAATTAAAACAAATACGTATGTATCAAATACCTATGCATTGATCTAACGTATCCGCCAGAGTTATATTATATTGATAGGTTATTATTGTAACACAGCTCAATATAATGGCATAATTAATATCAAACAATAGTTGTAGTGTAAATTATGTTAATATCAAGTACTCCCTCTCACCCTCCTCTCCATCCCTCAATCCTCCGTCCCCATCCCGCTTCCTTCCTCTCACTCACTCTATCTCTCTCTGTCCCTCCCTCCCTCCCTTCCACCCCTCTCACTCTCTCTTCCTCTCCACCCTCTCTCTCGTCATATATATGTTTATTTAACTAGCTTGAGGAAATACTAAGTCACTCATGTTTTGCAACTTTACTTAGAATTAGTACATCCGTTTAACGATTAATGTTTATTACTCATAAAGAACTTATTGAGTTCCCGTAACCTTTACCATTTAGTGTTTTTATACCGTTGCCTGATAAAAAAATTGGCTTACTTGTTACCATTATTAAAAAAATATGAATTTAAGAGAAACTAAATTTTATTTGTAAAGCTGATGTAAGCTCCCAGGCTCAACCGTTAGTTATATATCGAAGAGAAGTATATCATAACCGCTCACTCTAGTTACAAGAGTTTCCGATGTCAGTTGACCGGTAATTCGCAGTTCACTGAACCGCGGACGCGGTCACTTTAATGGTTTATCTGTCCTCGTGTAAGACCAGTTCAATTCATTAGTAGTTATTTCTTAACGATCGTACAGATATCTTAATATATATTTCAATATAATAAAATGCCTAATATTATTTTAATAACAGTAAGGAAGAAAACTTGTTTTGCTCTTGGTAGTAATATAAAAGATTTAATAGTGTAAACCTTTACAGTGGCATTATGTAGACTAAAAGATTGTCATACACGTAATGAAAAAGATACGGATTTTTACAATTCTAATTTTAATTAATGAGCCTTGGATTTTCCTTTGAGATAACAGTCGTCTGTCGCAACTTATCTATAATTTCTTTGAAGATACCCAAACTACATTAATACTAAATTAAAATTACCCAAATTTTTAACGAAAACAATTGACTTGACCTTAATAGTAATAATTGAGAAGGCATTACGTATACCGTGTGAGCATTTAGGGTGACCTGAATCTGTGAAATTGTGTTTTACAAATTTTAAATTAAAAAAGTTCAATCGAATTTAAAAATTTCGTTTTCTAAACTATTCAATGAATATAGTTTGTGAAATTTTCAGTACATAAGCCAATTAATTAGGTAAACCAATCATAACCTAGCGTTCTCGTACATTTCAATGGGGCCATCGCTAAACACCTAGCCACTAGGAAGAACATTTCTTGCTAATTGGATCATAAAATATTTTAACAACAATGATTTATGTCTAGTGCTTACATATACTTGGTGCAAAGCCACATTGTTCCGAATAATTCCGTGATGGAAGGTGGCTGTAGAGTGTAGAGTTTCTTACATGTAGCGATTGAGCTATGCAGAATTTATTACCTTTGTGAATAACCTAGACGTTTGCTGAGCTTGCTGAAATAGACGTGAGAAAGGAGCCTTTGCAAGATAATAAGCACATTCAACTCATCGCTTTATAGTAGATATCGCGTTGTTCATCTACAGGTCAAAATAAAAACCTAATTTCTTTGTTTTTGACATATTTCGTACAGCATAAGGCATGACAAAGTTGGGTCATAAAGGACAACATTTTGAGAGAACGTAACAAACAGAGAGAGAGAGAATCGATTTTTGAATCAATGTTCCATTTGGAAATCATAAGAAATGTTTAAAGGCACTCGTTCTCTATCTTTCAACTTCAAGCATTACCTCCAGTTGCTACTCAATACACAAGTATACTGATCTCCTTAAAATTAATTCTCTCGAATATCTAAAAAAAATATATCGCAGATGAACGTTTAAATAAATCAAACTGACTTTGACTATCCACCGTAGTACAAGGGAAACTAGGTTATATGCAGCATCATAAACATAACATTGTATTATGCATATGAAATTTAGAATAGAATTTCAAGCTAATAGAAAAGGATATTTTTCAGTCATGTTACATTTCTTTTCATTCTTATTAACAAGAATCTGACAAATTTCACTTGTAATAAAATCATCTTTGCGCAGCTTCAATCTTCTAAACTTCGTGTTATATATTCTGCAATCCTATTTTTGACATTCCTATTATTCATTCCTAATATCTTTTCAAAACTTCCGTCGTCAATGAAAAATTTTAAACAACGGAATGTTAACTAAATCGTTATTCCGTAAATTATGTGAAAATTCTCATATATCATAGTATTCCATATGTATGCATTCATAACATTTAATTGATTTTTTTCTAGAAATAAACGTTCCAGAATTTAATTTTTTATAAAACTTACTGACATGGTCCGTCAGCTTTAAACTTCGATCATATGCATTTAATAGATTGGTTTATGGCTATTCATCACTAATTTGCAATGGAAGAAGATTTTTATTAATTGTTCCTTATTGTGAAAATCAAGTCATTTTGTACTTTATTTGATTTGTTGGTTGTTTTTGTAATTTTTATCCTTCAAACGTTAAGTTCTAAAATACGGAGAGTTGACATATTACATAAGAAGGTAAAATATGCAGATTATCCCTTACAGTCGAGTCATATGATTTAAATACAACAAAGAACAGAATGGGTCCGAGAATCGATCCTTTTGGCACTCCATATTACAAATATATATGGCCTGATAATTTATTTGAGACAATTATAGTCTGTTACAATGGTCTAAAAACGTGTATATAATTGTTTTAGCGTTCATAGTTATTTATAGATACTTATACATCGTTAAATGTAAGCCCAAAGGTAAGGAAAAAATTGTTCCGTCTTTCTGTTTCAGGTGAGGCTTAGTGTTTTAAGAACGGTTTTGAGTGCAGTTAAACCCCGGAAGCTGTAATTAAAAGTCGGTTGTAGGGCCTTCCTTTGTCCGCCTGCCTCTGAAGTTCTTGTATAGGGAGTGAGGAAGGGTCGAACGTATGCTCCTGGGAAAAATGCTTGTTTCCTGTAAAATTGTTAATAGTTAAAAGTGCAACTAAGTAATTTATTATTAGTAATATAAATACAAGCCGAATATTCAATACAAGATAGAATATTTGAAGAATGTATAGAAGTATTTCTTTTTTTTTATTATTGATGTTTTATAAGATCACACAAATGTATTTTTATTTTCTGTAACATAATTTGTCATTTTATTTGTAAATAATGAGAAACAAATTTAAATTATTTTTGGACCCGTAACACTAAACGTTTCTACAATTTCTAAATTATGGTTTGTAAATAAATAATTCTTATCATGTGATTAGATTACATCGTATATCACTAACTTCTTACAATTCAAATAATTTTTTTCTGGCACGTCACATTACATTACAGGATTATTAAGTTCCAAACTTTTAAGATTGTGCAACTTTTATCACGTATAAGAATAATTGTCATAAAAGTTTTTTTTTTAAGTACATGATTATAATAAAATAAGGTGATTAAATGAGTAAGAAAGATTAGTTACAAATAAAAAAAGTCAATAATAATTCATGTATTATTAATTTCTTATTAAATGTACAAAAGTATTGAATCGAGATTAGAATAAGCATAGGTTGAGAAGTATAACGTTTTATACGTGTAGCTGTGTTTGTGGGTATTTTAGAAATATTTGTTTGCATTGACTGGGATACAAACAAGTCTGCATTGCCTTTAAATATTTATGAACATCTGCACAGACTCAGTTTGCATTGCACTTTTAGTTACCTAGAGCAAATATTCTTTACCTTGGCTTACTCATGTAAAATTGAAGTTCGTTTTACTAAGTTTTTGTTTTATGTAATAATACAGGTAGAAGTACGCAACACCTTGTGTTTGCACTAATATATTCCTGGCAACAACAATACTGATGCAAGACCAGGTAGTCACGTGTAGCGTAGCGTGTGTATTATGTGTCAAATGTAGTCTAAAACTCTGGACTACATTTCAGTTATTTGTCCTATGTAGCCTAAAATAAAGTAGAGTTGTAGGGACAGAACTGTTTGTGGCAGTCTGAGTGGTGAGGTGGGTTTGACACAAACAAAGTTCGCCCGCAACAACCATGTTGGAGGTAGAATGTTCTGTGTCTGATCCATTCTACATTACAACAGAGGTGTAGACGTAGAACTGCTTGGTATTCTGAATGGGGCCAAACTTTGCAGCCAAAAATCTTTTAACTCTACTGTTGCATGCGATTAATTTTATTCGTTCATATTCCGCATAAATGTTATTTTATACTACTGTGTCTTTGTATTATATATTACTTACTGCGAAAAACTCTCTTTCGTATTAAAATTTAGTGCTTTGATTTTTTAATAATACGTAAAACCTGTCCATTCAAAATTTACCTTCACCCTACACCAAAAACCTGTTCTTAAACCAAATACCCTAAAACTTAAATGGATTAAATTTTTTTACGTAACTGCGTCAAAGCAGATGTTATTCAATAATAATTATACTTATTACTTTGAAAACCTAACTATGAGTAATCTCACATTCTCTTGCATAATCTTGTAATCTTGCTTAATATTGCAATACGAATTTTTTTACTAACGGTTAAAAACCATCCAGGATGGTTCTAACCATATAACCGTGCAGTGTAAAGTACTACCTAATGTCATAAAGAGGTGGAAAATTGATGTTCTTACCATTGATTTTATATATATATTTTTTTTTATGCAACTTTTTAACTCGAATTTAGTACTACATTGTTACATGCATACACATAAATAACGATAGATAGCTAGGAATATTAGGCCAGGAATTTCATTTACCAAAAAAATTGGTCAGATTCTACATTATAACAGTTATTTAGAAACGCCTTTCACTATACGAATAAAAATATAAGTTTTATACGTAGACTAAATTTTGCATGGCATGTTGCATCTAACAGAATAAGAATTACACTTTTAGGTCCTAACTTTGACAATAGAGAAATGATTTAATAATGCCTAAATATTGGATCTGGATGTACGTCATTAAATTATATCAGTCAGTAGGCGTACAAAATTTATCAGGTGTACACAGAAAGAATATTTTCTGTATCACCTACTCTTTCTGTCCGCAGGGCATCTTAAGATTAATTTAATTTGAATTGAATAGGATTGATTTAATTAAATAATAATTTATTTCTAAAACGTTTACATGCGAGCAGTATGTAAAATAAGATATAATTTTTGTTTTCTTTTAATAAAATTAATATAAGAAATATTTATTTATTTAGCATTGGAATTAAAACCTTCCTAATGATCCAAGATTATTCATTCAAGATAGAACTTGTTGTGACAATTTTAAATGTAGCAACAAATCCTTAATAAAAAATCATAAATTTAGTTACTATACATTTGATAGAATTAAATTATATATCTAATTGGACAGCAATTTATTATGAAACTTCCACTATCTTAATAATACACTACTTAAATGTTTACATAAAAATATTATACATATACATTTAAAGTGGCCTAGGAAATGAGCCTACATGGGCAGAAAAGACTGCATAGACTCGAGTTGCTTCCCTGGAAATTTTGGTCGGATTGAATTTGGGTGATTAAAAAGAGCATGATTAACATAAATTTAAATTGTTCATGAAAAATTGCAAAGCTTTTTAAGTGATACGTGATATTACGTATAGCAACCCTGTATTATTTAAAATAATATGCTTTTTATATTTAATCAATAATAATTTTATAAACGAGACCTACCGCAACCACATTGTGTGAAATAAGTAGTACAGGCAAAAGAATGTAATAAAACATCTATAATGGTACGCATGGAAGAAATTTGAAATTGTTTTTATATTATAATTTTTCTACATCATTATAATACATTACTTTATCATCAATATTGTAGTTAGGAATGAGAAGAATGTCTCCAATTAAACAAGCTCTATCTTCTAAACCTGCAACACTAATCTGATATATTTCTTTGTTTTTGTAAACTCTATATTAACTATTGTATCAGCAATGCAACACAAAATTATAAAAGGTTTACAATCGTGTAGCTTTTACATATTGTAATTAGGATATCTCAAATGATAATTTTATTACACAAACGCGTTTTAAAACAATAAAATCTAATGGTTTCTACCAGAACATAATTTGTTTAAAAATTATATTAGTGCTTAGTTCGTTAGAAACCAAGTTTAGATACTAAGAAATCTCTGTTTCATATTTCAGTTTTGCGGTAAGATGTTGTGTTTTAAGAAATGTTCTGAGAACGGTTAAACCCCGGAAGCTGTAATTAAAAGTCGGTTTGAGGGTCTGCCTTTGTCCGCTCGCTTCTGAAGTTCATGTATAAAGAGCGAGGGAGGGTCGAACGTTTCCTCCTTGACAATAAGCCGCTTCCTGTGAAATTTGGCAGAGCTGAACGTGATACGATATAAACTACCCTGTTAGTACTATTAGTGAATTTTAGTTCATTAAAGTACCAATTACAATGTTTGGCTGCTTTAGTTTTCGCATTCTTATTTTTAATTTTTTATCCGAATTTTCACTTTTATATTTTTAGGCCATTTTTACAGGATTGTGCAAATTATTTTTGTGTATTGTGACGTAATAAGTATTTTTATGTTTGAACGATTTATAACAATGCTTAGATATTGTTTGGACCTATACGGTTAAAAGCTTATTGATTTTTAGTTATTATTAAGTAAATGATTACAAATCACTTTATAATTACAGATTACAGTTTAAATCTTTAATAACCTCCAATGCCTCAAAAGTTTAATTTTTATAATCGTACTTAAAACAGTCTCTTAGTTGTATCTCCATTCTAATATATGCAAACACATGTTCTGACTGACTTACTCATAGATTCACCAACGCCCAGCAAAGCCAAGAAAGAAGCAAACGTTATATTTGGTATACATGTTTATATTGTGCCCTAGAGGAGCAAAATAGAATGATATTAACCTTGATCTCATGGTTCCGTCCCAAATAATCCTTAAGTTTGTGAAAATTCCCCTATGAAATACATTGGTTTATATGTCATTAATTGAAAGAGCCGGTTAAGTTCAATCAACTGTTCTTTGTAAATATTTTAAAATGACATCATAATCATTTTTTTACAATTATTGTTACTGTTATTTTGTATTTTTTAATATTTATGGTCTTAAAAGAGTAGAAGTAACATGAAAGTAATAACAGTACAGGTAGCAATGTAATTTTAAAATACGATGCCAATGATGTCCATGTTTTTAGCAAGAAAGTGGGTGCGAAGGCATGGGTATCTGCTATTCATTATATAGTAATTATAGTATAATCTTATGCATCATGGACAATGTTATAAATGATTTTTTAATCAATATTGTCCTATTATTGACACATTCTGGAAGTGTGTGAAATGAATCTATAGAAAACTGCAAATACAGTCGAAAATACAGTAGAAGTTTGGGAAATGTGGAGGTGCACCGAATGTGGTGATGAAAACCTTTACATCGCCGCTCGCACACCCACAGCAAACATCAGGGAAGCGCGCGCCCATGGCGGCGAACGGGATGCCGGATCAAAACTAACTAGGTAAAATAAGAACACCGTGGTCAGTATACTCAGGTTCATTCACTAAGACAAAACATAGGCCTATCCAGTCAATAGAAATATATATACTATAAATAAAAAAAATTAAAAAAAATAAAAAGTGCCTGCAGTAGTAGATACCTCAAACAATCCTTGTCAGGTGCACCTGCATACAAAAATTAGAAACGCCATAATTTGAAACAAGAAATGCCAAATTCACCCGGTATCCTTCGGCTAAGGGCGGGCTCCTAATGAAATCCAAGAAATAACTAAATATATCTAAAACTAACTTAAAATTAAATAACAAAATATAAACTATATAAATGGCAACAATAACAATAACAAATAAATAAAGAATATAAGCAGGGTATCACAGAAGACTAGAAGCAGGGTGTTGACTAGAAGAAATGTCCATCATGGTGGCCCTCCTTCAGCAGAGCGCAAAAGCGAAGGTTCTCTGCGACCACGCATGATGAGAGATGACAGGAGGAAACAATTCATCTCTTGGACCTCATCAGTGAGGGGCCGTAAACTTAGCCGCACATGTCAGAAGGAGTACAGCTCAGCAAAACTAACAAAAACACTTAATTAAACAAAATTTTAAACTGGAGCTACTCCTAACTTGTACACCACGGCTCGGAGTCTTTGCCACTCTCCCGGAAAGGCCAAACGCCTTCAAATGGTCAGTGGCCTCTGCAGCCAATAAAACCACACACACATACACTATATAAAACACACATGAGCCGGGGAGATATAGGTATTGAACCGGCTCAGACTCCCCCCCCAAAAGGAGGAACTCCCCTCTGTTAATTTCTTCAAAATGAAGAACCAAACGAAATGCCTCTCCCCCCAATGGTTGAAGAATTATAAACCGGAAACCCTGAAGTCTGCAGAAGGTAAAACCAAGAAAATCCAGTTGGAGGCAAGAAATCCCTCCAAGAGTTGCGTGAGTACAAAGAAGAAAACAGGAACCTTGATCAGGAAGAAAGAGCAGAGGTGATCAGGCCTCTGGACCTAAAGCCTCCCGCACAGACTAAAGAGAAATCACGGATGACTCCGGCAAGGCTTCAGATGGGATATGTGCGCCTTCCTGAAAATCTTCCCGGACTGAGGATCTCCCAGTCGGGCAGTCACCGGAGTCAGAAACTTCAACTCTGCGGTGGGGACCAGTCCACCTGTAGCAAAGTTTAGCAGCTCTTTTATCCACAGCCGAACTGACTGGGTGAGCCTTGCAGTAAACTAGATCCCCCACCTGGAAGGGATTTGGCAATACGACCTTGGTTGTACTTCCTCCTTACTAACTCCCTAGCCCGAATGAAATTCCGCCTGGCTGCCTCCCAAGTGGCTTTCACATTGGGAGTACCAGGAGGTGGCAGAAGATCGCTAATTTTCCAAAGGTTCGCCAAAGGGTTGTTTTGGCGGAAAGCCAAATAATAACTCGAAAGGTACCGCCTTGTGACTTTCATGCTGGGCCGTATTAAAGGCAAATTGGATCCAAGGTAGTTGTTGATCACAGGTGGTCTGATTTTCCGCATGAAAAGGCAATGAGAGCAGATCGAAGATTGCGATTAAACCGTTCGGCGTGAGAAGGCTGAGGATAGAAAGGGGAAGTAGTCACATGGCGGATTCCGTGCCCAAAGCACATTCTTTTAAAGATATTGGAGACAAACTGTGAACCATTATCGGAAACTAAGGTGGCGGGGATTCCAAAGTGTTGAACAAAATGGTTACGAAGTGCTTGCACCGTGAGCTGCGCGGTAGCACTCCGCAATGGGAACAACCAAACAAACTTGGAGAAGGCATCCACACAAACAAGTAGGAACTTATTTCCGGACTTGCTACGCGGGAGAGGCCCAACATAGTCAATGAAAACCTTCTCCAAAGGTTTTTCCGCCACCTCAGATGACAAAAGACCCAACTTGGTATTTTGAGCGGGTTTGCTTAGCGAGCACAGTTCACAAGAACGTACTCGAGCTGCAATATCCCGGTCCATACCTTTCCAGGTGAACTGATCCCTAATCTTCGCGATGGTCTTATGAATTCCTAGATGTCCGCCCACAGGAGAAGAATGAAAATACTGAAAGACCATCGGTACAAGAAAGCTTGGCAGCACTAACTTAGGTTTTCTCCGCTGCTTGTCACGGCAGCATAGAGCACCTCGGTACAGAAAATAAGGAGGGTGGGCACCTCCGTTTTTAAGCTCATTGATGATAGCAGTTAGCTCGGGATCCGTAAGTTGGTGTGGAACAATGTCCGAAAATGCCAGAGGAAAGTCTAGGAGCACGCCACAACATGGCGGCTCTGATAAATTCTGGTGGTCGTTGGGTAAGTGATACATGCGTGACAGAGTGTCCGCTATGATATTTTGGGTGCCTCGCACGTGCTGCACTGTGAACTTAAGGGCAGAAATTTTGACTACCCAGCGACCAATCTTCCCGAGCTGACGGGGGTGGGCAAGGAGCCAAGAAAGAGCCTGGTTGTCGGTTTCCAACAAAAATTCTTTATGTTCTAGGTAACGCCTGAACTTGTTAATACCAAACACGACAGCCAAACACTCCAGCTCATAAACAGAACAACTCTTCTTCTCACAAGGGGTTAACGTGCGTGAAGCATAAGCTATGGGCTGCCGGATACCATCTACTTCTTGCGATAAAACAGCAGCAACGGCTAAGGAGGAAGCATCAGTTTGCAAGACGAACTTACGACTGAAATCAGGCATAGCCAAGACTGGAGGCTGCATCACTGCCTCTTTCAGCTGCTTAAAAGCAGTCTGTTGCGCTTCACCCCACTCAAACTTGGCACCCTTTTTCCTAAGAGAGTTCAGAGGGGCCGCCACTTCAGCAACATTGGGGATGAAACGACGATAAAAATTTATCATTCCCACAAAACGGGCAATCCCCTTGGCATCCTTTGGAGGAGGAAACTCCCTGATTGCCTGGGTTCTCTCTGGATCAATACAAACACCTCGAGAAGAGACAAGATGACCCAGAAACGATATTTCAGGCTGAGCAAAACTCACCTTTTCAGGATTGACGGTAAGGCCAGACTCTCGCAGCCTAGTTAGAACTTCCTCTAGATGAGTCAAGTGCTCCTCATAACTCTCACTGTACACAAGCAGGTCATCCAGATAGTTGAACACGAACTTAAATTTGACATCATGAAAGATAGAATCCAGGAGTCTGGTGAGTGTTTTTTGGGGCCCCCACAGCCAAGCCAATTGGCACTCGGGTGAACTGGTACAAATTCCAAGGCACACAAAAGGCAGTGAGAGGTCGAGACTCGTGTTTTAGAGGAATCTGATGGTATGCCTGATTAAGATCAAAAATGGAGAAATACTTGGCCTTACCAAACCAGTCGAAAGCAGAATGCAAATCGGGGAGAGGCACGGAGTCAATTTCTATCTAAGCATTGAGCTTTCGATAATCCAGGACCAATCTGGACTTCCCATTAGATTTCGGCACTAGAAACGCTGGACTGGAAAAATTTGAGCAAGACGGCTCGATTACCCCACTCTTAAGTAAATCATCAATCATATTTCTCAGAATTTCCATCTTGGGCGGAGCAAGCTTATATGGATGGGAACGTACAGGACGGGTGTCTGTAAGACGAATCTCGTATTCCAAGAGATTGGTCGTGCCCAGTTTGTCAGTTAGGACTTCAGGAAAACTGGAACAAATCTGCCTTATGTCCTCAGCCTCTTTCGGCGTAAGATGTCCTAGTTGGTCAGGAGGATTCAAGCTCTTATCTTCCATCTCTAAGGCAAGCAGTCCCACGAGACTCGACATCTGAAAAGGGAACGAGCACCCGCCTGGCGAAAGCAAAGAAAACATGACTGGAGGCCAAATCCAAAATCATGCCAGTTTTTCCGATAAAATCTGCTCCCAAGATGAAAGGAAAAGTCAGGTCCTTAGCCAACAAAAAGCTCCAATCCCAAGAGAAATAATTAATTTTGATTTGAAAACTGGGCACTACAGATAATAGGTAAAGGTGTGCGTGAAGCAGTCCAGCAGATAAGTGAACTAGGCTCAACCTGCCGTATTAGCCCAGAGGATTTTAGATCTTCAAAAAACGACAAAGAAATCAGGCTGCGTGCTGACCCAGAATCAACCAGGGCCTTCTGCACCACATTCCCCACAAGCACATCCAGTTGTGGGCAGGTTGAGCGGGCAGCCCTTACTCCCTGCGCAGCCAGAGCAGCAACCTCCCCTCTCGGCCAACGATGATAACTGTCCCCAAGTCTTTTTCTTTCTGTTTTCTTTCTGTTCTGTATTAAACCAGCTACCCTTTTACCATCAAAATTAGGTACATATTTGCCCTCAAAATTACCTTTACGGCACGAGTCGGGCTTACTCGTCCGCAAGCTTACTAGTTTTTTTTATTAAGTGGACAAAACGGTCTAATATGTCCCACTTGCTTGCAGCCATAACAGGTAGGAGGCTGCCTACGGGAAGGAGCAGCTGCTGGCTCAGACTGCACCGGAGCATGGACCGGCCCCGGAGGCAAGTGAGGAAGATGCCTCGACATGGCCTCCCTTTGATCATCCGCATCCTGAACCCCTCTAGAGATGATGGAGAGGCGGTCCAAATCCGCAAAAGATGCGGGACGGCTACAAAAAATCAAACGGGAGCGTTCTTCAGGTTTAATGCCCTCCAAAATAAGGCTCACCAACTCCGTTTCGCTCAAGCTCAAGCGTAACACCCGGGCTACATCCCGTATCTCCCCGATAAAATGGCTCAACGTCTCGTCTGGTGCCTGAGGACGGTAAACGCGTTCCACCCGCAAGCGCTCCCTAACCCGAGCAGGTACAAAGAACTCCAAGATCTCGGCGTGGAAACTGGTCAAAGGTGGCACCTCTCTTAAGGCAGTCTAGAAGGCGATCAAAAAGCGGCCTTAAGGAAAACTGCGCTAAAATCTGCATAAGCATGGCATCTGTCATACCAGGAAATTTTCTTAGCTTAAAAAACTTCCAGAAGGAAATGGATAAGTAAATTAGTCGTCAAGTCCATCAACTCTGGGGAAGTGTTGTAAAAACACTCCCCAAAGGATGGAGGCAGTTTGCCCAAAGCTAGAAAAGGAAGGCACAACTATATATGTGATGTCTCACCAGCCGCTTCAGGAGGGCCACTACCCCATCGGAGACATAGTAACTCTGGGAGGCTCGAAAGAAAGAGCCGGTGGCGGTGGATGGTTAGCAAAAGTAATGGTAGTGGGAACCTCCGTTGGAGTGACAGCGGTAAATAGTACCCCCCCTTCTCTTTCACCGAGCGCACCTCACTCAAACCATCTAAGGCTTGTTTTAATTTATTACTGGCCGAAAAAAGCCCAACTTTTAATATCAGAGTCCTAAACTAGGAGCTGACATAGGTAAAACTATTCTGTCACGCCAATGTAAAAGCTGAGATGCCAATCTAGCCTTTGCTGACCCGGACATGGGAAGTGAATCAAAATTAATATCGTCTTCTAATTCCTCCATTCGGGTTTTACAAAACTCAAATTCTGTGTTAATTTGGAACTCTGCATTCCAGCTGTGGTCCAATACTATACAAGCCCGTAATTGAGCTCTTAATGCCCTCACATCTCCCTCGGGCTTCTGTCCTCTCGCCAGGATCTCAAAAAAACCAACTCGGGCTTGCGTAGATGTTCAGGCACCAGGGAAAAACGCCATACCAAACAATTAAGACAAATATAATACAACAATAAACAACAAAGCGTACGCAACAATTACTTAGTAACCTAAGTGTGACTCAACTCACAAAAGGCTTACACTGACGAGGTCCAAGTGAAGAAACTCAATACCTGCTACCTAATAGAAGGATACCCTGCAAATATACACTAACCACAACCTACAAACACAGAAGCAATAAATATAACAAAAAACAACACATTGATAGGGCGAGAAGTAGAGTACAGTTAGATAAATTTAGCGGTTAAGCAATTTAGAGTCCCTTGCTCCCTGCAAAGGGTAAGTCTGCAGGAAGCAAGACACTAAACCAATTCCACCCGGTATCCTGTGCTAGGGCGAGCTCCTAATGAAAAAAAAAAGTTGTGTACTCTAACCTCCCCCTACCTAACACTAACCTACACCAACAAACAAAACCAGAACTGAGAGACAGCTGAGAGAGCAGCTAACCACGCTCTGCTACCATTGAAACCTTTACATCGCCGCTCGCACACCCACAGCAAACATCAGGGAAGAGCGCGCGCCCATGGCGGCGAAACGGGATGCCGGATCAAAACTAACTAGGTAAAATAAGAACACCGTGGTCATTATACTCAGGTTCATTCACTAAGACAAAACATAGGCCTATCCAGTCAATAGAAATATATATACTATAAAATAAAAAAAATTAAAAAAATGGGGTGGGGGGGGGGGGGGGTGGGGGGGGGGGGGGGTGGGGGGGGGGGGGGGTGGGGGGGGGGGGGGGTGGGGGGGGGGGGGGGTGGGGGGGGGGGGGGGAAGTAGTGTATTATTAAGATAGTGGAAGTTTCATAATAAATTGCTGTCCAATTAGATATATAATTTAATTCTATCAAATGTATAGTAACTAAATTTATGATTACGTATTAAGGATTTGTTGCTACATTTTATTTAAAATTGTCACAAACAAGTTCTATCTTGAATGAATAATCTTGGATCATTAGGAAGGTTTTAATTTAATTCCAATGCTAAATAAATAAATATTTCTTATATTAATTTTATTAAAAGAAAACAAAAATTATATCTTATTTTACATACTGCTCGCACGTAAACATTTTAGAAATAAATTATTATTTAATTCAAATCAATCCTATTCTATTCAAATTAAATTAATCTGTAGATGCCCTGCGGACAGACGAAGTATGTGATACAGAAAATATTCTTTCTGTGTACACCTGATAAATTTTGTACGCCTACTGACTGATATAATTTAATGACGTACGTCCAGATCCAATATTTAGGCATTATGTGATGAATCATTTCTCTATTGTCGAAGTTAGGACCTAAAAGTGTAATTCTTTTTCTGTTAGATGCAATATGTCATGCAAAATTTAGTCTACGTATAAAACTTATATTTTTATTCGTATAGTAAAAGGCGTGTCTAAATAACTGTTATAATGTAGAATCTGATCAATTTTTTTTTTGGTAGCAAATAAAATTCTTGGCCTAATATTCCTAGCAATCTATCGTTAATTATGTATATATAGGTAACAATGTAGTACTAAATTCAAGTCTTAAAAAGTAACATAAATATATATAACAACATCAATGGTAAGAACATCAAATTTCCATCTCTTCATGACGTTAGGTAGTACTTTACACTGCACGGTTACATGGTTACAACCATCCTGGATTTTTTTAACCGTTAGTAAAAATATTCGTATTGTCCTATTATGCAAGAAAATAATTTGAGATTACTCATAGTTAGGTTTTCAAAGTAATAAGTATAATTATTATTGAATAACATCCTGCTTTGACGCAGTTACGTAAAAAAATTTTATCCATTTAAGTTGTAGGATATTTGGTATTTGAACAGGTTTTTGGTGTAGGGTGAAAGGTAAATTTTGAATGGATAGGTTTTAGGTATTGTTAAAAAATCAAAGCACTAAATTTTTAATACGAAAGAGAGTTTTTCGCAGTAAGTAATATATAATACAAAGACACAGTAGTATAAAATAACATTTATGCGGAATATGAACGTATAAAATGAATCGCATGCAACAGTAGAGTTAAAAGATTTTTGGCTGCAAAGTTTGGACCCATTCCCACTCAGAATACCACAACAGTTCTACGTCTACAACTCTGTTGTAATGTAGAATGGATCAGACACAGAACATTCTACCTCCAACATGGTTGTTGCGGGCGAACTTTGTTTGTGTCAAACCCACCTCACCACTCAGACTGCCACAAACAGTTCTGTCTCTAAAACTCTACTTTATTTTAGGCTACATAGGACAAATAACTGAAATGTAGTCTAGAATTTTAGACCACATTTGACACATAATACACAGTATAAAACACGCTAAAACGCTACACGTGACTACCTGGTCTTGCATCAGTATTGTTGTTGCCAGGAATATATTAGTGCAAACACAAGGTGTTGCGTACTTCTACCTGTATCATTACATAAAACAAAAAACTTAGTAAAACGAACTTCAATTTTACATGAGTAAGCCAAGGTAAAGAATATTTGCTCTATGGTAACTAAAAGTGCAATTCAAATTGAGTCTGTGCAGATGTTCATAAATAATTAAAGGCAATGCAGACTTGTTTGTATCCCAGTCAATGCAAACAAATGTTTCTAAAATACCCACAAACACAGCTACACGTATAAAACGTTATACTTCTCAACCTATGCTTATTCTAATCTCGATTCAATACTTTTGTACATTTAATAAGAAATTAATAATACATGAATTATTGTTGACTTTTTTATTTGTAACTAATCTTTCTTACTCATTTAATCAACCTTATTTTATTATAATCATGTACTTCAAAAAAAAACTTTTATGACAATTATTCTTATACGTGATAAAAGTTTGCACAATCTTAAAAGTTTGGAACTTAATAATCCTGTAATGTAATATGACGTGCCAGAAAAAAATTATTTGAATTGTAAGAAGTTAGTGATATACGATGTAATCTAATCACATGATAAGAATTATTTACAAACCATAATTTAGAAATTGTAGAGAAACGTTTAGTGTTACGGGTCCAAAAATAATTTAAATTTGTTTCTCATTATTTACAAATAAAATGACAAATTAATGTTACAGAAAATAAAAATACATTTGTGTGATCTTATAAAACATCAATAGTAAAAAAAAGAAATACTTCTATACAGTCTTCAAATATTCTATCTTGTATTGAATATTCGGCTTGTATTTATATTACTAATAATAAATTACTTAGTTGCACTTTTAACTATTAACAATTTTACAGGAAACAAGCATTTTTCCCAGGAGCATACGTTCGACCCCTTCCTCACTCCCTATACAAGAACTTCAGAGGCAGGCGGACAAAGGAAGGCCCTACAACCGACTTTTAATTACAGCTTCCGGGGTTTAACTGCACTCAAAACCGTTCTTAAAACACTAAGCCTCACCTGAAACAGAAAGACGGAACAATTTTTTCCTTACCTTTGGGCTTACATTTAACGATGTATAAGTATCTATAAATAACTATGAACGCTAAAACAATTATATACACGTTTTTAGACCATTGTAACATACTATAATTGTCTCAAATAAATTATCAGGCCATATATATTTGTAATATGGAGTGCCAAAAGGATCGATTCTCGGACCCATTCTGTTCTTTGTTGTATTTAAATCATATGACTCGACTGTAAGGGATAATCTGCATATTTTACCTTCTTATGTAATATGTCAACTCTCCGTATTTTAGAACTTAACGTTTGAAGGATAAAAAATTACAAAAACAACCAACAAATCAAATAAAGTACAAAATGACTTGATTTTCACAATAAGGAACAATTAATAAAAATCTTCTTCCATTGCAAATTAGTGATGAATAGCCATAAACCAATCTATTAAATGCATATGATCGAAGTTTAAAGCTGACGGACCATGTCAGTAAGTTTTATAAAAATTTAAATTCTGGAACGTTTATTTCTAGAAAAAAATCAATTAAATGTTATGAATGCATACATATGGAATACTATGATATATGAGAATTTTCACATAATTTACGGAATAACGATTCCGTTGTATTTTTCATTGATGACGGAAGTTTTGAAAAGATATTAGGAATGAATAATAGGAATGTCAAAAATAGGATTGCAGAATATATAACACGAAGTTTAGAAGATTGAAGCTGCGCAAAGATGATTTTATTACAAGTGAAATTTGTCAGCTTCTTGTCAATAAAAACGAAAAGAAAGGTAAAATGACTGAAAAATATCCTTTTCTATTAGCTTGAAATTCTATTCTAAATTTCATATTCATAATACAATGTTATGTTTATGATGCTGCATATAACCTAGTTTCCCTTGTACTACGGTGGATAGTCAAAGTCAGTTTGATTTATTTAAACGTTCATCTGCGATATATTTTTTTAGGTATTCTAGGGGATTAATTTGAAGGAGATCAGTATACTTGTGTATTGTGTAGCAACTGTAGGTAATGCTTGAAGTTGAAAGATAGAGAACGAGTGCCTTTTAACATTTCTTAAGATTTCCAAATGGAACACTGATTCAAAAATCGATTCTCTCTCTCTCTGTTTGTTACATTCTCTCAAAATGTTGTCTTTTATGACACAACTTTGTCATGCCTTATGCTGTACGAAATATGTAAAAAACAAAGAAATTAGGTTTTTATTTTTGACCTGTAGATGAACAACGCGATATCTACTATAAAGCGATGAGCTGAAAGTGCTTATTATCTTGCAAAGGCTCCTTTCTCACGTCTATTTCAGCAAGCTCAGCAAACGTCTACGTTATTAATAAAGGTAATATATTCTGCATAGCTCAATCGCTACATGTAAGAAACTCTACACTCTACAGCCACCTTCCATCACGGAATTATTCGGAACAATGTGGCTTTGCACCATGTATATGTAAGCACTAGACATAAATCATTGTTGGTAAAAGATTTTATGATCCAATTAGCAAGAAATGTTCTTCCTAGTGGCTAGGTGTTTCGCGATGGCCCCATTGAAATGTATGAGAACGCTAGGTTATGATTGGTTTACCTAATTAATTGGCTTATGTACTGAAAAGTTCACATCAGACAAATACATTTATATCTCAAAATATTGATGTTCTTATAAACTATATTCATTGAATAATTTAGAAAACGAAATTTTTAAATTCGATTGAACTTTTTTAATTTAAAATTTGTAAAACACAATTTCACAGATTCAGGTCACCCTTGATGCTCACACGGTATACGTAATGCCTTCTCAATTATTACTGTTAAGGTCAAGTCAATTGTTTTCGTTAAAAATTTGGGTAATTTTAATTTAGTAATAATGTAGTTTGGGTATCTTCACAGAAAATAATTGATATGTTGCAACAGACGACTGTTATCTCAAAGGGAAATTCCAAGGCTCATTAATTAAAATTAGAATTGTAAAAATCCGTATCTTTTTCATTACGTGTATGACGATCTTTTAGTCTACATAATGCCACTGTAAAGGTTTACACTATTAAATCTTTTATATTACTACCAAGAGCAAAACAAGTTTTCTTCCTTACTGTTATTAAAATAATATTAGGCATTTTATTATATTGAAATATATATAAAGATATCTGTACGATGTAAGAAATAACTACTAATGAATTGAACTGGTCTTACACGAGGACAGATAAACCATTAAAGAGACCGCGTCCGCGGTTCAGTGACCTGCGAATTACCGGTCAACTGACATCGGAAACTCTTGTAACTAGAGTGAGCGGTCATTATATATTTCTCTTCGATATATAACTAACGGTTGAGCCTGGGAGCTTACATCAGCTTTACAAATAAAATTTAGTTTCTCTTAAATTCATATTTTTTTAAATAATGGTAACAAGTAAGCCAATTTTTTTATCAGGCAACGGTATAAAAACACTAAATGGTAAAGGTTACGGGAACTCAATAAGTTCTTTATGAGTATAAACATTAATCGTTAAACGGATGTACTAATTCTAAGTAAAGTTGCAAAACATGAGTGACTTAGTATTTCCTCAAGCTAGTTATTAAAGAAAAATATATATGACGAGAGAGAGGGTGGAGAGGAAGAGAGAGAGAGGGGTGAAGGGAGGGAGGGAGGGACAGAGAGAGATAGAGAGAGTGAGAGGAAGGAAGCGGGATGGGGACGGAGGATTGAGGGATGGAGAGGAGGGTGAGAGGGAGTACTTGATATTAACATAATTTACACTACAACTATTGTTTGATATTAATTATGCCATTATATTGTGCTGTGTTACAATAATAACCTATCAATATAATATAACGCTGGCGGGTACGTTAGATCAATGCATAGGTATTTGATACATACGTATTTGTTTTAATTTATGCACAAAAACGTTTTGTATATACAAAAACTTCGGACAATATATTGTAATTGAAGTGTTATTAGTGCTACGAATTACCTTATATCATAATTTAGGTTTTAATGAGTTAGGCTGTATCTAGGTTGCCCTGTAAAACCTATAACAAAGTGTATTAACTTATGTTTGAATCGTGCCTACATTTATAGTAAAATTATTAATTTGTCATTGCGGTTAAATTACGTAAAAGAGATTTTATACCATGTTTTGTGTAAGGTAAGAATAAGAACATAGATATCCAATTAGCACTCAAAATTATTGCTGAGAACCAAAAAAAGCAATACGAACTCCATTATGAGTGAAAAAAGAAATAACAAACTACCGAACGGATGTATTTAAAAACGGTTGGTTAGGTGTTCCAGGTGCAATGACAAACCATTAAAGAACTTTTATGGTTTAATGGCCTGTGATTTACCGGTATTTAAAAACTTATGTTGACGTACGAGTAATTTACCCACGTGTAAAGCGAAGTTTTGACAAAAAACTCACAGATTAATATAGATATGAAATTCTCATTATTACGAAAACCTATCTATTATGTTTTTTGTTTGAAGTTTGTTTTTGAATGTGGTAGTATTAAAAAGTAAACATTATTTTTTTCTAATATTTTTATTGTTGAGTGATACATAAAAAATCAGTAACACTAAATTTTGAAATCTGCAAACTGATCTTTTCTTCAATTTAATAGATAACCACACACAAAACTAAAATCAAGTTTAAAATACACAGATCCTAACAGCGGACACGTAAGTCAGAACTAACAACAACCAAGTTGTGTTTAAACTGCTCTAAATATAAAACATGCACCTAATAAAAACAAAATACAAAATTTTAAAACTGAACTACAGAAAACAAGTAACAGTAGGTCTGCACTCGCCGACTAACCACTTAGGACTGAGTAGAGGACAATAGTAAATGGTGATTGTCACGACAGAAACAAGATTATGGCCTAAAAATGGGGGAAAGCAGGTGGACCTTTTTGTTGTTGGGTCACTCTAGGTGAATTTCTTAAAACCATTAAAACCATACTGTGACTCCTCTTTTTACTACAAATATCTAATCTGATACTTTAGGTTTCCTTTTTTGTCCATTTGTATTGCAGAATCGGCAACCAAAACGGACTGATGGTTGACTGATTGGTTTGTCTGCCAATTTAACGTGAAGATTTGAATAATTTCCTTTTAGAGAAATAAGTTTTCCGATGGCAAATGTTGGGAACATCCTGTGTTATATTAATAATAGATTAATTTCTCTCTGTAATATATCTAACGTTAAATTAAATTTTGTTGAAAATTAAAATGCCATAAAGTAGAATTCAATGCAAACTTTACTTCACATATCAACGTGAATGAGAATAACTGCCGATAAATATGTGACAGAACAGTAAAGTAAGTCTTTCACGCGGACTGACAAACCATTAGGGAGACCGCGTGCGCGGTTCAGTGAGCTGTGAATTACCGGTCAACTGACGTCGGAAACTCCTCTGACCGGCGAGTGCAGTTACCATTTATTTCACCTAAAAATATACACAACTGTTTCCGGCTGCGAACGTTATTACAGAGTGAGTATTTAATCAATTTCACAGGTCGCATGTTTGTTTTATATTAAAATTGAACTGCATCTCTAATTTCAGTTTGGTTTGAAGCAAAATCCGATTATTTCCCATTACGAAGCATTTTTTATTTAAATTTGCCAAAAGATTTTCAGTTTTGAAAATTTATCAGTTATTGCTACATAGGAATCCAAACGACACCACGTTTAAATGAAGGAAATGTTAATAACATATATGAGTTTAATTTGCTAGGTAATAGTACTTGTCACTCTATGGAGTTTAGCAGAGTATTAACGAATTATTTAATGTCATATTAGGGTTAACCATGATAGGAACGAGAAAATATCAAAATTAATAAATTTGTAAACAAACTCAATACACCTGTAAGAGATTCAAACCTGTGACATATCAACAAATGTATTTAAAAACCAATTTAATGATGAAACACGTTATTATTATTTCCTCTCGTATAGGTATATATGTCAATAAAGACTTCCTATGTAGATATGAAACTTCATCTGTACAAGAATGAGCTCTATGATACGTAATTTTCGTGTCCACTTCTTTGTGTTATCTCATGAACATAACAAGATCCGCAGAACATCTCAAGATTAAAATGAGCTAGATTTGACATTTTGCATGCAACCACAACAAAACCTATTGCAACACGTGGTGAAGCGTACTTGTCCTACTTGTCGTTTACGAAAAACTGTATAAAATATTATCAATGGTGTTAAAGAAGGTGATATAAAGGTCTACCGCAGTTATGCAAAGCTCGTTAATAATTCCACTGCGGAGAGCTACTTCCCCTATAATTTCTACTGCGCGATCTATAAATACTGTCATTGTAGAGTATTTTAAATTAAATAAATAAGTAGAGCAAAACAAATTCTATAAATATAATTATACATTCCTACAGCACAATAATAATATGATTAATATTAATTATCTGTCATAAACGTTGTTGGCTGAGCGTCAGCGAAGCCTGTCAATGAAAAACTTGGAGAAATTGCATTTCTGTCTGTTTTTAAGTCCACATGGGATCCAAAAACTAATTGACCAATAAATATTTTGCATGAACCCTCAGAGAAGCTTATTTGCGACGTAAGGTATGGGTCATGCTTATTAGAGGTATTTATAACTTTATAATTCTCACCAATTTTGAGATTGGGGAATGTAAAATTATTAGAATAGCATACACAAGACGACATGTTAGCAGAGTTTGGTGTAATACCGGTTGTAGGTTGTGTTACAGATGTAATATATTGTTAAAGTGGATCACTTGAGAGGAGTAAGTACCTGAGACGAATATGACGTTTTACCTAAGGTTAGGTTTGATTGTATCGCGATAATTGGCTGAAAACCCAATAGCAGTCTAAGTAGTTTAATAATTACAAAGTGATTAGTGTAAGCTGTAACGTGACTTTTCGTATCGTAACGTAACTGTAACTGACCCAGAAAGAATCAGTCGTGAAATTGGGGTAAAATATTCCAGGGGTCGGGAGAAGGTAGTTAGAATCGGGAAACCCAAGGCTCAGATTGAGAGCAGAGTCAACCTAAGTGGACTCAACACGGACGCTCGGTATCATCACAGCCCAGGCTCCAAGTAGGGTATCAGGAGGAGTGAGGACAATGTAACTTGGAAATAAAAGCGTTGGGAAAGGGTCTAACAAAGGAACTAGGGTTCCGCTCGGATGTCTCTAGCGGGGACAGAGAAGGAGGCGCTGGGATATCTCTAGCGCAAGGCGAAAGGTTCCGCTTGGATTGCTCTAGCGGGCGAGGGGATAGAGGCGCTCGGATTTCTCTAGCGCAGGACGAAAGGTTCCGCTTGGATTTCTCTAGCGGGGAAAGACGAAGTGGCGCTGGGATTTCTCTAGCGCAAGGCGAAAGGTTCCACTTGGATTGCTCTAGCGGGCGAGGGGATAGAGGCGCTGGGATTTCTCTAGCGCAGGGCGAAAGGTTCCGCTTGGATCGCTCTAGCGGGGAAAGACGAAGAGGCGCTGGGATTTCTCTAGCGCAGGGCGAAAGGTTCCGCTTGGATTACTCTAGCGGGCGAGAGGATAGAGGCGCTCGGATTTCTCTAGCGCAGGAAGAAAGGTTCCGCTTGGATCGCTCTAGCGGGGAAAGACGAAGAGGCGCTGGGATTTCTCTAGCGCAGGGCGAAAGGTTCCGCTTGGATTGCTCTAGCGGGCGAGAGGATAGAGGCGCTGGGATTTCTCTAGCGCAGGGCGAAAGGTTCCGCTTGGATCGCTCTAGCGGGGAAAGACGAAGAGGCGCTGGGATTTCTCTAGCGCAAGGCGAAAGGTTCCGCTTGGATTGCTCTAGCGGGCGAGGGGATAGAGGCGCTCGGATTTCTCTAGCGCAGGACGAAAGGTTCCGCTTGGATCGCTCTAGCGGTGAAAGACAAAGAGGTGCTGTGATTTCTCTAGCGCAGGGCGAAAGGTTCCGCTTGGATTGCTCTAGCGGGCGAGGGGATAGAGGCGCTCGGATTTCTCTAGCGCAGGACGAAAGGTTCCGCTTGGATCGCTCTAGCGGGGAAAGACGAAGAGGCGCTGGGATTTCTCTAGCGCAGGGCGAAATGTTCCGCTTGGATTGCTCTAGCGGGGAAAGACGAAGAGGCGATTATCTTACCTGATAGTGGCGAAGCGTGGTCGGTCTCGGAGATCTTCCTGCGGTGGTCTCCTAGGAACGAATGAGAGCTGAGCTGGTGATCGGCTCCCTTATATAGCAGCCAGGTTGGCGCATGCGCAGAACCCCTAATATTGTCTGTCTGCTGCCAGCAGCGGTGCCGGCAACATCTCTCCGTAGGGTTATATGGTCTGCCTGTTCCAACCTGTTTGAAATGGCGACGCTGCTGTTTCTGAATACTTGACCGTATTCTTTATTGCAGGGATGGAGTCGTTAGGGGTGCGTCGGCATAGGGAAAAAAAGTGCCGACTTGTATAAAGCGGCGCTGCAGGACGTATGGGAGGTAGGAATTAGGTGGGCATGTAGGAGTGTTTAGGAGAGGGTCAGGTTTATGGGGAAAGACGCGGAAGGCGATAAGGTAACGGGAAGTTTCATCGGCGGCGCAGGGTAGGGTCAAGTGACGGAGGGGCCGGACTGATCGTGGGAAAATAGGACAGGGCTTATTGTAACGTCGGAAATCGAAGGACACAGGAATTGTAAGAGGAAGTATGTATAGGACGACGCCGACTACCTGAAGGCGACGCCCAAAGCGGATTAGCAGGACACGAGGATAGGAAACGTATAATGGTAAGCGGAAACCTGGATAACCGCTAGGGTGCGGGCAAAGGTCAGGGTAAAAGAGGTACGTGGAACTAGGGCACGACGCAGGGGAAATTAGGACGACGCTGGTTGTTTACGGATAGGAGGGGAGTAGAGGAGATGTTTTAGGTGTAGCGGGAATAAGGATTTATTGGCGGAAAGAAAAACGAAGGGTGTAGGGCTAGACGTAGGGCCGTGGCAGGAGACGCTAAGATAAGATAAGTTAGGAACAACAGGACGTAGGTGATAGCGGAAGGCGGAAAATAAAAAGGTCACGGGCAATAGAGGTACGTGGAACTAGGACACGACGCAGGGGTAATTAGGACGACGCTGGTTGTTTACGGATAGGAGGGGAGTAGAGGAGATGTTTTAGGTGTAGCGGGAATAAGGATTTATTGGCGGAAAGAAAACGAAGGGTGTAGGGCTAGACGTAGGGCCGTGGGAGGAGACGCTAAGATAAGATAAGTTAGGAACAACAGGACGTCGGTAATAGTGGAAGGCGGAAAATAAAAAGGTCAAGGGCAATAAGGAAAAACTGCACTTTGGTAAACAGGGTTTCTATTAGAAAGGGTGAGGATTAAGGACGGGGACAAATAAGGGTCGTTACATCCCCCTCTTTCTTTCGGAAAGAAAAAAAGAAAAGCGAAAGAAAACGAAAGATATCTTTAATACAAAACTAAATCTAAAATATAACTTCTAAAACAAATAATCCAAAGGTAAGTAGAAAAATACTAAAATAACTTAAATTTAATCCTGCTTTGGTAACTAAAAGGAACTTAAAACACCACTTTGGTTAAATATACATAACGAAAAAAAGGGACTTAAAACTATACACTACGAAAAAAAGAACTTAAAACTTATACTTTGGTTAGCAAAGGAACTTACGTTCGACACACATTGGTATTAATGGTAATCTTAAATTAAAATTAGTTATACTACGACTTATTTATTTTACGTAAGTCCACTTTTGGATAGTGCTTTGAAATGTTCTGTATCTTCTTCGAGTTCATCCTAATAAACGATCCATCTTCCAAGAAGACTCGCTGTCGTTTTGTTTTCCCTCTCTTTCGTCGAACACTCAAAATAGTCCTGAGAGGGTCTGCTTTTCCGGAGGGCTTGGAAGAGCTTGTGGGGGCGGGTTCCACCTCTTGATGAACGGGAGGCTCTGGTGGTGGAGGATCCACATCCATTTTCTTTTTTGTAAGAGGCTCGATTCCACGTACTTCCAAAATTGAATCGTTGGAGGTTACGGGATCCTTATCTCCTGGGGGAGTCTTAATGCCCATCTTGGCTAGGGCTTCTTCGAAGCCGGACGAAGCGTCAGGTGACTCTTTCGGGAATGGGTAGACAAACTCGTCCAGTTCCGTTAGTAGGGGATCCGGTGTTGCAGGAGATCTGTTACTAGAGAGTATGGTTTCCAAATATGCCGTAGCTCTGTCGACTTCGTTCGGTGTAAAAATGTTCCCAGCAGAAAGGGTTTCTTCGGTATTCTTGGAAGCTGTGGTGGTGTGAGTAGTGTCCACCTTCCTTAAAATTATTTTGGCTTCCTTCTTCTGTTGCTCCGGTTTGGTTTTGGAAACGCCAGTCCACTTAAGTTTCCTTCTGACGGAGTCCCTTAGTTCGGCTGAGGTTAAACCCCTAAGACTACGTATAGGTTTTTCTCTTGCCAAAAGGTCTGCGATTAGACAGACGAATATGCCGCAGTCGTTGGAGTCTTTGTTCTGTTGAGGCGTGTTACCCAACATGTTGAGGGTTGACCACTCATCATTGGCAAAGCGGCGTTTGCGGCGAAGGGATTCGTTCTCAAAGAATTCCTTGACTTGTTTCATTCGTCGATTGTGTGCTCCTCCTAAAGAGTCCAAACACACTATGTCTCGCTTTTTAGGCCGGGCGACGATAAGGATCCAGTGCCCGATTTGGCCTGGAATGAAAACAGGGAAGAAAAAAATATCCATTATAAATGGATTTTCTTTAATCCAGGATTTTACGCCCTGATAGCCTACATTATTTTGATCCCAACGGGAGAAAAAGTTTGTATTCATACACAGAACCTTTTTTGCTTTTGTCTCCTGTCTGCTCCGCACTTCTATTAGTCTTAAAAATTCATTAATGATGTTGTCATTAACTGGTTTGGATGGTGCCAGAGTTGCCATGTCGTCCTTGGTAAGTTTAGCCATTTTCATCACCTGTAAGCCAAAATAAAGTTAAGAAAACCTAAGCAACATAAGCATACCAAGCAAGAATTAGTTATGCAATCCAAGCTAAGCAACAAAAGGATAGGAGACTATGAGAGGTAGGGTTTGAGGTCTTTGACATGAGCTCTTACGTGTCGTCCACTATCCGACCTAAGTTGGAATATATTTTCCCCTTCCTTCCCGATGACAGTATAAGGTCCCACAAACCTGGGGGCTAGTTTGGCTGCAAATGCTTTAGATGAATCGGACAGGTCATGTCGTCTGTATAATACCTGTTGTCCTATCTGCACCATGGGATGTCGTCGCCTCAGATTATAATAATAGGCTTGTTTCTTGAAGGCCCTATGTAAGTTCTGGCGTACCATTTCCTGAATTACCTTAAAATGTTCGGATCTTCCTTGAGGGGTATTCTTTTCATTAGGACCCTCTTCTTCCAACGTATCGCGACAGAAGGAAAGGGGTAGTCGTAGTTCCCGTCCAAAATTCAAGAAGGCTGGGCTGAAGCCCGTGGAACTATGGGCTGCCGTATTCATAGCTAGACGAAATTCACTAAGGTATTTATCCCAGTGCTTGTGGTTATCTTTTACGAATTGGTGAATCATAGTCTTTAGCGTTCGGTTACTTCTTTCAGTCGGATTTGACTGTGGTGAATAGGGGGCTGTAAAAGAATGATAAATATTCCACTCTTGCGAGAGATTCCTGAAGATTTGTGACGTAAGTTGTGATCCGTTATCGGTAAGGATGACGTTAGGGGAGCCATATCTCAGTAGTATATTTTCTCGAAATTTTTCTTTGATTTCCCTGGCGGTTGCATTTCTGAGGGAAACAACTTCAACCCACTTTGTGAAAGTGTCTTGAGCGACTAGAACGTACTTCGCACCTTTGGTTGATCTTGGAAATGGGCCCATTATATCTGCTACAACAGTGTGCCATGGCCCCTGTGGTACTCTAAAGTGCATTTTCCCCCGTGGAGGCTTTTGCTCCTCTTTTTGTCGTTGACAGTTCTCACATTTTCTTACGTATTCCCACACTTCCTTTTTCCATCCCGGCCAATAGTAAGTGTGTTGGATGCGTGTTTGAGTTTTACGTACACCTAAATGGCCGGCCGTTGGTGCGTCATGGTTTTCTTCGATGACCTTCTCCCGGTCCTCTTTCCGCACACACAACGCCCATGGAAGCGTAGAACCTCTTGGAAGTCTTCGTTGAGACACTTTCCGATATAATAGTCCATTTTGAATGGTAAAGTTTTGATATTTATGTGGCCTAGCTTGTACTTTTCGGTACATGGATTCGTACCATTCGTCGTTGCAATGAGTGCTTTCCGCCCAACTCTTTTCAACCTGTGCCACCTCCATTGTATTTATGTTTTCATGGGGTGCCTGACAGCGGGACAATGCATCTGCAAGTTTATTGTTGATTCCCTTTCTGTAGCATATTTCGAAGTCGTATTGCTGAATTTCGAGAACCCAGCGACCAAGGCGCCCGGATGGTTCTTTTATGGACAGTAACCAGCGTAACGCCTGATGATCCGTGAAGGCTTTAAAATGGTAGCCCTCTAGATACGGACGGAATGTTTTTATTCCCCAGACTAACGCCAGACATTCTTTCTCCGTCGTACTAAACTTTTTTTCTTGATCAGACAAAAGTCGGCTGGCAAATGCTATTGCCGTTTCTCGAACCTTCCTGCTTTTGGGTGAGAGCAGCACCCAACCCGAAGTCTGAAGCATCGACTTGTAGACTAAATTCTTGAGTGAAATCAGGGCATGCCAAGATCGGTGCAGACTTTAATTGTTCTTTAAGGGACTCGAAAGCTTCTTGGTGTTTCTCTTTCCATTCCCATCGAGATGATTTTTTTAGTAAAGCTGTCAGAGGAGCACTAAGGCGGGCGAAATTTGGGATGAAGCGTCTGTACCACGACATTAATCCTATAAAACTACGTACGGATCTAGAGTTCGTGGGTACGGGAAACATTAGCATGGCTTGTACTTTTTGTGGATCGGTTTGAATACCGTATCGATTCACAAGATGTCCCAGATAACGTAATTCCGTTTTCCCAAACTGACACTTCTCTGGATTAAGTTTGAGACCAGCATTGCGTAGACGAAGAAATACTTCTCTCAGAATTTCTAGATGTTCATCAAAGGTTTTTCCTAGTACTATTATATCGTCCAAATATGCAAACGCTTTCGGTTCTAGTTCAGGTCCTATGAGAGTATCTAGTAGTCGTTGAAAGGTAGCTGGTGCACTGTGTAAACCATAAGGTAATACCTTAAACTGGAAAAGACCCCGCCCGGGAACCGTAAAAGCCGTTATGGGACGGCTATCTATGTGTAAAGGTACTTGCCAGTATCCATTCTTTAAGTCCAGAGTTGTGATATAGTTTGCTTCTCGTAACTTATCGAGGACGCCACTGATATATGGCAAAGGGTAAGCATCTTTAGAAGAAACTTCGTTTACACGACGAAAATCAATACAAAATCTATATTTTCCGGACGGTTTCTTGATTAGGACAACCGGTGAAGACCAAGGACTAGAGGAAGTTTCTATGATGTCGTCTTTGAGCATATCGTCTACTTCTTTATCCATAATGTCTTGCATAGCCGGATTTCGTGGATAGTAGCGTTGTTTGATTGGCTGGGACGTTTTCAGACAAATCTGATGTTCAACCAACGTTGTACGCCCAGATGCTTCAGCCAGTAGTGACAATTCTTCGTCTAAGAACTGTTTTAGTCTGAGTTCTTCATCCGGTGTAAGAGGTTCAATAGCCGAAAGTTGTGGTTTGGTTTCAATAGGTGATTCTATATTTGCATTACTCGCAACGTTCATTGTAATTAATTTCAGCTTGGAAATGTAATCCATTCCTAGGATCACCGGAGTTGATAACTTGGTAACGTGTATCGCTTCTATGACGGTTTCTTTATCATCTAAAGTACAGGGAAATGTATACGTTTTCCTGACCTCAACTTCTCGGTTATCGGCCAAATGGATTTTCAAAGTAGTTTTCCTAGTAGGTATATTTTTCGTATCAAGGTATTTAGCTACCTCGGGTGAAATAAAGGTCAACATAGCCCCCGTGTCTATAAGGGCCTTAAAGTATTTTCCAAATATTAACATATTGACGAAAGGTCTCAGATCCGGAATCATTAAAGACTTCTCCGGATTCGATGGAACATTTGAAACCCTACGAATCCAGTCGTTCCATTCTTGGGAAGTGGTAGGCTTCATTTTTACCGACTCAAACGGCTTCCCGTCCGTAGAGCCGGTGATTCGTTTCCCGCGCGGCACGAACATGTTGTTGTAAGCTGCTTTTCCTTCTTACAATAGTAGCAACGTATATATTTAGGTCTTGGACATTCACGAAATACATGCCCTTCTTCTTTACAATTCCAACAAGTCGGCTTCCTTTCATTGGAAAGTGAGAATATAGGATTAGGATTCGTTACCTGGGATGTCAAGTTTTGTCTCCCATCTTGGAGATTATGAGGAGCTCGTTCTCCTAGAGATGATTCTTTTCTATGAAGCCGATCTTGACGTCGAGAGTCTTCTCTTCGTTGATCCGTACACTGTCGAGGTCCCGGATCGGCGAGATGATCAAGGCGCTGTACTTTCGGCAAAGCGTTGTTCCTAGGGTTTCTCTCTGGACCAAGACGTCTTTCTTTAACGTCCCAATTTTGCCTCATTCCATAAGTTTCACGTGATCTTTGTGGATCCTGTATGTCATTCTTCTGAAAAGGATGTAAAGTCTCCAGGTGCACTGGTTCAACAAATTCCAGCCTCCTTTTTCCTTTCACATAGTAAGCGGTTTCAGGCGTAAGCGATTGTGACGGTGGTGGGGGATGGCGGAATGTTGCTCTATCTCTCAGTAAACTTTCGTACTCCTCGGCTCGACTAAGTAAGTCTGATAGACTTCGAATGTCTTTTCTTCGTATGTAAAATCGGTAATCAGGTCTCAAATTATTATAAATTCGATCCAAACGAGTTTGATCCTGATAGCCCCCACGACGTCGCAGAAGAGTCGAAATAGCAACTATAAACTCTCTACAGCTTTCTTTCTCTCCTTGAGTCCTGTCTTGTATTTCTTTGTCCAAGTTCTTATAATAGCCTGGAGGTAAGAACTGGAGTTCAAAACTGTGACAAAAGTCATCAAATGTTTGCCATAAATCCCAATTATTCCTCCACCAAAGAAGAGCATACCCTTTAAAAACTTCCGGGAGTGATCTCAAAATTTGGTTTGGAGGAACTTCATATGCAGCAATCAGTTCATGTAACCGTTCCAGGAACGCTATGGGATCACTTCTGCCATCAAAGCGGATATTCCATTTGCGTACCAAATTACACAAATTTGCTGTATCTAATGAATGTCCCCTGGGGTTTGTTAACAAAGCGGCGTCTGTTTGTTGGTTCTGCGTACATCCCTCAAAACTATTCGTGTTCTCGTGACCGATATATACTCGTTGTTGTGCGGGTAGTTCTCTATACACACGTTTTTCTTGCAACGTCAGGTCCGACAGTCTTTGTCTTAAGGAGTTCACGTCAGAATTAGGAGGCAGGCCAATAATCTCCATTACATTCTCGAGTATTTCGTCGGTAGTAGACTGTCGATAAGTTACAGGAATTACATCAGTTTTCCGTGAGCCACTTATATCTAAGTCCGGTGTCATATTAGTCCAGGCTCCCTCTGCTCCTGCAGAAGGTGGTACTGGAGTACGAATATTTTCCACCAATCTAAGTCGAAGTTCACGCACGCCGGCAGAGCTGTCTAGGTTGCGACGATCCAGTTCTGCCTGAAGTTCCGATTTAGATAGTTTGTAGACCCAACTTACAGGTGCCTCGGCGGTTCTGGAGGTGAAGGCGGTAGAATACTGAGGAGCTACAGATTCTCGAGTAAACTCTGGTAGTGTGACGTTCAAAGTAGTTGGTAATTCAAAATCCATCACTGATGTCAATGGAGTTGCGATGCTGCTCGTTGTCGTAGTTTTGGCTTCAGCGGAGGCATCTGCAGAGCGAGTCGTTAATGTTGATGTCTCCATCGACGGCGGGGGAGCGGATAATGGGGGTTTCGGTGCTTTTGAAACGGAAGAAGATTTCTCCAACTGATCTTTTCCCATAATTTTATGATAAGTATACACTAAAGTAACTACGTAAAATCTATCTTAACTAACAAAACAAAGTCCCTGTTCGGGCGCCAAATTGTAACGTCAATTTTCGCAAACGTAACGTAACTGACCCAGAAAGACTCAGTCGTGAAATGGGGTAAAATATTCCAGGGGTCGGGAGAAGGTAGTTAGAATCGGGAAACCCAAGGCTCAGATTGAGAGCAGAGTCAACCTAAGTGGACTCAACACGGACGCTCGGTATCATCACAGCCCAGGCTCCAAGTAGGGTATGAGGAGGAGTGAGGACAATGTAACTTGGAAATAAAAGCGTTGGGAAAGGGTCTAACAAAGGAACTAGGGTTCCGCTCGGATGTCTCTAGCGGGGACAGAGAAGGAGGCGCTGGGATATCTCTAGCGCAAGGCGAAAGGTTCCGCTTGGATTGCTCTAGCGGGCGAGGGGATAGAGGCGCTCGGATTTCTCTAGCGCAGGACGAAAGGTTCCGCTTGGATTTCTCTAGCGGGGAAAGACGAAGAGGCGCTGGGATTTCTCTAGCGCAGGGCGAAAGGTTCCGCTTGGGTTTCTCTAGCGGGGAAAGACGAAGAGGCGCTGGGATTTCTCTAGCGCAGGGCGAAAGGTTCCGCTTGGATTGCTCTAGTGGGCGAGGGGATAGAGGCGCTCGGATTTCTCTAGCGCAGGACAAAAGGTTCCGCTTGGATCGCTCTAGCGGGGAAAGACGAAGAGGCGCTGGGATTTCTCTAGCGCAAGGCGAATGGTTCCGCTTGGATTGCTCTAGCGGGCGAGGGGATAGAGGCGCTCGGATTTCTCTAGCGCAGGACAAAAGGTTCCGCTTGGATCGCTCTAGCGGGGAAAGACGAAGAGGCGCTGGGATTTCTCTAGCGCAAGGCGAAAGGTTCCGCTTGGATTTTCTCTAGCGGGGAAAGACGAAGAGGCGCTGGGATTTCTCTAGCGCAGGGCGAAAGGTTCCGCTTGGATTGCTCTAGCGGGCGAGGGGATAGAGGCGCTCGGATTTCTCTAGCGCAGGACAAAAGGTTCCGCTTGGATCGCTCTAGCGGGGAAAGACGAAGAGGCGCTGGGATTTCTCTAGCGCAAGGCGAAAGGTTCCGCTTGGATTGCTCTAGCGGGCGAGGGGATAGAGGCGCTCGGATTTCTCTAGCGCAGGACAAAAGGTTCCGCTTGGATCGCTCTAGCGGGGAAAGACGAAGAGGCGCTAGGATTTCTCTAGCGCAAAGCGAAAGGTTCCGCTTGGATTGCTCTAGCGGGCGAGAGGATAGAGGCGCTCGGATTTCTCTAGCACAGGAAGAAAGGTTCCGCTTGGATCGCTCTAGCGGGGAAAGACGAAGAGGCGCTGGGATTTCTCTAGCGCAGGGCGAAAGGTTCCGCTTGGATTGCTCTAGCGGGCGAGAGGATAGAGGCGCTGGGATTTCTCTAGCGCAGGGCGAAAGGTTCCGCTTGGATCGCTCTAGCGGGGAAAGACGAAGAGGCGCTGGGATTTCTCTAGCGCAAGGCGAAAGGTTCCGCTTGGATTGCTCTAGCGGGCGAGGGGATAGAGGCGCTCGGATTTCTCTAGCGCAGGACGAAAGGTTCCGCTTGGATTTCTCTAGCGGGGAAAGACGAAGTGGCGCTGGGATTTCTCTAGCGCAAGGCGAAAGGTTCCGCTTGGATTGCTCTAGCGGGCGAGGGGATAGAGGCGCTGGGATTTCTCTAGCGCAGGGCGAAAGGTTCCGCTTGGATCGCTCTAGCGGGGAAAGAAAGACGAAGAGGCGCTGGGATTTATCTAGCGCAGGGCGAAAGGTTCCGCTTGGATTACTCTAGCGGGCGAGAGGATAGAGGCGCTCGGATTTCTCTAGCGCAGGAAGAAAGGTTCCGCTTGGATCGCTCTAGCGGGGAAAGACGAAGAGGCGCTGGGATTTCTCTAGCGCAGGGCGAAAGGTTCCGCTTGGATTGCTCTAGCGGGCGAGAGGATAGAGGCGCTGGGATTTCTCTAGCGCAGGGCGAAAGGTTCCGCTTGGATCGTTCTAGCGGGGAAAGACGAAGAGGCGCTGGGATTTCTCTAGCGCAAGGCGAAAGGTTCCGCTTGGATTGCTCTAGCGGGCGAGGGGATAGAGGCGCTCGGATTTCTCTAGCGCAGGACGAAAGGTTCCGCTTGGATCGCTCTAGCGGTGAAAGACAAAGAGGCGCTGTGATTTCTCTAGCGCAGGGCGAAAGGTTCCGCTTGGATTGCTCTAGCGGGCGAGGGGATAGAGGCGCTCGGATTTTTACTAGCGCAGGGCGAAATGTTCCGCTTGGATTGCTCTAGCGGGGAAAGACGAAGAGGCGATTATCTTCCCTGATAGTGGCGAAGCGTGGTCGGTCTCGGAGATCTTCCTGCGGTGGTCTCCTAGGAACTAATGAGAGCTGTGCGGGTGATCGGCTCCCTTATATAGCAGCCAGGTTGGCGCATGCGCAGAACCCCTAATATTGTCAGTCTGCTGCCAGCAGCGGTGCCGGCAACATCTCTCCGTAGGGTTATATGGTCTGCCTGTTCCAACCTGTTTGAAATGGCGACGCTGCTGTTTCTGAATACTTGACCGTATTCTTTATTGCAGGGATGGAGTCGTTAGGGGTGCGTCGGCATAGGGAAAAAAAGTGCCGACTTGTATAAAGCGGCGCTGCAGGACGTATGGGAGGTAGGAATTAGGTGGGCATGTAGGAGTGTTTAGGAGAGGGTCAGGTTTATGGGGAAAGACGCGGAAGGCGATAAGGTAACGGGAAGTTTCATCGGCGGCGCAGGGTAGGGTCAAGTGACGGAGGGGCCGGACTGATCGTGGGAAAATAGGACAGGGCTTATTGTAACGTCGGAAATCGAAGGACACAGGAATTATAAGAGGAAGTATGTATAGGACGACGCCGACTACCTGAAGGCGACGCCCAAAGCGGATTAGCAGGACACGAGGATAGGAAACGTATAATGGTAAGCGGAAACCTGGATAACCGCTAGGGTGCGGGCAAAGGTCAGGGTAAAAGAGGTACGTGGAACTAGGGCACGACGCAGGGGAAATTAGGACGACGCTGGTTGTTTACGGATAGGAGGGGAGTAGAGGAGATGTTTTAGGTGTAGCGGGAATAAGGATTTATTGGCGGAAAGAAAAACGAAGGGTGTAGGGCTAGACGTAGGGCCGTGGGAGGAGACGCTAAGATAAGATAAGTTAGGAACAACAGGACGTCGGTAATAGTGGAAGGCGGAAAATAAAAAGGTCAAGGGCAATAAGGAAAACTGCACTTTGGTAAACAGGGTTTCTATTAGAAAGGGTGAGGATTAAGGACGGGGACAAATAAGGGTCGTTACAAAGCTACGACAAAGAGTAACACTCATCTTCGCTACAGATCAGCCAATTATTTGGATACAGTTACTAATGCATAACGCTGATTCCTTGTCTTATCTTCATTATTTTCTTAAAGGAACGTACTCGTCTTATATGTACTCTCGTGATTTTTTTGGGTTAATAGTTCTCTTCAGTACTGATAAGTGACTCCACGAGAAGAGTCCACTATTGAATTTAACAATGTTTTCCAGATCAATGGAATGAGGTTTGAGAGACTGGATGAGGAACACTCATGTAAAATTTGCTACATCGTATCAGGCCGAAAATAAGTTTAAATTAATTAACGGCGGTAGTTACTTTCAGATTCGGTTGGCTTTCGAATTCCTGAATTATCAACACTGCTTATTCTGACATCCCTTACTACATTATGTTGTAAGCTTTGATTGTCTTCTAAAGGTAATATTCTAGGAGCCATGAACTAGTTGAAACTGAATAAACACATAACCTGGTTTTAAAAACCGTTAATGCACAAAACTGCGGTAATTCTTGTAAATATTTTGCATAAGTAATTTATTTATATATTCCTCGTTTAAACTTTATTTGAACACCACACTATAGTAGTGATCTCCTTGCATAATGATCCACTTTTAAATGTAAAACAATCTTGAATATAAATAAGGTATTCAACCTATTTACTCTACTTGAGTAAGAACATTATTTTCATTAATTTATTGTTATCTACTTTAGATCTAATTTTAAAATTTAGAACATTGTGTCCTAAGCATGGAGATGCCCTTCTGAGACTATTAAATAAATAAATTGAATTTCTAATTAGATCTACTGTAAGTTGAAATCGGTTATACATTTAAACACATATTTAAAAAAAAAACGTTTTGTCAGTGATCTTCTCATTAACAATCATGTTTTAAAGTTTTAAAACAATTATCTGTATCCGTAAAGTATTCTTCGTTCGTCAAAATCACTTCCTTCTTAATGAATGCGCAAGAATATGGCAAGTAATCAGCAAGTACTTCAGGTTTGACTTAGCCCAGCATTGCTGATTTAATTATCCAGAGATGGCTGCGGTGAGGTCGTCAGACCACTATCACTCTACAATCAGACCCCACGCTGAGCCTTGAATATTCATCTGAGGAACCTGCTGCCTGAGTAATTCTCTTAACCATCGTTAGTAGTATGCCCTAAGTGATGATTATTCTCCTCATGAAACATGGACTTGTGAACTTATAACTTGTATGTAATATAAACACTTATACATACATACATACATATATGTAATATAAACTTAAATAAGACAACCTTATTTAAATTTGTCTACTGGATCTGGGAAATATAATTTGATCTATTTTTATACTTACATTTCTCACTTACTACCGTTCTTTCCGAGATATAGAATTTGGTAATAAGTTTTAGTTTTAATGATTATTTATAACTCCACTCAAATTCCTATCTTTACTTTGAGCCTTAAGTAAAAAATTAAATAAATAATAACACACATTATAATGCATCCTTTGAATGTTCCATGTGACTTAAATCATTGAGAGAGATTATTAAGGTGAGAATTACTGTTATCATTTCGTGAACTTAAATGGATATAGTATTTAATAGAATGACCAAATTTAACTCACTGCTAATAACTTTACTGGCTACACTTTCTAAATTATTTTCCACACAAACGTTAATTCTAATTTTTGGTACAGCCGAGTTCTACAAACATATATATATTATTTTTTCTCACACTCAGTGTTTATAAATAATCGGATTATTTTATTTATGAAATTTTAAGTGAATGTACGTATTAAAGTCCGTACTGTTATTTTACTCACGATACTGATATCGGTTGATATTCTTGGTGTGATCTCAAAATTATGGTTAAGCGTATATAGTTCCTTGAGTAGATAGTAATATGGGGTTCCTGGCGCACTTTCGGAGCCAACCGAAAAGCAATGTAAAATACTGTTCAATGTACCATAAAGGAAGCTGAGAAATAACACAGCAAATCTCAATGAAAAATTAACCGAATCTACAGTCGTTCGTCTCCAAAAGCGATCGGTACATTACTCTGTGGAATGAAAAATTAACCAAATCTGAGCTTCTACTTTCTTAAGCTGTGCTTTGTAAAATGTTGTCAAATCTGCTACGAATAAAGGATTTATCTTAATAAAATAAAAACATTTTTACTAAAAACATACTTTAATAAAAAACTTTTCTACTAAATAAACAACATGAACTCACCAAGCTCTCTACAATTTCTAGCATTAAAACAGTGCAACAAAGATGAATTCAGTGAATTGCCGGTTTATTCTCAACAACAGTTGATACCGTCTTTAAATGAAACAGAATTAAAAGAACTTGTAGAGTCTTTTGCAGAAAGAACGAAAACTGCACACGTGTACACACAAAAAACGAAAAAAATAAGGGATTACATATTTAATATAATTACGAAAGATATTGAAAAGAAAGTAAAAAATAAACAAACAGAGAGTTTTCATCGTTTTTTTATGAAATTTTTCCCATATTATACGTTCTTTCAAGATAATCAAGACTTAATTGATGAATTTCTTAGGAATTTTTGTGAGTATCAAGATTTATCAACACAATTCATTAAAGAGCATTATAGAATTTTTCTTATAGAATATAGCCACATTTTGTGTGAAACAAAAGGTATTACTGTAGATAATATTCCATGTGATTCCTATGAAGAAAGACACCAACTATGGTTATCAAAACAGTACTATGACGTGGGGAGGGACTGCAAGTTTTAGAGTTAAGACTTTATTCTACAAAGTTAATTGTTATAATTTCTTTATCTTTTATAGTCTTCTTTCCAGTAACAATCAAGTGTAATTTTTCATTTTTGTTTAATTCTTTAATCTTTTTCTCATCCAAAACAGTCAAAAATCTGTTCGGCAAGTGTACTTTACAATCTTCCAACTCGGCAATTATTGTAAACCCGAATTTATCTTTCATTTTCTCTAAATTCAAGATTCTATGTTTCTTCCTTTCTTCCAATTCATTTAACTTCTTATACTCTTTAAACTTACATTCTCCAATATCATTTAACTCCTTCAAGAACTCCATTTAAATAGAAAAAATTCAAAGTCAAAAAGTGCAAAACCATTTCTCGGTCGACCTTTTCTCCTCCCTCTGTCTCTTTCTCTCTCCCTCTCTTTTTATGCCTATGACACGATCACTTCTGCCGTTTATAGGCTAGGATCTATATTTAGGCTAGAGAGAGAGAGAAGAGCGAGATACGGATAGAGAAATGGTTCCGGAATACGATCTGAATACTTCTGAACTTGGTGTTTCTCCGCTATGGCCACTCGCATTGAAACAGTTCAGAAGTAAACTTCCTAACCGACCAAACCGAATTCGCGGACATATATACTCAGCAACGCAATACAACAGCCCATCGAGAAGTAAAAATTTAAGAAATTAATTTAAAATATAATTTGAAAATTACAAGTAACAAAATGTACGCATATTTAAAATAGGTAAAATTATCTAACATTTTGAAAAAGAAAATGTTATAATAGTAAACGGGAACACAATTTTTATTCTTAAAAGCAAATCTGCATTACCGACATTTTAGTTCCGAAAGATTGCGCTGTGTGTATCAATGACAGTCGAGGTGTGCTACTACAGACCGACCATCACGATAATCGCTTCGCCTGCGTCATATCCGTAGTGATATCACGCCGTGAGAGGCGCAATCGTTGGTTTACAAGCACCATTTAGTTAAATAAATTTTTCTATCTAAATGGAGCGCGATAAAATATCATGTCCGTTCTGCAAAATAGAAATTTTAAGAAAAAACTATGATCGCCATTATAATTCTAAAAGTCATGAAAAAAACAAGCAAATTTACAATAATGAACTAAATTATTTAAGACAGTGGGCTAGAGAAAATAAAATTACCGATCACGAAAACATGTTTAATATTGAGAAATTACGTGAATTAAAGAGAAATTTCAAAGTTGAAAAGAAAAATCTCGACCTATTTAATGATGAAAAACTTCATTCAATAGCTGAAAAGTTGGCTATCGGTACTAACGATAAAACCAAGTCTGAAATGATCGAAGAAATTGATAAAACTCTTAAAGTAAAATCCGAAAATATCATTGATGTAGAAGTTTTATCCTCAATACACGGTCTTTTCAAGCAATACATTTTAACAAACTTGAACGACAATTCCATGTCAATTTACAAATATCTTTCAATTATGCGGTCAGAAATTAAAAGTTTAATCGAGAAATTTCAAGAAAATGTGAAAAATATGAAGGGCTATCTCTCTTTGGAATGTGAATACGAACGAACTTTAGTGAATGGTGAACCGCAAACATGTCTAATGTATTTTACTATCAAAGCAGACGAAATCTTTGACGTAAACGACTTTATTACTAAGCAATTTAATAAATTAACACATCGAGAACAAACGAATAATCCAAATAAAGGTTCCGGATGGACATTTAAAAGTTGTAAACAACTAGTTTTGAGCCTTAACAAACACGAAATGATGAATGCAGGATCATACATCGATTTACCAAAGAATATCAAAGATAAAAAAGCTTGTATAAATATAAAAAATAGAGATGATTTTTGCTTTATTTACTCAATAAGATGTGCTATTGAAAAACCAGAAAGAGACTGTGAACGTGTAAAGCAATACGAAAAATTTGTGAATGACGAAATATTTTCAGGTTTTGAGTATCCAATGTCTCTGAAAGATATACAAATATTTGAAAAACGAAGCTACAATTCCAAGTATAAGTATCCAACAATGTCTATCAATGTCTACAGTTTTGATGAAAATATTAACATTGTTCCGTTACAAATTTCTGAAAAATATGACGCTGAAACAAACATTGATTTATTGTATGTTAAACAAGATGATAAATCTCATTATGTTTTGATAACCGATTTAAATAAGCTTGTTTCTTCGCAGTTGTCTAAACATAAAGAAAGAAAATTTTTGTGTAGAAGATGTTTAAGCCATTTTTACAAATCTGGAGATTTAACAGATCACTTAGAAATTTGTAAAAATCATGAAGTTTGTAAGCCAATTATGCCATTTCCAGGTCAAACAACTAAATTTACTAATTATCAAAAGAAATTTAACCATCCGTACGAGTAGAACGGGCGCCACTTTAGCGCTAACATGGGCTCTTATGGAGTTATTCTGGACCAATGAGAAAGCAGCAATGGCGGCTAGGCCACGCCCCCTGCCCCCCTCCCCTCCCCCCTCCAACACCCCCCGCCCCCTCCTAGACCCCCTGCGACGACCCCCCAGCCAATGGGAGAGCAGCAAGCCCCCCACCTTACGAGAGCGATGGCGGACGAGCGATGGCGGACGGTGTCATGGCGGATGAACAAAAATTTGTGTCTCCGGCGGCCGGTATCCGAACCCGGGCCCCTACGAATGCGAGACTGTCGCGCTGACCACTGGACCACGGAGACGAGTTGTGCGTGGCGGCGCGATATGGCTGTACGTGCGGCGCGGGGCGCCCGGCGTTAAACGACTCCAATAATAACTACACAGATGTGCATTCCAACGGCTCTTCTCCCTCTCTCGGTGACGGATGCAGGTGCACATTCCAACGACTCCAGTAATAACTACACAGATGTGCATTCCACAGTAACCAACATGAAACATTAAATCATATTGCGTCAGCCTGGGAGCTACGTGAGCCAAGTGCAGATCATTAGTCTTCAGTCCATACCGGTGAGTCAGCTATTTATAGGTGCTCAGGTTACCGAACATTACCGGAGCGCTATATAAATAGAGCGGCCGACCGATGGCCAGTCATTAACCGTGCTGCTGTTCACTGTGGTAAGCCTGCTTCTTACTTGTTCACTTAACACTATTCTGTCATTGTCATTGTGTATAGCTACATTGTACCATCTCAACGATAGCCGTTCATTTAAAACAAATTTAAAATAACATTGTCATATTTGTTTAACATAAACCTCAACTACATTTCTCAATAAGCCATATATCATGTCGGTAAATATGCTAGAGCCTGTATATTTTAGTAAACACCAGTGAAACGTATGTCAAAAAGTTTAGACTTTACGGTATGAGAACAACGTTTAAATTCAACAGTCCTCCTGAAGGAATATCTGAACTGGATTGGATTAAGCGGGGGTTCGGAGAAGTTGTAGAGCAAATGAAAGCTAAAGCTTCAGATACAGATTACCTAGGTTTCACTTTGAACAGTTTAAATTTCAAGAATAAAGATCCGGGATACGTAGCCTTTAGACCAGCTGATGAAGTTAACCTTGACGTGTTATGGAAAATATTTGGAGGTATTGTACAGAGTAACGCTGAATCTGTCACTTCTAGTGATACGTTTCAAGTGTCTTGTACGGTTGTCAATCTGCCCGTAGGTAGAGGTAGAAATAGGCCCGGTAAATACAATAGCTTCAGCGAAGAGTGCAAAGGACGAAAAGGTATCGTAGTCATTAAGAATAGCGATAATCTGTGTCTGCCCCGAGCTATAGTGGTAGCAAAAGCCTATGCCAAAAAAGATCCTCAACTTAAAGCTATACGAGAAGACAAGGCTAAGAGACAAACATTTAGAGCACAGAAACTAATGGCAAAGGCAAGAGTTAATATTTCAGAAGAGGGGGCTGGTATAGCTGAACTTGAAAAGTTTCAAGACCACTTGAAGAAATATAACATAAACAGTATTCAGCTATAATGTAAAAGGGCGGGACGTATACTTCAGCGGTAACAATACGGAAGCCTCTTATAAAATAAACTTGTTGTTTCACAAAGGTCACTTCAACGTGATAATTAATTTGACAGCAGCTTTCGCTTGCCATTTCTATTGTGAAGCTTGTCATGTGCCGTATGACCACAGAGGTGATCACCGATGTTCTAATGTCTGCTCTGCTTGTAGCACAATCTCACCTCCCTGCAAGCTCGAGCATTCAGGAATAACCTGCCCTGAGTGTAATCGTCACTTTAAAAACCAGCGCTGCTTTGCTGCCCACCAAGGTGATCTCTGCAAAAACGTACAGAAGTGTCTCGACTGTGAGAAAAACATATACAAGAAACATAGAAAAAACACAACATGAATGCGGTGAAGTATATTGTAGCACTTGCGCAGAATTTAAACCCGCTAATCATCAATGTTACATGCGCCAAAACAAAGTACCCACTAAGAATGATAACTTTCTGTACATATTCTTTGACCTGGAGACTCGTCAGGACGAATGTTTAGAGAACGAGCCTGACGTCAAGGTTCACAAAGCTAACTTGTGCGTCTCAGAACAGTTCTGTAGCCAATGTATAAATAATAACGAGTTTTGTGAAAACTGCCTCCAACGCAGAAAAATCTTTCAGGAAGACCCAATATCCAGTTTTATGAACTATGTAATGGAAATTCGCAAACCATACAAAGACGTGTGCGTCATAGCTCATAACGGACAAGGATTCGACTTCCAATTCATCTTGAGATATATTCTGGAAGAGACCAAATTCACACCGGAAGTCATTACTCGTGGGACAAAAGTAATTTTGCTGGAGTTTGACAACGTACGTTTCATTGACTCTCTCAACTACTTTCCCATGTCACTGTCCGCTCTTCCTAAAGCCTTTGATCTTGGTCCCGAAATGAAGAAAGGCTACTTCCCTCATCTGTTCAACACGATCGCAAACCAAAACTACGTGGGACCGATACCAGCAAAAGTATTCTATTGCCCAGAGTCAATGTTTGAAAAGAACTACAAAGACTTCGAGAAATGGCACAATGAACAGGTATGCAATAACTATGTGTTTGACTTTCAGAAGGAATTGATAGAATATTGCATCTCTGACGTTGACATACTGGCAAAGGCGTGTATTAAATTTAGATCCCTATTTTTAGCCGAATGCAATGTCGACCCGTTTTCTGGAAGCTGTCACCATAGCTAGCGCATGTAAACCTAGCGTTTAGACGTAATTTTCTTAAAGCCTGAAACAATCGGAATATTGCCAAAGAAAGGATACAGATTAGTGGACAATCATTCTGGCATTTCTTTACAATGGTTGACGTGGGAAGAAGAGCGGCGAGGTGTTAGAATACAGCACGCAGGAAGAGAGCGAGAGGTCAACATTGAGGGAATGAAGGTGGATGGATTTGATGGAGACAGAATATATGAATTTCAAGGTTGTTACTATCACGGATGTCCAAAGTGTTTCCCGTACAAAAGAGGTGAACCGTTGAAAGAAGATCCTTCTGACACCCTCGAACTCAGATACGAGAGGACAAGAGCCAAAATCGAGAAGCTGTCACGTACACCTTATGAGGTGGTAGAGATGTGGCAGTGTGACTTTAATAAACTAAAATCAGAAAAGGAGCTAACATATTTGGAAAACCATCCCGTGTTGAACACCTTACCGCTCAATCCACGAGACGCATTTTTCGGAGGAAGAACCGGAAATGCCATGACGTATTACAAGTGTACGGAAGATGAGACAATACAGTATGTGGACGTATGCTCCCTATATCCCTACGTTTGTAAACATGGTAAATATCCGATATCCCATCCTACCATCTACATTGGTGACAAAGAGTGCAGAGAGAGGGGAATGCAGGTTGAGGGCTTGCTAAAGTGCAAAATGCTACCTCCAAAAGATCTTTATCATCCAGTGCTTCCAGCTAGAATGAATGACAAATTAATGTTTGTACTGTGCAATGTCTGTGGCGAAGAGCTCAACAACGATGACTGTCAACACAGTGACGAGGAAAGGGCGTTGATTGGCACATGGACGATGGATGAAGTACGGAAGGCAGTTGAAAAAGGCTATAGAGTTGTTGAAATGTACGAGCTGTGGGAGTACAACGTAGCCACTTTCGAAACGGGCGGATTGTTTACAGACTTTATCGACAAATTTCTAAAGATAAAACAAGAGGCGTCCGGCTATCCATCATGGTGTCGGTCAGACGAGGAAAAGGAAAAATATGTGCAGGATTATTACGACCACGAGGGAGTAAAGCTCGATCCGTCAAAGATAGAGAAAAACGAAGGCCTCCGCTCTCTAGCAAAGTTAATGCTTAACTCGTTCTGGGGTAAGTTTGGGCAGAGAGAAAACCAGACAAAAACGCTCATCACCAGAGACCCTGAGGAACTGTTTAAGCTGTGTATGGATTCTAGCGTTGCCGTAAACAGAATACAGGAAATCAACGATGACGTTGTCCTGGTAAGCTGGCAACATTTAGAAGAAGTGGGCGAGTCATTAGCCACTGTAAACGTTGTCCTAGCTGCCTACACTACAAGTCAAGCCCGTTTAAAGCTTTATGATCATCTGGAGGCACTGGGTAAACAAGTATTGTACTACGATACAGACAGTGTTGTGTACGTATACAAAAATGGCTTGTACAGAGTAAATACCGGCGACTACCTAGGGCAGATGACAGACGAGCTGGCTAAAGACTACGGTCCCGGATCTCATATTGTAGAATTTGTTTCCGGTGGTCCAAAGACGTATGCTTATCGCGTTTTTTTCCACAAACAAAAACGATTTTGTATCTGTCTGCAAAATCAAGGGTCTCACTCTTAACCTAAAAACTTCAAAAAATCTAAATTTTGAAAAAACTTAAAGAAATGGTTCTTAGTGAAACCTGGGTAACACTCGATATTGAAGAAAACAGAATTAGGAGAACAAAGTCCAGGCAAATAGTTACTGTCAAAGAGACAAAGGTTTTCAAAATTACAGGTCCAAAACGCAGACGCGAAGGTGAGTATGGAAACCCTGCCTTATGGTTATTGTAAAATGTCAAAAACCAGTTAGATGGTACCTTATGCTGACAATAC